>NC_056725.1:568363756-568383756 GCF_019279795.1 Protopterus annectens
ATTTATAAGCCTAGCTAGAGTGTGTTGGCTTCCACCACCCCCTTAGGTTAGTTCCCTGTGCCTCTGAACAGCAGAGCCATTAGTTCCCTGTGACTCTGTCCAGCAGACCCACTGCAGTGATCCCCGGGGTACATGTCTGTGTCCCATCCACCTGTCAAGGTTTCTCTTGAAGAATGCTAGTGAGGGGCCCTGCATGATGTACATTAGAATCATGTTCCAAAGCATGGGGAGTCTCGGGGTCAGGAATCTATCCCTCCAGCAGGTCCTAGTTATCGTTGTGGTTAGGTGTATATCCCTAGAGCATGTGGCTATCAGGGGCTTTTGTTTAGGTGGAGCATATCCAGCAATACTGGGTTGGACATGGGCCTTGTATGTCAAGCAGAGATCACCTGTGAGTATGCCGTATGCAACCGAGTACAGCTAGAGTTTCTTTAGTTGGGCTGCATAGATCATCTGTTTGAGGTCAGTAATCCTTTTGGTGTGGTACTGCTGTGGTCTTCCAAGCTGTTGCAGTTGTCTTGTAAGGTACATCCCAAATGGGGTGTTGTATCCTTTAATGGGTCTAATAAGTCATGAGTAGAGAGGCACAATGGCCTCCTTTGTTCTGGATGCGAACACATTTGATTGGGGGCCACGTAGAAGGATATTTTAACCACCTTGGCATTATGGTTATCCAAGGAGAGATTGCTATCAAGTTGGGTTCCCAGATCCCTTATTACCTTTTCTTTATGTAGGGGACTAGCACCTATGTGGTAGTCCGTGGGTAATTAGTTTTATCCAAAGGGGATGACTATACACTTTTTGGCATTCAGCTTGAGGCCATGATATTGACACCAGGTATCTGTCTCAGTGCAACCCTTCTGGAGGGTGTCTGTATCAGCTGGAGAAACAATTATGGCCCTCACTTGCAGTCATCTGCAAACCTTTTCAGCCAAAGTCCTCCTGTGCTTGCCTGTACCTCAGAGAAGTATATACCGAACATGAGGGGTCCTAGGACTGAGCCCTGGGGGACGCCACTTTTAACTGGTTTACAGTCGGACCTAGAGTATGCAACTCCCACTGTGCGGGTTCTGCCCGTGAGCCACTTTGCAAACCATCTCATGACGTAGGGGTTAATATTCAGGTGGATGGGTATGTCGATAATACCAGAATGGGGTATGGTGTTGAAAGCCTTTGAGAGATCAAGGTAGGCTGTGTGGATCTCCTTACCATCATCTAATGCCTTGCTAACAAAGCCAAACTGGGAGGGGTCAAAGATTTGGAGGTACCCAATGTCTCTGTGACTGAGATCCATGATGATGTGCTCCATAGCCTTGCAGACCAGGCTAGTCAGGCCTATAGGGCAATAGGTCCCATGGTCCATTGTGGCACCACCTTTGTGGAGTGGGATAACTGTTGCTGTGCGCCATTCAGGGGGCACAAAGCCTGATGTGAGGCTATTATTGAACATGGTACGTAGGTGGGGAGCCAGTTCATTCTGAAGTTTGTGTAAAACGCAGCCTGGGATGTTGTCTGGTCCCATGGATGCTGTGATATTGGCTTTAGAGAGTGCAGCTTTTACCTGCATAGTTGTGATTTCAGTATAGATATGGGCCCTTTAGGGGGTGAGAGGGGGGGAAAGGTAGCACTGAACCTATCTGCCAGGATGTTGGCAATATCAGTTGGTTCTGTAATGTTTGTGCCTTTGTGCTGTAACTCAGAGCAGATCTGGGTGTTGACATCGAGATATTTGACATGGCTATAGAATGCTTTGTGGTTGTCCTTGAAATTAGTGGTGGTTTTGTTTCCGTAGATAGCACTGGAGGATCTTATAAGGGATCTCAGCTTCTTACTGAGGCTGACCAGGGAGCTCCTTCACTCATGGGATTGTACTCTCTTTTGCAACAGTGTCTTCCTTCTGTTGTACAGTTTGTTTATGGCAGGGGATCACCAGATTGGCTTCCTTAATTTGGAAGATAGCGTCTTGGTTCTGTTTGGGATAGCACGATCCATGCACTCGTATAAGTACTTACAGAGTGCATTTGTGTAGGATTCAGCAGTTGTAACTGTATTGTCCATCTGCATGGGTGTCATGAAGTTCACCACTTCTGTCTTAAGAAGCATGAAGTTGGCTTTGTAGAAATATTATACTGTGGTTTCCTTAATGGGGGGTGGGAGCGGGATGTGGATATCAAGGGTGTTTAGCTTATGGTCAGATCGGACCAATGAGGAGTTGACTTCAGGTGTGGAACACTGGTCACTCATGTTGGTAATGCCTAGGTCTAGAATATTGTTGCCCCTGGTGGGTGTGTGGATAAGTTGATCCAGGGCATTGGAGTTTATGAATTCCAGAAAGCGTTGAGCTAATGAGTTGGTACACGAGTAGTTTTCCCAGTTAATGGTGGGGTAGGTAAAGTCGCCCATTAGTAGGGTGTTTGGTTGAACCCTAATAATTTCCAGTACATCAAGAAAAGAGGAGTGAGAATCTTGGAGTATGGTGGGGGATGTGTAGCAAGCTATGAGTTGGATTGCAGTTTAGCCCAGAGGTAGTTGCACTTGGATAACCTTGGATGCATTGTGCTAAGCAACTAGCCTGGAGGGGTGAATATCCTTAATGAATACGGACACACCTCCACCTTGGGTGTTCCGGTCCAGGTTACATGGCCGAAAAGTGTGCTATGAGTTATAGCCTGGTAGTGCAGGGGTGCTCTCTGGAGCCTTGAACCAGGTCTCGGTCACTGCACAGATATCGATGTTCTCCATTACAAGGAGTGCCACGAGTGAGTGCCTTTTGAGATTTAGACTTCCAGCATTGAGTAGCATTATGCTGAGTTTGTGCTTGCCTGTTCCTGTTATGGTGGTGAATATGTTATTTGAACCTTGCCTAAAGCAGGCACTATAAGGGCAGCAAGAGCCTTAGCCAGTATCCGGAATCCCAGGGGCAACAGGTGCAGGCCATCTATGACAAAGCATCGTGGTCTGTTGACCATGTCATCCCAAGCAGACAGATACTGGATCCCCTTAGAATGACACCAGAAGCTTATCCAATTGTTGAAGTCAATCATTTTGTCCTCGTACTGAGGTATCATTCTGGGTAATGGCAGAATGCTACTCAGGGCTAGGGTTATACCTGCCTGGGCTACAAGTTTGGAGAGCTCTTCCATGTCTCTTTTCATGTAGTCCAGGGAGGTATGGCTCAGGTCATTCACACCAACATGGACAATGACAGAGTCATATTTGCACTTGTTGTGGAGTGACCTGAGTGCGTGGGTTATGTGTCGGATCCTGGTACCTGACAGGCAGCTGACAGTTGCCTTCTCCTTGTTCAGCCTGGTGAGGTGGACATCAGTGTGCCTGACTTTAGCGTCACCTATGACTAGTGTGTTGGGTACGGTGATTTGCCTTATTGGCTGTGGTTGAGTGGCACACTGAGTCTGTGGGCTATGTGCCATTGGGGTTGTGTTGGGGGATGGCGCTGCTTGCGTTTCTGCTTTGGAGGTCTCTGTTGCTTAGACAGATTATTATTGAGAGCCTACGCGAAAGTTTTTGTGTTACTATGTGTGAATTATGGTGGCGTAGATTTAGTGAGACTATGTGATGAGTGTGGTGTGGTGCAAGTGTTTACCTTCTCCACATGACTGTCAGGGTCAGTCTTAGTTGAAGAGAGCTTTGCCTCCAGTTTGGCTGGATAAGTGCATCTCTCATGGGTTGTAGTGTTGGGTGGTAGGTGGAGAAGTTTGTCTGTGTACATGAGGCAATTTCTACATTGCCTCAAGATGTCCAGATTCATCAGATAGACAGGAGAAAACACTGGGAGCTGACCCTTGGACATGCCTGAATATAAAACTATTTTCTCCTAGATAAGTTTGGAAAGTGAGTACAAGAGCTGTTTTACTCTAAGCAAGTGAGAAAAGTACATACAAAAACTGTTTACCTCTAGGTAATGAGGAAGATTGAGTGCTATAGTAATTAGTAGCATACGTAGTGCTTACAAGTTCTGAACAAGTGCTGAGCATGAATAAGCAATCCAGATAGGGTCTTGGATAACATAAACACACTGTCCCCCCTCCAACAGGTACACAATCATATATCCATGTATACTACAGAGCCCCTGTAACCACAACTATGCAAGTACAAGCTGCTCTCAGGCTGCATGGGACCTGTCCACATCCCAGGTTGTATCATACACATATGGCAAACCAAGTTGCTCTCCACATACACATCATGTAAAACATAGCTTCTTGTCAGGCTGTGTACACACTGAATGGTGCACACCAATGGGTATTACAACCCACAAAGGCAGAGACACCACTGATAATGGGAAGTACTGCACTACTACCCTGCTGAGTCTGGTCTAAAACACCATAAACCTTGATCAACTTATTTGATGTCAGCAGTAGAGATGGAAATGACAGTAAGGTTGATTTCACACTGCATATCATAACCTTGCCAGGCAATAGGACATCATCACCCATACTGTGTTCCACCTACACTCAGTATACTAGATGTACATTCCTATGTCGCAGGAATGTTTTGCAATGGGACTGCTGGCAGAACCCAACACTACAGATGGTGTCTGAATAATACATGCACATCACACCAGTGCCAGCTACAGTAAGACAGGGTTAATTCATTGTACTCCCCCTTATTGTAGTCTATACCACACAGACTAACAGAAGGCATCTGCCTATTGAAGAATGCAAATGACTTTGACCTAGGAGCAATAGCTGACTTAGAGTGTTGTGGACAACATACAGAAGGGGCTTTGTGGGTGAGGTGTGTGACATATGGGCACAATCTGACAACTACATATTGCATTGTCATCCCTATGTTAATAACACTGTACCCATGAACTACAACCTAAGCAGCAGTCAGCATAATGGACACTGTGTGTAAGGGATGCAGCTGGGCAGTTGTCTTTCCTGTGATAGTTACATCACCACACCTGTCAGGTAGTCATATGTGGCATCCCTAATCATGTCAGGGTGCCATCCATGAATATAGAGATCATTGTCCAGCCATACTCAACACTCGAGTGACCCATATCAAATCATATATTTCCTTTAAGGGGTATTGGCAATGTTCAGATGGCCTACACCAGCCTTCCCAATCCCCATCTACACTATGTAGCATGCTGCCTACCCTGAATAAAGCCATGTCCATCCCAGTGATGTTGGACATGCTACACGTACACATCCTGATCTCAAACACATACTTCATGGACATCCACCATCCTAGTAATAGGATCACCACATGCTGGACAGATCCGTGTCCCTTACACTTTATATACTCCTGCCTTACTATGCATTCCTGTCCAGCAAAGCTGCACATTGACCCCCTCTCAGACATGGTGTGATGACCGCATGTTAAATGTATCATTAACCCTGTGGATCAGTTATGTGGCACTGATCCACCTGGCCCCAGAAACCCGCCTGTCGGCTACAGCTAAGTAACCTTTCATCCTAGATTCATACATGGCCCAGGGCATATAGCCTACTAGTTGACTTTGACTGTACATGCTATAGTTGATATCCATCCCTGCAAATACCATCTGGCTAGCCAGTGTCCCATGTGTATCACATGTGCAACACAGGTGATACATTGCAGGATGTTGAACTGCTGTACAATGCCATGTAGATGTATATGGCAAAACACATACATGTAAAACCTTCAGAGAGCAAATCTGCAGGGTCACAGGTCATGTCCGTTAAGGCAGTGTAAGTCTTTATATGTGACATATACACAGCATCAAGGTCGACCGTATTAATGTGGACACATCCAGCCATGTGCTGATAGGTAAGAACACCACTACAGGCAAACAGACATGCCCACATCAAGACAACATCCACATGGAGTATGAGCAATGTAATCAGGTGACACACACACATATATGGTGATAATATCCAATCACCATTGAGTGTCAAATGTGTGTGACACAAACATGTCAGTGGTGTCAGTGTTATGTAGATTTGCAAAGGCAACTATTTAATCGTAATAAATGTGACACACATGTATGTTCAGCTGTAGCTCTGTATGTCTCTGAGTTACTGTGACCTGTCACCATCATTATGTCTTCCGGGTATGCTGCGTGCAAGGCTACCACCTTATGCCTGCTTGGAGAATGAGGCCCTCATCCCATACCTACATGACAATCATGATATTCTGTTCAGTCATTTGCCACAGGATGCACAGCAGTGGGATGCCCTGTGGAAGGAACTTTGCAGGAGGGTTAATGATGTGGGTGGCCAGAACTGCACATACCAGCAGGTGCACAGACACTGTACAGACCTCATTAGATGGGCGAAACAGTGTGCAAATGCAATCACCAGGGAACAAGGTGCAATAGGTGGTGGGCCACCAATCCAGCCCCCACTCACATGTACCAAGGAGCTACTGGCCAACCTGGGGACACCTGCAGAACAACATCCACAAGCCTTAGCCGATATCGTGGAGGTGGATGTCTCTCAACCACCAAGCCTGGAGTTGCCTGGTAAGTCACTACTGCACCTATAACAACTATATTCCATATAGTGACATGTGTCACTGTACAATATGTAATGTAACATCATATGCAAGGCATGTATACACACATGCCGCAAACTATAGTATGCTACTCTGTGTATGCACACATGTGCATACTCCATAGTATAGTCTATTGTACTGATGTATGTGTTAACATGCACATTGCACCCTGTAGCAATTATACAGGTGTGAATAATGATCATACTGCTGTGTTACTCCTACTTAGGTACCTCTGGCATTCCACTGCAACAGCAGCCCATTGCAGATAAGACTGTTATTATTTATCAGGCATCTTAATGCACAGATCTATCTGCCATGTGGCCATTCACCACATATGCACATAATGTATGGTCCTGTCACAATATACAGGTCGGACCTGCAATGCATCACAATGGCTACCCATGTGCAATACTTGCAAACTATGTGAAACATCAACATGAAACCTCACAAACTGTCATTGCCAGATGTGTGAACAACTGTGCATACAATGGTGGAGGTGCTGTTCACTGTAGAGACATGTACTACAGATCAGAACTACACATGTGGGGAATACAAACAGTACTACACAGTGAGCTGAAGTATGGCCAGCCCACAGGATTCACGGGTGTGGATCATAGCCCTGCTATGAATGTCATGACAATGTGATATGCAATCTGACATGTCTATGACATCTAGTGGCCTGGCTGCAACACTGCCTAACTATCCTGAAAAACATACCCCACATACCAAACATATCACCTTTTGTCTGCATAACCCTGTCGTCAGTGGAGCATATGACATCTATGGGTGTATGTCATATGGGACAACACAGACATGTCACCATCATTTGGTCAACACATGTACACACATGGCCATGGAGGATGGCCAAAGACATGAAGCAACACACACAGTAGAGATGATGTGCTTGTGTGTACATCCTGTCGTACATTGGCTCCAAACGGTCCAACTATGGCTTTTGTGTAATGGTTCTATTGCAGATGTGGAACACTAGACATCCTACAGGCCTGTGCACATCTTGTGTATGCGTGACATCAATCCACCACATAAGATGTGGTGAACATCTTGAGTGTGTCACGACATGACAGCAGTTACCTGTACAGTATCCACATGAACCCACAGATACAGTACATTCCCCTTGCTGGTGTCGGACATCAATGTCATCCTTGCTCCTCGTGTGTGTGTGTGTGTGTGGTACACAGATGTCATGTGGGCCATGGTGTACCGATGAGTTTGCCATGGCTGGCCATAGTCGCCAGGCAACAGCAATATGGTTGCAGATGTGCAGGGGTGTCATCCGTATACCCTTCAGTGACCTGTGTCACACATTCCACATCATGGTTTAGTTTGTATATACCTCAGTGATGTGGGTCACATTCCACAGTATATATGTATTGTATCTGAACACAGTCATGGCTATGAACTGTGTCTGTAACTCACACTGTATAGCAATAGAGATGCCTCATGATTCCCTGCAATGGCCATGCACATCAGCTAAATATGCAGTATATCTGTAGGGCGGACAGACAACACTGCATTGGGACACAATTACCCCACTGTATATTTGACAGGACACCATTGTGTTAAACATATATGCATGTCATTTCACATGTCAGCAGATCACATGTCATACTATATGTGATTGTCAAGGTCATATGCCACACATCAGGCAGGTGTACTGTTAACCTGTGCTGGTCTACATGGTGTAACACAGGGATGTATGCTAACTACTACTATGATTGTGTAATTTGCATGCCTTCTGCTATGACACATGCATGCTGTTGTGTGCAACCCAGGGATGTATGATAACTATCACTATTATTGTCTGCACTGCATGCCATCTGCCGTATCACATGCATGTTGCATGCCTTCTGTCATATCACATGCATGTTGGGTGCCATATTGTGTGCCTGTGTGTTTGTGTCTGTGTGTATGTGTCTGTGTGTCTATTGTATAGATTGTCATGTACAGTTCTTGTCTGCTCCTCACAGGTGATGTAGGTGCATTCCCCTCCTGATTTTAATGACTCCACAGACTCTAGCAGTGATGATAAACATATGATTGAGGCACAGGCAGGGTTGTCAGGGGCTGAATCTGTGCCATTGGTTGCCATTCCACCTATATCCCCCTCATCCTCGCATAAAGTTCTCATGCCTACACATACCCATCACCAGTGGCCATGGAGGAAGAACAGCTGGCATGTGGTAGCTTGGAACAGGAAAGTGTGGGGGCTATGGAAGGTGTGCCTACACACCATTGTGTCAGTCAACTGACTGGTGATGCCTCACACAGGCACAAGGCCAACATGCTCCTGCAAGACAGAGCACAGCAGCTGGTGACACCAGATGCATGCTTCATGCTGTAATGGAGGCACAGGCACGTAATGAATGGCACAACAGAGAAGATCAGAGGCTTCAGAGGACTGCTGTCCATTCTTTAAACAACAACATCCAGGCAATGGTAAATGCTCAACAGCAGATTGCTGAAGCTTTGGATAGATGATTGGGTGACATGGCTGGAATCCTTGATCATGGCATGACAATCCGTGAGCATGAGCTGTCTGTGTTGGAACATCTGGTAGGATTGAGGTGACGTGCACGTGGCCGTAGGCCTGCTACATCACCTGTATCAGGTCGATGTGAACGAGCTACCTCACATGCCCACTCCCATAGTGGCAGTAGCAGCAGCAGTGCAGCTGGTGCTGTGCTGCCCACACCATGACACAGTAGGCCACGTGCATGTGGCCCTGGATGGTCCCAACAGGGACACGGTTCCAGTGGACATGTGTCATCAGACAGTACCCAATCTGCACCTCTGCCTGGTAGTGCCCATGCAACCCCTGGCAGGCACAGGTCACTTGGCCATGGCTGGACACTGTGAACTGTAAATCCTGGACTGTACAGTCCACAGCTGTCAATAATATCCCTGTGTAGGCCAGACACATGCTAGAACTGTGTGCATACATACACGCACAAACCGAAAACATATGTAGGGCACCGCAACAGACACACATGCATAACATCCACACATGCCCAATTAGATCAAAGGCCCTAACCCACACGCATGATTTCATCCAATGGTGCAGCCTAGACCTCTGGGAAACATTATCACCCTGTGCATATGATGATGCCTGTGCTACATCCCTGTCATCCACACCATCAGTGCAGGGCCATGCTCATATGGTCTGGTGAACAGGATGAACAGACTAGGAAGATAAGTGTAGATTACAATTGTTGTGTACTGTTGACAGACAGCAGACATACCATGTAGTGCAGCTGTACAATGCATTTCATACTGTTAAAAGTATGTGTCTTATGTAACAACGGTAACTGCATGCTGGTCATGATGTTCTGCTTTCCTCCTTCAGGTCTAATTGCATGTGCCAGTGGATGTCAGTGTTTGCAGTTAGTGTCCCATATGTAAATGTGGACTACTCACAGGTATGTATGAAAATACCAGCATGCACCTTGTAGCTTCCACATCACAGTTAGAATGTCCCATGTTCCAAATACGTCTACTGATCCAAAAGCATGATAGCTGTGTATTAAGCTACTGTGGCTACAGACATGACATCCATACTGGGTGACATCACAGGTACAGTTACATGGAGTGGTGGGGTAAGAGAGCGGTCTAGCTGATGACAAGGGTAGAGGCCAGTGGGAAGTGTGATGCCTCATTGGGAAGCAGTAATACACATTCCCATGACACGATGCGAACACAAAACTGCACCCACACACTCAGGTATTGACACACATGTATTCAGTGACAAAGTAACACACCCACACACTCACGGATTCACCGACACAGTAACACACACTCACACACACAGTTGCTACTGTTGATGTGAGGACCCCTGCCTATGTGCAAATCATCATTACAGTACTGTGCACCTACATGACACACCACAGAAAATACACATGTACAGGTAGTCAGTATGGCCCAAGATCGGGGATATCAACACGGATAGTAGATTGCATCGCATGGATGGGGGAGGGTCTTATCAGTTCACTATGGTAACATACATCTGAACTCCAGGGACCAGACAGCCATACACACACACACACACACACACACACACACACACACACACACACACACACACACACACACACACACACACACACACACACATACACAGACTGTGGCATTGACTATTGAATACACCTATGTCATGCACGTACAGATACCTCACATGTGTGAGATACACACCCATGCCTATGTCCTGCTTTCTACATTGCAGTCTGTACAGATGTCTACAACAGTGTACTGGAGAGTGAGTAACAATTGAGATGTATTCCCCACCATACGTGACATATATGGACACACATGCAACCACACATGCCAGTACTGTGAATCAAACACCTGCCTATCTCACGATATGTATGATAGACTTACAGCAGTATTGCACATGTTACAAAGTGTACTGACACTTCCTTTGGCACCTGTGCTGATATATGAACACAGGAGGTCTTAACTGTTACAGGTGTCAAGTGATTTACCTTCAGTGTCACCCTGTCCGCTGTCTATGTTGTGTGTGTTGCCCTTAAATTAACAAAACCATTGCTTATCAGTTACACAGGTTATTGTAGGACTGCTTATGACACACATGTGAGCTGTCCTCAGCAGACATCCATCTGCAAAGATGCTCCACCACTTAGTTATGTCCACACATCTGTCCCATACCTGAGGTACATCTTTCCATACTTTCATCATATCACCATATACAGTTGGCATTGTTGAGGCTGCATTGCAACTGCATGATGTACTAAGACACACATCACCTGCATACATCAGCAACTTCACACGCATGGTATCTGAATGCACACCACTACATGTACATGTGTGTAGGTCCTACAATCCTGTCATTTGGGCATGTTTGTAGGCATTGCAATTGGTGGACATGTTTAATGACATACATGACACATGGACTGTTGTATGATATGATAGGTGTAATGGGTGACCAGTACAGAGGAAATGTTACCTCTGTCAACATTGATATCACACCTTATGTACTGTTAGCATTCAGCAGCCTTGAACCTACATTCCATGTGCATGTGTGTAATGGCTGTAGCCACCTGTCTGCACAAAGGACAACAACAGCTATGCTATTTACATATACGTTGTATGTGTGTGGCATGTACATATCCAGGGCAGGTACATGTATGTCATATCCAAACATGAGGGTGTTTACTGGTGTACAGCAACAGTCATCTGCTAATGCTGTAAATAACTGAGGGCCCCTGGTATGTGTACAGCTGACCTGGTTACAGACAGTGGTATCATTGCATTGCATAACACATGATGCAACTGTGTCAGTACATGTACAGTCCACTGGTCAAGGGTCACATGGTGGTGTACTATTATATGTCCTACCACATGTATGGATGTGTGTTGGTGGTCCGAGGGCATGGTGGTGTCTAAGGGTTACATCCTAGAATGCAACATTTGACACTGTCTCCTGCACCTGACTCATCTGTGATGCCTTTTGTGGGAGTACCGGTCAGTACATGTGAGGGGCCTTTATGTATATGGGGACACCACCACCTGGAGCAGTCCATACCTGTGTTATGGTCCACATGTCTGGTTCTGAGGTATATGGTGGTAGTGCTATTGTCAACTACAGAGCCTTCAGCCAGGTGTTCCTCACTGCACAGATGTCAGTACTCCGCATTGTTGTATCTACAGTGAGCAGCTGTGATTATGGATGCTATACATCTGGCATTGATTAGCATAAACATACAATGCAGATGACCTCTAGGTGTCAGGGTGTTATCCTGTGTTTAGGACATTTGCCTTGAAATGGCACTATATGGGTGAATGCGACTTGGGTATTATCCCCACTCCCTTGAATCATGGATGCATGTGATATGTGACAAAGGCCTGTCTACCTTCAGTCATGTCATCCCAGAAAGACAAACATTGGACAACCTCATAATTACAACAGGACATTGGCTCATTGTGTTGGTCAAGCAGTTGTCACTCCTAGCAAGACATCACTGTGAGTGGTAGTATTGTGCTTGGTATAGAATGGTACATCTAAGGTGACGGACAGCAGCAGACATTGTGTATAAGACCAGTGTCAGATATATGTAGTGCAGTGTTCCTGCTAACAATGACAACTACTACCACCAGCGTCCATTACAATGTGTTCTTTACATCTAACTGTAATAGCATGGCCACTGTGGCCTTCTGTGTTTAGAATCAGAGTGCATCCCAGACAGCCCTGTGCTACTAAGTGTATGAGCATGCCCAGTATAACCTTGTGTAGACAGACACATAGTGCATTCCAAACAGCCCTGTGCTACTAGGTGTGTGAGCATGCCCAGTGACACCTTGTGTCAGTTATGTGCATCCATGTGTATGGGCATAGCGATTGTAACCCTACATAGTGATAATAGTCATCCATTCCACAGATGCGCATAGTCCAGGTCAGGATGGATTCCTATTTTAAACACACAGGTTCACAGGTATGTACATCTTAACTGCCAGCATCCCTGTTGATGTCCGCATTCCTAGAAGGTCATAATGACAGCCTTGAAATGTGTAATCTGTGTGGTGCGACTCATAACTATGTAGTATTGTAATAGTGATCTGTAAATAGGCAGGTGTTCTGTTCCCACCAATGGTGTGTGTGTTGTGTGTGTGTGTGTGTGTGTGTGTGTGTGTGTGTGTGTGTGTGTGTGTGTGTGTTTGTCTCCATCTGCCTGAGGCCTGACTAATGCTTTTAGACTGCTCACACTCCATACAATTCCAATACCCACCTTTGGCAAGGCTGATGATGTCACCCACCTACGAAATACACCTCTGGGAGTGCTGTGACCCAGTAATCTTGGTAGCACATGTGTGTGTGTGTGTGTGTGTGTGTGTGTGTGTGTGTGTGTGTGTCTCCGTCTGCCTGAGGAATGAATAATGCTTTTAGACTGCTCACACTCCATACAATTCCTATACCCATCTTTGGCAAAGCTGATGATGTCACCCACCTAGAAATACACCTCTGGGAGTGCTGTGACTCAGTAATCTCGGTAGCACATTCTGTAACTGTGTAATGCTGTAGTATGATAAAGTAGTTAGGTCAGTGTTCTAATCTCAGACTTGCCAAGTGTGTGTGTGTGTGTGTGTGTGTGTGTGTGTGTGTGTGTGTGTGTGTGTGTGTCTGCCAGCATGAGACAAGTACAGTGCTTTGTAGAGTATGCACTCTTTGTACAAATCACATGACCACTTTTGTCAATCCTGCTGTTGTCACCCACCTAGGTATACACCTGTAGGTGTGCTGTAACCCAGTATTTGCCATAGCACATGCCCTAAAAGTGTATTGCTGCAGTGTGATACAGTAGGTAGGGGTTCGTATACAGGACATCGCAAGTGTGTGTTTGTCTGTCAGAGTCTGTGTAGAGGTGGCTGTGATTGTCTAACCACTGGACATGTTGGGGAGTGGATTTTGTAGTTTTCCTATAAGGTGTCTGTCTTATGACACATTGGCCACCTCATGAGGAGTACAGCTGTCAGTCAGCCATGTGACTGTGTTGGCAAGCCATAACCCTACATCTGGCAAAAGGCCTGGTGAACAAAGTATGCAACCCTACTAGTACCCAGTATATGTCCTGCACCCATGTGCCATGCACAAACACACTTGCCTAGGATATCCCACTATGTTGCTAGTACCATGCACATTGATGACAGATAGTAGGCATCGTGTGAATGCAGTGGGTTGCAAAGGACATGGCACCCTGTACAGCAGTACAATAGGCACATATTTGCAGACATTGTGCCTTCACTATGTTCCCCACTGGATGTCTGCAACATATGTGGTGACATCGAATGTGATCCACAGAGACCATACAATGCCATACACTTGTGCACTGTATGGACCAATGCCACTGACATCAGGGAATACCTGTATCATAAAATCAATGCAGGTGTAGGGTCGGTCTGCTCACTATAAGCAGGTTTTGCCACACCAGGCCAGTGTTGGCATATTGGGGGATAACAGTCTGTGTACGCAACATGTGCCTACCAAACCAGGTACACCTGTACATGTCACTGTACAGTATTGTGGGACATGCACATCCCAGGCAATGTCCATGTGAAGGACTATCAAACACAGACATGGCATGCATGCAAACTATGGTCATATACATTGGTAACCAGGATGTCAGGGCAGATCATGCAGTACCCATCTGTGTGGGACATTGCAGACACTACACCCCTGTACCGCACTGCACACCATTGTCGGGTGATGCAATGCCAAGGATTACCCCTCACCCATCCTTGTACAGCCATCTTGCACAGCAAACCACTACACACCCATAAAGCAATGCATACATGCATGCCAGTACTGGCACCTTGAATCTGCGTGTGGGTTATGATGCTCCCAACCAAAGTCACTCCCAGTATAACCCTCATTGGCATACCAACAGATGCCAAGCACTTTCACATGCCCTAGCCCATAGAACCTCCAGATATCCCCTGTGGTGCATGTAGTCCTGTGCATTACTGCAGTGCGGCAAACTAAGTAGTTAGGTTGTGTATTTGTGGCCCTGGCAAAGAGTGTCAATGCGAGTCCATTAAAGAGTGTGGTTGTGGTGACAATGGCATCCATTCACGTGGACAGCCATGTGTGCCACACCTAATGTATGTCTACTATATCTCTGTTGCAGATATCACTCACCTACACACATATATGTTCTTACAGCACAGCAACATGTCGCCTTTGTGGCACATGTAATAACGTCATGCACATGTAATAATAATGACTAGTCAGTCAGGGGTTTGACCCCTCTACTGTTAGGCGTGTGGCAGATGATGCTTAGGGTTAAGTCTCCAAGCCCTTCTCTGGTGTACTTTGCCTGTCTCATCCACACACTCTCTGGTGGATGTGAAGGTGTACACCTGCTCAGCAGCAGCAAGTGGATTGTAAGTGATGGACATGATCAGGTGATGGCCTCTGCACCTATTGCAGTCCTACTCTAGCTGATTGCATGTGGAACAGCTGTGATGGTGTTCCCATAGCCATTCGCATGATAAACACAGTACACTATCTAGGAAAAACATGTTGGTATTTGGCCATGACAGTCGCTGTGAGTGGTACCTGGATATGGTGTTCTGAAACGGCATCACAGATGATATCTGGAAGTACCTCAAACATCATACACAGTGGGAAATAGCCTAAAGACAGGTGGGTGATATGCCACACATGACTACAGCATGTAAGTGTAGCTATACTGCATTGAGACTACCGCCTCTTTAACATGTTGTGTGTGGTAATGGCTTATTGTATGTTTTAATACAGACATGACAGTACTCTGTTCATGAGGGACCCCCATCTGTAGGGCCATCTGTGAACTGGTCAGTGTGTGGAGTCATTTGTTTCCTGTGTTACACACTGAACACACATCTGTGCACGGCAGGAGCATAGTGGGAGGATTGCAGACAGTACATAATGATAGGGATGTGTTACTGCCATCGCATCCCTGACTGGACATATGTCACATAAAACAGTGGTATGACAGACACTGTCTAGGGTTCCCAGTGACAAGCCAATAATGGGCAACTGTTCATAGCTGCGGTCACACATCTACTACACATTGTACAGATGGCATGCAGTATATATGCATGTATTGTGATCCCTCTGCAAATGTATACCATCTGCTGTGTTGGGTTGATGGTGATATCTATGCATACTGTTGTAGGTAGTCATGTATGCTGTTGTCTATCACTAAGCCATATGTGGGTTTAAACTGCAACACCATAGGCTGAATGGGTTGGGATGCCCCGGTAGAATCTCCTGCCCCACTTCAGCTGACCATTGCACCGGGTACTAGCACATCTGGGGCCCAGCCGTGGACATCAACCTCTGTTGGCTCTGCACCACCTTCTGGTGGTACCACCACTGAGGATGGGGCATGTCCCCCCCTGGGAGCAGGACCAGACAGGTACATGTCTGCTGTTGTGCGGTCCCGGACGTGTTGCGTTGGGGGCTCACTAAGGGGTTCCGAAGCCAGATACGCAAGCTCAAGGGTGGAGTGTCACATTTACAGGGTGATGCTGCCCCTCCTGGACAGCCCCCAACACTGCCTCCTTTGCAGCTGTTTAGGTGCAGTGGCAGCTTCCCACGGCTGGGGACCTCCGTCTTACTGTTCCCATGGGCTTGTGAATGCCGAACACCCATCCCCATCCGAGGTATATCTCCCCACATGTGTTATATACCAACTCTGTATGCTGTCTTGTCTGTGATCCTACCCTACCTATCCTCCACGGCCATACCTACACTCCTTCCCCCACATCCGACCCTCACCCTACGGAAACATAAGGCCAATCAGCTCCTAGGACAACATCTGTCCTATACATAGTTTTCCATTTCACACACATGCCCACTGGACACATGTAACCCTTATAATATGCATCACAACATACTCCTGTTATTCTCACCCCTGTCCCTCAGGCGCACGATCCTGGTATGCACATCACTCCTAAATGGTCCAGGTACACGTGATGAGGACAACCCCATTATACACACAACACTACCGGTCTCTCTATGGTTAACCTATTTACCTTTATCATGATGATGATGTTGCACACGGCATCTTGCAAGAGTACTGTTCAC
The DNA here is from genome assembly GCF_019279795.1 of Protopterus annectens. NCBI lineage: Eukaryota > Metazoa > Chordata > Ceratodontiformes > Protopteridae > Protopterus > Protopterus annectens. The sequence continues at coordinate 568,380,858 of NC_056725.1, forward strand.
ACATAATGATTGGACTGGTACTGTTGTGTTAATGTACATTACATGCATATATTGATGTATACGGCCAATGTACAACTGTTTGCGTGTATGAATGACACATGTCTGTCTGAGGGAGTCTTGAGATTACATAGAACAATGCCACTACATAATACAGGTGTCGCTGATGTTTCCCGTTTCATTTGTTTGTAATGCTTTGTTGCCACATGGTATGTTCCTGATATATCTCTATATATGGATGTACCTATATGCTGGACATATACACTCACATATACATCTACATGATGGAATACATTCCTATACTGTTGAATGACTGCGCTGCATTATATCTTTGTGGTACTGTCCATTGTCTGTATATCTGCCAGGGCGTATTGGTTAATCACATTAGCTGTGTATGCAGGGTCCTGGTTTCGTGCCTTGCAGACAACATTTATTTGGTTGCAGGGCAGAACAAGGCCATTGAATGCAGGGGGAGTAAGCAGTTGTGAGCAAGTGTGGGTGGTTTTGTGCGGAGTTAAGCAATGCTAACCTTTGGTTACAGCTTGTTACGCTTGGTTAGACTCTACATTGCTTTACCAGTGCAATACTCGCATACTGGTAGCCAAACAGGCTTACACCCTCTCGCTCCTGCACTTGCAAATGCACCGACATTGGTGCTTGCATCTGACACTCACACCCCTGGGTGGGAGCGAGGACCACAATATTACCTTGTGATGCCAATTACATTGGATTACATGCCTACAATATCGGGAATGGCTGCCCATTAGGCGACGGCATGCCGTTCGACTGTATGGAATCGGCGGCCTGTCCAGTGATTTAATCATAGTATTTGTGTGTTCCTCTTACAATCTGCTCCCATCTGGCTGATACATGGGAACCGAGACTCTTCAATACAGACAAGTAATTGGGTTTTGGGACCCACATGCATCGGCCGAGTCATGCTACCGCATACCTATTATAGGGTTGCCACCTTTTCAATTGCCCAAGGTGGGACTTTAGGGTTACCACTTGTCCAACTTTGCAAGGGACAGTCCCTCTTTAGGCAGTTGTGTCCTGCGAAAAAAATCAAAAAATAGCAAATGTCCTGAGATTTCAGGACAAAAATATTTCCTAAGTTTTCTTTAATAGTTGCGTAAAACAGTTGATTTATATATGAAACTTCTATATGTTATGCGAAGTAGCCTAAGCAATTCAAATGTTACTAGAATAAGCTTTTATTTGTGCAAAAAAAGTAAAGTTCTGTACTATGCACGGCTGTAGGTATATTTTGTCCTGGAAAATCTTACATTTCTACAGAACATGTCCCACTTTGGGCATTTGAAAAGGTGGCAACCCTATGGGACCTTTATGTAGAGACGTCAGATTTTGCAGTGCAAAATATACCCACAGCCAGTACAAAGGAAAGTACTTCACTGTTTTGCCTAAATAAAAGCTTATTCTTGTAGCATTATAGTTGCTTATACTGTTTCTTATAACATTTAGGTGTTTCAGATACAAAATAATTGTTTTATGCAACTACTACAGACAATATAGGAAATCTTTGTACTAAAATCTCAGGACATTTGCCATAATTTCAATTATTTTGCAGGTCACAACTGCCCAAATGGGAGTGTCCCTCGCAAAGGCGGACAGGTCATAACCCCAACCTATTATTCTATCATCTTTCTAAGGTAGTCAGTGGAATATGCGCTTTCTGTCATTATCAGGCCTCTCATACAAATGGGGAAGAATGAACACTGAATCAGGGACACTGCATAACAAACTCAGGGACACATTTAGAAGTTTGGTGCTATTAATCTGACACATTGACAGACCCAGAGCATATGTATTCATACACATTGTCTGAGGTACATGTTGTTTATGACTCTTACATGTTGTCGTTATTCATTGCGTGTATTCCACCACCTTTCCTCCTAATATCACTAGTTCTAGGAGGGTTTAGGTGGGACAGAGTTAGATTCTGAGTCGTAATCACGGAAGTCCCTGGTAATCGGGGACAGTTCAATGGTATGGTCCCTATGTGTTCCCCCAATGTTTTATGGACTATTCAGTGGATGTGCTCTTAGGGTTTGGGAGGTATGGGCATCTGCTATGCCCACATCGGAATATTACTTACATCCACTGGGCGGTCCTAATATGGGTCTGCCAACCAACACCTGCACGCCTAGGCCCATAATCGCATACCCATAGTTCCCCTACCTGCCACTCCTCTACAGCACTCATCCTTACTGTGGACGCAGGAGGAGTATAAATACAACACTACACACTGCCTACTCTCCCCGTGTCGGGACACATAGTTCATAGTTTATAGTTTAGTACTAAGCTAACTGCCCTTGTGAGCCATTTTAAGCCTAGCCAAGTATCCCTTGTGAGACTCAAACCCTGCACATTGTGCTTATCAGGCAAACAAGTTAATCATTAAGCTACTCTGCCAATTGTACGTTGTGTCAACCCATGTGTTATCAGGCTTGATCAACCTACTGGTCCGTGTACATCTACAGCCTGGTCGCATCAATCATTACAGGGCCTGGCTCCAATCACTAATTTTTGGTGTCCCAGAAGGGACATCGATGTCCATGTTTCAAGTGTAGACCTTGCAGATCACTCCTACTGGTAGTTTCCTGCTGGTGGTCTGGGAAGCAGTGATGTATTTACCTTTATTGTGTGTCTGTATGTCTCAGCGGCCTAGCTGGGGGGTGGGGGGTACATGTTTGTTTAATGGACCTCCCACCAACATATGCCCGGCCTGTGAACATATGTTACCCGTAACTGCTGTATCACATCCTAGGTATATACATGTGTATATTTACTGTAACACACACATATATATATATATATATATATATATATATATATATATATATATATATGTATATATATATATATATATATATATATATAT
>NC_056725.1:568391256-568436256 GCF_019279795.1 Protopterus annectens
GGTGTGTCAGCTACTTGGAACTAGGACACAGTTCTCCTATGTGAGTCTTGTTTGGGATCTGGAGAGACAAGACTCCAGTCTGCGGTCTGGATCGTGTTCCCTGTGTGCTGTTTGTGCATCTGAAAACACTGTGTAAATTCATTCCCATTCTTAGTGACCATCTCTCACCAGTGTCAGTGGTGAGGATTGAGGCTCCTTGATTAATGGCCCTGGGTAGAGATCCCATCACATATTGGTGTCAGAGCAGTGGGATTTTAATTCAACTTCAGTAGCCTGTGGGCAATTGTCACTGAAGGTGTTTGTACTCTCAACAGCCACAAGGTAAACATTCAAAATGTATTTTATTTTCACAACAGTTTTATGTATTTTTGTTAGTTTAGTTTAGTCAGGGAAAGCAGGCAAAGATGTCAGCAGAGAACTATAGTAAGCTGACAAAGATTCAGTTAGCCAGGGTAGGTGAAGCTAAAGGACTGATGCATGCTCAACAGACTAATGAGGAAATGATTTTAGCTTTAATCTCAGCTGCAGTAAGGACCAGTGGTTAGGAGCACAACCAGTTTATAGTTGAGAATATGCAGCCTTCAGAAACACAACAGTTCACCTTTTCTTCAGAGGACTTAAAAATCCATCTGGAGTTAAAGAGACTTGAACTGGAGGCCAAATATATGGAGGCTGAAGAAAAGGAGAAACACCGTCAACATGAAGCCAAAGAAAGGGAGAATCAGAGCCAGGGTGAACTGGAATCCGAAAAGAGACTTTGATGTTTGGAGGCTGAAGAAAAGGAGAAGTAGCATCAGCATGAACTGGAGGCCAAACATTTGGAGGTCAAAGAAAACTGTGGTGAGTGGAGGCTGAAAAAAAAAGAGAAGCAGTGACATGAGAGGGCGATGTTGACTCTTTGTAAGGGTCATGGAGGCAATAGGGAAGGGAATAGCCACACCCCAGAAACAATAAAGCTCAGTAAATTTCTCCCACGATTTGCAAAGGAAAATGGCTTTCATAGTTTTATTCATATATTTGAGGGACTATATAAACAATATAATGTTGACCAAGAGCTCTGGTTACAGTTTCTGACCCCCTTATTCCATGGCAAAGCTGTAACTGCTGTTTCTAAATTGTCTGATACTGATTGTTTAAACTATGATAGAGTAAAACAATTTTTATTAAACTGTTGTAAGTTAACACCAGAAGCTTACAGAAAAGAGCTTTGTGTAAAGTAATTTTTTATTCAGGCATGTCCAAGGGTCAGCTCCTAGTGTTCTCTCCTGTCTATCTTATGAATCTGGGCATCTTGGGCAATGTAGCAATTGTCTCATGTACTCAGACATCCCTCTCCTCCTACCACTCAACAGCACAACCTGTGAGAGATGCACTTATCTAGCCAAACTGGAGGTAATGCTGTCTCCAACCAAGACTGAACTTAACAGTCAAGAGGAGAAGGTAAACACTTGCACCACATCGCACTCATCATATAGTCCCACTAAACCTACACCACCAAAATTCACACATAGAAACACAAAAACATAAACAGAGGTTCTCAATAATAATCTGCTCAAGCAACAGAGACCTCCAAAGCAGAAATGCAAACAACCTCCAACACCCCAACATAACCCAAATGACACATGCCCACAGACTCTGTGTGCCAATAAACCACAGCCCATAAGGCAAAATGTACCCAACACACTAGTCATAGGTGACTCTATAGTCAGGCAAACTGATGTCCCACTCAGCAGGCTAAACAAAGAGAAGGTTACTGTCAGCTGCCTGTCAGGTGCCAGGATCCGTCACATAATCCATGCACTCAGATCACTCCACAACAAGTACAAATATGACTCTATCATTGTCCATGTTGGTGTGAACGACCTGAGATGTACCTCCCTGGACTACATGAAAAGAGACATGGAAGAGCTCTCCGATCTTGTAGCCCAGGTAGGTATGAACCTAGCCCTAAGTAGCATCCTGCCATCGCCCAGAATTATACCGCAGTACAAGGACAAAATGATTGACTTCAACAATTGGCTAAGCTTCTGGTGTCATTCTAAGGGGATCCAGTATCTGTCTGCCTGGGACGACATAGTCGACAGACCATGTAATTTGCCAGAGATGGCCTGCACCTGTCGCTCCTGGGATTCTGGATACTGGCTAAGGGTTTTGCCACCCTTATAGTGCCTTTTTTAGGCAAGGCTCAAATGAAAAATTTACTACCATAACAGGAACAGACAAGCAAAAACTGAGGGTAATGCTACTCAATGCTAGAAGTCTAAATCTCAAAATCCATTCACTCGAGCACCCCTTAAAATGGAGAACATCAATATCTGTGCAGTGACTGAGACCTGGTTCAAGGCTGTAGATAGCACCCCCACATTACCAGGCTATAATGCATACCACACTTTTCGGCCATCTAATCTCAACCAGAACACCAAAGGCTGAGGTGTGTCCATATTCATTAAGGATATCCACACCTCCAGGCTAGTTGTGCAGCATAATGCATCAGAGGTTATCTAAGTGCAACTAACTCTGGGCTAAACTGCAATCCAAATTGTAGCTTGCTACAGATCCCCCACCATAACCCAGGATTCCCACTCCTCTTTTCTTGATATACTGGAATATTAGGGTTCAACCAAACACCTTAATAATAGGTAATTTTAAATACCCCACCATTAACTGGGAAAACTACTCATGTACCATGTACTCATGTACCAACTCCTTTACGCAATGTCTTCTGGAATTCATAAATTCCAATGCCCGGGATCAACTTATCCACACCCCCACCAGGGGCAACATTATCCTAAACCTAGTCATTGCAAACATGAGTGACCGGTGTTCCACACCTGAAGTCAACTCCTCATTGGTCAGATCTGACCATAAGTGAATCACCCTAGATATACTCATCCCACCCCCACCCACCATTAAGGAAACCATGGTAAAAAAATTTCTCCAAAACCAACTTCATGCTTCTTAAGAGAGAAGTGGTGAACTTCATGACACCCATGCAGATGGGCAATACAATACAGTTACGACTGCTGAATCCTACACAAATGCACTCTATAAGCACTTACACAAGTGCATGGATCGTGCTATCCCGAACAGAACCAAGATGCTATCCTCCAAAAAAAGCAAGTCAATCTGGTGGTCCCCTGCCATAAACAAACTCTACAACAGAAGGAAGAAACTGTTTCAAAAGAGAGTAAAATCCCATGAGTGGAGGAGCTCCCTGGTCAGCCTCATTAAAAAGCTGAGATCCCTTATAAGATCCTCCAAAGCTAGCTACGAAAACAAAATCTCCACTGATTCTAAGGGCAACCACAAAGCATTCTATAGCTATGTCAAGAATCTCAATGTCAACACCCAGATCTGCTCTGAGTTACAGCACAATGGCATGAAAATTACAGAACCAACTGATATTGCCAACATCCTGGCAGATAGGTTCAGTGCTAACTTTACCCCCCTCTCATCCCCTAAAGGGCCCATATCTATACAGGAAGAATACAGAGTCCCTGCAATCACATCTATGCAGGTAAAAGCTGCACTCTCTAAAACCAAAAACACAGCATCCATGGGACTGGACAGCATCCCAGGCTGTGTTTTACACGAAATTCAGAATGAACTGGCTTACCACCTAAGTACCATGTTCAATCATAGTCTCACATCAGGCTGTGTGCCCACTGAATGGTGCACAGCAACAGTTACCCCACTTCACAAAGGGGGAGCCACCACTGACCCTGGGAACTATTGCCCTATTAGCCTGATGAGCCTGGTCTGCAAGGCCATGGAATGTACCAGCATGAAACTCATAAACAAAGACATTGGTAACCTCCAAACTCTGGACCCCACCCAGTTCAGGTTTGTGAAAGGCAGCTCACGCCTTCTGATCCTGATCGACTTCTTTGAGGCAGTCACCAAAGCCATAGATGAAGGTGAGATGGTTCACACAGCCTATACTGACCTCGCCAAAGCTTTCGACACAATCCCCCATTCTGGAATTATAGCTAAACTCACTAAACTAGGTATAAATCCCTACATCACAAGATGGGTTACCAACTGTCTCACTGAAAGAACCCACACTGTAAAAGTTGCAGACTCCAAATCTGACTTCAAACCAGTGACAAGTGGAGTACCACAGGGTTCAGTCCTAGGACCTCTCCTAGTTGGTATCTACTTCTCTGAAGTACAGGCTAACACAGAAGGCCTCTGGCTAATGAAGTTCACAGATGACTGCAAACTAGGAGCCACAGTGGAGTCCCCAAATGACGTGGACATCCTACAGAAGGGCCTCACTGAAACAGATGCCTTGTGTCAGAGGCATGGCCTGAAGCTCAATGCCAAACAGTGCATTGTCCTCCCCTTTGGTAAAACCTATGTAACCATGAACTACCGCATAAATGGCAGTCTACTTAATGCTGAATGTGTGATATGAGACCTTGGAACCCAGGTGGACAGTAATCTCTCCTTTAATAATCACATCTCCACAGTAGTCAGGAAATCCTTCTATGTGGCACACCTCATCACAAAAGGGTTCTCATCCAGGAAAAAAGAGGTCATTGTTCCCCTCTACTCGGCACTCATTAGACCCATTATAGAGTACAACATTCCTTTTGGTATGTACCTCACAAGACATCTGCAGCAGCTGGAAAGGCCACAGAAGTACCTCACAAAGAGGATTATTGGCCTCAAATAGACACCCTACACTGACTATCTCAAAAAACCCCAGCTTTACTCTGTAGCATATCACCTACTCCGAGGAGATCTCTGCCTAACATATAAAGCTATGTTAAACCCAGAGCTGTTGGACATGTTACACCTAAAGAAATCCCAATCCCTCTGAGATACACGCTCTAGGGACCTAAACCTTGTCACCACAATAAACAGGACATACTGGAGGGATAGATGCCTGTCCCAGAAACTTCTTATACTCTGAAACAAGCTACCCATCTATGTCAAACAAAGTTCCTCATTAGCACTCTTTAAGAAAAATCTTGATGAGTGGATGGGAAATAGGAAATGCACCCCCAGGTATCACTTCTGTGGCTCTGCTCAACAGGGGCACAGGAAATTAACTTTCTTGGGTGGTGTAAGCCAGGAAACCTTGTTGGCTAGGCCTACTTAGGCCCTTGGGCTGATAGCCTAGTACCTACCTATGAACCTATGAACATAGACGCAAGGCAGATGAAAGCATATGTGATAATATTGCTGAGGCAACCACTTATTTTCATAGGTGACTGGGTGTCAGGTCACCACTTTTGAAAGACTGGCAGACCTTTTGGTGAGATAACAAGCCCCAAATACTTTGCCTGAGGCCATGAGAATCTGGTTGGCAGACTGAGAGTGTAACTTTGCTGATGAGCTGGGGAGACAATGAAATCTCTACTTAGCAAGCAAGCAGGACATCACTGCACAAGAAGGGGGTACATAGTCCAGCACATGGACATAAGGCAACTCATGGTGGGCACTCTAAATCACCCCAACAGAGTCTGCCAGTAACAGGGGAAGCCACTAGTTCAGGTACATAGCCAGGATAAGGTGTTAGATGTTTTAAATAAAACCAGAGGGGCCATGTAGCATGGAAATGTCCACTAAAGCAAGGTGGGGAACAAATGGTGAGGGAGCCAGCAAATAGAAATAATAGCATGACAGTATTAAGTTGTCTGGAGACAACAGGAGTAACAGACTGTCACTGGAGTTTGTATCTTATCTTAGTGGCTGGAAGACAGGCCACTGCTAAGAGACACACACCCTCTCACATAGCCATTGTGAAGCCTGCAGTGGTTAAAGAGGAGTAATACTTGATTGGGCAGTCCACTCCAATTAGAGCTTTAGAAGGGATCCCATTCCAAAAACCTTTGGCCAGGGTTCACCTTCACTGGGAAAGTGGAAAAGGAATAAGCAGGTAGTTGTGTTTGAGGATATTCCTAGAGATGACTTCATAGGGAATGATTTTGATAATGCAGTACTTTGTGTGCATGCAGTTACATGCAGTCAGGCTTGGAGACAGGCATGTAGATCTGGTATCCTGGGGAGACCCAGACAGACAGGGGCTGGTGATGTGGCTATTTCAGGGATGCAGCTACCCTGTAGCCATGAGCCTGAAGGAGAGCCACAGCTGCTGATAGGTGCTGATGTTCCTGTGGAAGGGTGTCTGCAAGGACAGAGGTGAGTGGTAGTATGCAGGCTGACAATGAGATAAGACACCACTGTCAGAAGATACTAGGCTTCCTGTGGAAGGGGGAGCTGGGAAAGGTCACAAAGGTGGAGCTGAGAGAGGCTCAGCTTTTGGACCCTATCTTTCTAAGTTTGAGGGAGACAGCTAAGGAGGCAATTGATGCTCAAGAAAAAGGGAAGTTTGTATACTGGAAGAATACTGAAAGTTCTTGTTACTACGCAGCCCGTGTGGGTTGCTAATAAAATATGTATGATCTAGTGAAAAGTTACTTGTGATACAGTCCTATTTGCTTATAACCCATATTTTTGTGTACCGACAATCTTCTGTGCTATGAATTTTATCCTACTTGGCTTACAATTGTTATAATATTTTAGTTTCTACCTTATGTTTTCTGTCTCATGCTGATTATATTTCCACTGTGATCTTATAGGTTTTTAGAAGGTGTGCATGTGTAAGGTGGCTGTCTTTCTTAAAGAAATTATATATTTTGCTTCTCAGCCTAAAACTGCTTATGCCAACTGCTATAATTAATTACTGACCTATGTTAATCTACTACTTTTTTTCTCTTCTCCCTAAACAACCCAGCTTGTAACCTCTATCCTGCTGTAAGACTTCTGACCTATCTGCCTTTCAAGGACCCCCAAAACTAATGTCAAACATCTAAAATACATCCTTGAGGAAGTTGCTGACCTATACTCAAACTGCCCTCCATCTAAAGGATTCTGTGAAAGTATGTTTGACCTAGCATCTAAGCTGTATAGTTAAATTGATATTATCTCTGAAGAATAAAGTAACAATTGTATGCTAAATCAACAATTGTGTACTAAATCTCCCACCTGAGTCTAGTACCCAGCAGCCATACCCCCCATCTATTCCACAGGACTTGTTGATCCCTCCTCAACTCCTATCTACCAGCTGTGTCCTCTGTTCTCTGCTTTCCCCAAACAGCTGAACTGTAATTTCTTCCATCTCGCCACTAGGTGGCACCCTTACCTAAGCTTAAATAGGCTTCCAAATACTCCTGACCCTATTTTTTTATGAAATAAAACCAGACCGCTCTGAATCCTTTTTAGTTATCTGGCATTTGTGCATGTAAACTATCCAGACCTTTTTTACCTAATTTCCTTACTGCAGTCCCCTTTCCCTGTTACTCACTTCTTATATGAGCTCTTCCCTCTTACCTGGAACTACTAAGTGTGTAGTAGTATTCTGAAGGTTTCTCTGTTTCTGTGAGCTTGTCTTTCAATTGCTCAAACCTGCTCCATTCGCCCTGCAGGCTCACTCTGCTCCCCTTCCCTACCCCCAAATTCCACCCACCCCCAGTGCATCGAATCTTATACTTCTCAAGCCACACCCTCATCCTTCACTCAACCAGTCAGTCCACTTATCTCATTAAGCCCATTCCCATTACCTCCATATCTCACATGTGTATACCCTCTAGCTAATCTATTCCTTTACAACTCCACCCTATCTATTTAACAACTCCCCCCACAGACTCTATCATTCTCACCAGCCATGGCCATTATAGTGAGGCCAGGACTCACTAACAAGTTTCTCTTTTTCTTAATCCTTACCCCTTACCCCTCTAATTGTATCATATTTCCTTACTTCCTATGTATATCTAACCCTCTCTATATTCCATCTCCCCCTAAAACAAACTACCCTATGTACTAATCTAGCCCCACAAATACACAGTAATATTACATCCTCTTCAGCCTACCATCCTCCACAATTTCATAGACTTTACCATATAAAGTATCACCAGACCAGAAAATCTATCCCCCTTTTATGTAAACTCTTGAAACACTCTCATACTCCTCAACAGCATCTACTACTTCATGGTGATATTCAACCAAACCCAGGTCCAAATACCTCCATCTCTGATCCCAATTCATCCTACCCCAACACCTCTTACACTTTCACTAATTCCCATAACTCTGTACTCATAGGCCATCTCAATGTACGCAGCTTAAACAATAAAATTACCCAACTACATGCCCTCCTAGACTTACACTCCTTTGACATACTATGTCTAACCGAAACATGGCTCAAACCTGCTACTAAGGATAATGATATAATCCCACCAGGTTACAACATCCTACGCTTTGACCGACTAAATAAAAAAGGTGGTGGGGTTGCTATACTGTATAAATCTAAACTACAGGTATTATCAGTATATGTAAAACCTCCCCCACCCAGTAATGCTGAAATGTTAATCTCTGTGCTCCAGATTAATACCAATAAATCATTAAACATAATTTGCACCTATATCCCTCCAGGTAATAACATTAATACTCTTGAGAATATCCTTAGTTGGCTATCAACTTCCTTCCCACAAAAAACTATAGTCCTTGGAGACTTCAGCACAGACTGCAACTGTTGTACCTCTGGCAAACCAACTACCCTCATAAACCTTTATGGCTTTAATCAAATTATCACCTCCCCTACCAGACCCCATAAACCCAGCAGTAAGCAAGCCACCTTAGACTGGATACTGGTAAACAACAACCCCCTCTCTTATAAAACAGGTATACTCCCAGATGATATTAGTGATCACTCCCTTACCTACCTAACCAGAAAAAAAAATTATATCCAACCAAGCAACGTTTAGAACTACCCACAACAAAAAAAAAAAAACTTCAAACCTGCTAGCTTTCAAGCTGAACTTAAAGCATGCAATTGGTCACCTCTAAAATACCTACCTCTTGACGAAGCTGTCTCTTATTTTAACACAAACGTCCTTCAAATCCTAGAACACCATGCCCCCTCTCATACAGTTAGGATTAGGGACAAACCAGCACCTTGACTAACAAAAGAAACAAGACAAAAAATGATACAGAGAAATACAATTTGGTCCAAATGGAGAAATACCAAAAAAAACAATTGATCAGGAAACCTTTAGACAGCTCAGAAATACTACAAAGAAATCAATACTCCAAGATAAAAAAAAACTACTACCAGAAATTCCAGCAAGCCCAGCATCAAAACCCACAAACTTTCTGGACAGGTATAAACAGCCTACTCCACCCAGGACACTCCAAAACACCTACACCTTCTAATCTGAGTCTAAATACTCCTAGCCAAATAGCCAATACTTTTAACAAATTTTTCTCTGAAACAGCTCAATCCTTAGCAAATACCCTATCGTCCACTAGCATTCCTAAGACATGCTCTCTAACCAACTTATCTCCAGCCTTAAAACTGCAGCCTGTTCCATCAACTCTCATCCGCACACTACTTCACAAACTAAAACCTTGTAATTCTTCTGCTGACCTCCTCCCAGCTGAATTTCTACAAATGGCAGCTGGTGTACTTGCTTACCCTATCTCCATCTTAATAAATAGAACTATTACAGAAGATTCTATCCCATCACTCTGGAATGTCTCACATATCCCATTACACAAAGGAGGCAACTCAACTGAACTCTCCAATTTCCGTCCCATAGCACTACTCTCTCCATTAGCTAAAATCATGGAAAGATGCATTCATCGGCAACTCCTTGATCATCTCCTACTAAATAATCTCTTAGCTGACTGCCAACATGGCTTTAGACCATTTCATAGTACCACTACCGCACTACTATCCTTTATAGACTATATTAATAAGAATCGCAATAACAACTTGCTCTCCTCATCTCTATTTTTAGACTTCTCCAAAGCCTTCGATATGGTGAATCATCTCCTAATGTTAGACACCCTTAAATCACTTATAGTAGACACTTTAACTATCAAATGGTTTAAGTCATATCTAGAAAACAGACAACAAGCAGTCCTCTGGGACAATAACCTATCAACTTGCCTCCCTATCACCCTAGGAGTCCCACAAGGTTCTATTCTTGGACCCCTCCTTTTCTCTATATTTATTAATAATCTAAATTCATCTCTCCCTCAAACCACCTGCATACAATATGCCAACGACTCTACATTAATCTGTACTGCAGCATATCAGGCTGAACTACACTCTAGCACCCAAAAAGTATTCAACTTAGCAGAAGACTGATTCTCCAAACACTGCCTCCTCCTAAACTCTAATAAAACCAAACTTCTACTTTTTACCTCTTCTTAAAAGTCTCCCCCTATCTACTTCTCAGTAGCATCAAATAATGGCACTGTAATAGTACCTGATACCACAACTAAGCTTTTAGGTGTAACAATCGATAATAATCTTAGTTTTGACCCACACATAAATTTTACTATCAAATCTTAATAGAAAACTCGGTTCACTTTATAGGCTAAATACCTTCTTTACTCCCTCTGCCAGGACTGCTATCACCCAAACACACCTAATTTCCACTCTTCTATATGCCTCACCTATCTACACTAACCTATCCAAAAATAACCTAAACAAACTGGCCACCTCCTATAATAACATTGCCAGATTTGCAACCGGTTCCCCTTTCCGTACACACCATTGCCAAAATCTAAAAACATTAGGATGGCTGGAACTGCAAAATCAAATTCTTCTCCAACAACTAACTATTACCCATAAGATCCTGTATCATCCTACAAATACACCCATACTCTCTACCCTAATAAAAATCTAACAACCCTACGCTCAGCAAATAAGTCACTACTAGCCACCATTAAATCTAACAACAAATCTGGAGACTGTCTTTTCAATAATACCATTGGTAATTCTTGGAACAAGCTTCCTACCAAACTAACATCCCTGGAATCCACATCACTTTTCAAAAAACACATATCTCTACAATGGCTTTGCCCCTGTACTAATCCTGACTAATTTTTTTTCCTCCTCATTCCACCTTCTTCACATGCACAAAATATGCATCCCTTAAAGGATGAAAAAAAATAATATTCACCCTGTCTTGTCTTGTTTACATTAAGATGTATTTTACTCTCTAATATTGCCTTTTCACACGTTAATCCTGTTATAAACATATAATTTTATATTCTCTTATGTAGTGAATATTTCACTTTTATTGGTCTCTATATCAAATAAATTTTTTAAAATATGTATTCTTACATACTATTTTTTTTGGTTACAATTTTATAATAATGCTGTAATGGAGCTTGTCTCCCCTTGCCTCTACTGAAAATGGACATATATCCAGTTAGACTAGCCTGGTCAACAAATGTAAAATAAATAAATAAATAAATAAATAAAAGGGTTACTGTATAAAAAAATGGACCCCTGAGGAGGTAATACAGTAGTTGTTAGTGGCCAGAGCCTACAGACTGGCACTTCTAGCCATAGCTCATGACATTCCTTTTGCAGGTCATAATGGCATAAAGCATGCCAAGAGACATATTATGCAGCACTTTTATTGGCCTGGAATATCAAGGGATATAACAGGGTACTGCAGAACCTGTGAGCAGTGGCAAATAGTAGGTAAGGTAGGGGACAAGGTTAAGGCTCTGTTGATGCCTTTGCCTGTGATTGAAGAGCCATTTCAGAGGGTAGCTATGGTTAATTGTGGGGCATCTGAGTACCCCAAGTTCCACAGGGAAGAGGTATATCCTGGTGTTAGGAGATTATGCTACCAGATACCTTGAGGCAGTGGCTATGTCCTCCCTTGAGGCAGAGAAGGTGGCAAAGTTTCCCAAGAGAAATACTGACTGACAGAGGTGCCAATTTCATATTAGACCTGCTGGCTTGTCTGTAGAAGAGTTGTGAGATGAAGCATCAGAAGACCACCCTCTACCACACCCAGACTAATGGTCTTGTGGAGAGGTTAAACTCTACATTAAAGACCATGCAATGGGCATTTGCAGACCAGTTTAAGAGAGAGTGGGACAAATATTTTATCTCATCTTAAGCAGGATAGTGCATTAGCTAGACATATTGAAGAATTCCTTACTCATTCTTTTAAGTTTAGGGTTATTGATTGTGTGTCTTTAGATATGAGGGGAGCTCCAGCAACATTATTCTTGGAAAAAAATAGAATTAAAATGGCAATTATGATCTAGGGCCTGTCAGTACCCAGGCTTGAATGAAATTTACTCATTTATGAGTATTCTGAAATTAAGGAGTCTTGCAAGGTAACATTATAGGAGTATATAGAACAAAAATAATAACAACACAAAAATTATAAAATCATAATTTTTACAAAAAAGGGGGTTAGAGAGAGGGAGGGGTAAGTGATTGCTATGTTTATTCAAGTGTAGTATAATTTTAAATGTATGATTTATTTATTCCAGATGTAATACATTTAATGTATTATTGCAGTATGAATTTTAACAGGGATGGAGTTATTAAGTGTTATAACTTAAATGAATATAGTGAACATAGTACTCATGGGAATGAAATAGTGGAGGTTTGTATTTATATAATATTTGATGTTGATTGCATTTTTATCCAAACAGTTTCAAATACATACAAGGTGTATTCATACACATGTTTTTACATGTGTAGATTTTTTATTCTGTTTTTAATATATATTCTATATGTATATTCTTATACATTTTGCTTATGTTGGATGGTTGAGTGTGATGAATTTCATGACTATTGATCAAGATCATGTAAAAATAATTTGAAACTATTTAAACTATTTAAGGGCAGCGGTGATGCAGCGGTTAGCATTGCCGCCTCACAGCAAGAGGTTCTCCGGTTCGATCCTCGGCTGGGGTGCCTTCTGTACAGAGTCTGCATGTCCTCCCTGTGGTCGTCTGGGTTTCCTCAAGATGCTTCGGTTTCCTCCCACATCCCAAAGACATGCTGTAGGTGGATTGGACACTCAAAATTGGCCCTAAGTGTGAGTGTGTGTGCCTTCTGTGGAAGGTTGGGCGCCAGGCTGGCAACTCGACACCGTAAAACTTCACTGCCAATCATGAGCGGACAGGTGCTCTGCTGTGGCGACCCCTAACCAGGAAAAGCCAAAAGAAGAAGCAACTATTTAAATCTATCTTAAAATATTTAGGTAGATTTGATTGGTGGTTGGGGTAATTGATTAATGATTAGTTCTAGTTAATGTATTTAAATATTGAAGGTGTGAGATAGTGTGTTGTCTGAAGAAGTCTCGCTAATAGCGAGATGAAAAGAGCTTCACGTGGAATAAAGGAGTATTTTATTATTTTTGGCTGTATTTTGCAGTTTTCTATGGTGTTTGGTGTTTTCTAGCTGTTTCGTGTTTCATTTGCCTGTATTTTTGCTGTTTGGTGGTTTGTCTTTGATGTGAGCATGAAGAGTACACAGAGCACTGTAAAATCTACCTCCCAACAAGATGAAGGAGGAATTGGAGCCTTGACAGCTCTTGTTTGACAGCTTACCAAACAGGTTGAATCCCTAGCCTCTAAAGTTGATGCATTAGCTGGGGGTATGCCTTTAACCCAACCACTAAGTGGAAGTAATGAAGGGATTATTCATTTAACTGACAGCCTTTCCAGTGATCCTACAGATAATCTAATGAATTTAAGCACTCATACAATCCCTGTCGATGCCCAAAATGGCGACCCTAGTGCTCATCGAGTACAGGGTATAACAGATGGAATACAAGATGAACCCTTGGGGCTTATTGGAACTCTGTGTCAAGAACTGAATAGTTGGTTAAAAGCTGTTCCTACATTACAGTTACCTATGAGCAGCGGTAGTACGGAGCTTCCGGCTGAAGGGTTAGTCAACAATGTTTCAAACATTACAAACAATTTGAAAACGTTAGATGCTAAAATGATCAGATTTAAGAAAAATCAGTTGGAGATATATTTCAAGGAATGCATCAGTGAGGTGATTGTCCCTAAGGGGCTCAGATCATGGCAGTACCCAACCAGACTGATGGAAGGGTCTATGTTTCATAAAGATTTAATTAAACTGTTTAATAAACATGGCATAGAACTGTTAGAAGTAATGATTAAATGCTACCAGTTAGCTGCCGATGCCCTTATGAATGAGATTGTGCCATTGGATGAAATAATCAAGAAAGATTCTGACTTTGGGCATTATAAGTTTGAATATGAGAGATGTTTTTCCATTATTGATCAGTATATGGAAAAACTGAAGTTTACTAAGCTAAAAAAGCTTAATAGAGATAGGAAAGCTTACGGAGCTTATTGCCCACATATGGATATAGGCGAAAAATTTACTATTAGGGAAATAAAGTACAGGACTACTCAAATATTTGATTGTAATTCTAAGGGAGTAGTCTATTTGGCATGCTGTCAGGGGTACCCTGCTTTCTATATCGGGAAAACCGATAAGGAAAGAGTATACAAGCATCTTTATAGTATACAAACTCTTAAGCAGGATAGTGCATTAGCTAGATGTATTGAAGAATTCCTTACTCATTCTTTTAAGTTTAGGGTTATTGACTGTGTGTCTTCAGATATGAGGGGAGGTCCAGCAACATTATTCTTGGAAAAACTAGAATTAAAATAGTAATTATGATCTTGGGCCTGTCAGTACCCAGGCTTGAATGAAATTTACTCAATTATGAGTAGTCTGAAGTTAATGAGTCTTGCAAGGTAACATTATAGGAGTATATAGAACAAGAATAATAACAACAAAAATTATAAAATGTTGAATAAATCTATAATTGTTACAAAAAAGGGGGGGTAGAGGGAGGGAGTGGTAAGTGATTGCTATGTTTTATTCAAGTGTAATAAAATTTTAAATGTATGATTTATTCCAGATGTTAATAAATTTAATGTATTATTGAAGTAGGAATTTTAACAGGGATGGAGTTATTAAATGTTATAACTTGAATGAATACAGTGAACATAGTACTCATAGGAATGAAATAGTGGAGGTTTGTATTTATATAATATTTGATGTTGATTTCATTTTTATCAAAACAGTTTCAAATTCATACAAGGTGTATTCATACACGTTTTTACATATGTAGATTTTTTATTCTGTTTTTAATATATGTGTGTTTATATATGTATATTCTTATACATTTTGCTTATGTTGGATGATTGAGTGTGTTGAATTTCATGACCATTGATCAAGGTCATGCAAAAATAATTTTAAACTATTTAAACTATTTAAATCTTTCTTAAAATATTTAGGTTAATTTTTTATTGGTGGTTGGAGTAATTGATTAATGATTAGTTCTAGTTAATGTATTTAAATATTGAAGGTGTGAGATAGTGTGTTGTCTGAAGAAGTCTCGCTAATAATGAGACAAAAACATGGAATAAAGGAGTATTTTATTATTATTTTTGGCCGTATTTGCAGTTTTTTATGGTGTTTGGTGCTTTCTAGCTGTTTCGTGTTTCATAACAAGGGATATAACAGGGTACTGCAGGACCTGCGAGCAGTGGCCAATAGTAGGTAAGGGACAAGGTCAAGGGTCTGTTAATGCCTTTGCCTGTGATTAAAGGGCCATTTCAGAGGGTAGCTATGGTTAAGTGTGGAGCATCTGAGTACCCCAAGTTCCACAGGGAAGAAGTATATCCTGGTGGTAGGTGATTATGCTACTAGATACCTTGAGGCAGTGGCTCTGTCCTCCACTGAGGCAGAGAAGGTGACAAATGCTTTGTTAGAGATTTTCAGCATGGTAAATTTCCCAAGAGATATACTGACTGACAGAGGTGCCAATTTCATGTTAGCCTGCTGGCTTGTCTGTGGAAGTGTTGTGAGATGAAGCACCAAAAGACCACCCTCTACCACCCCCCAGACTAATGGTCTTGTGGAGAGGTTAAACTCTACACTAAAGACCATGCAACGGGAATTTGCAGACCAGTTTAAGAGAGAGTGAGACAAATATTTTGTCTCATCTACTGTTTGCATACAGAGCGGTACCCTAGAAATCCACGGGTTTTTCACCCTTTGAGTTGCCCTATGGACAAAGGGTGAGGGAGCCTTTAGATTTGATTTGTGATGAGTGGGAGGGTGAGCATGAATCCCACAAGGAGTCTGTTGTGGTGTATGTCCTAAACCGCAGGACAAGGCTTAGGGAGCTCATGGGCTTGGCCCAGGAGGACCTGGCAGGAGCCCAACAGTTGAAAAAGGTCTGGTATGGCAGGAATGTTCAAGCCTGAGAGTATTCCTTTTGCAGGTCATAATGGCATAAAGCATGCCAAGAGACATATTATGCAGCACTTTTATTGGCCTGGAATATCAAGGGATATAACAGGGTACTGCAGAACCTGTGAGCAGTGGCAAATAGTAGGTAAGGTAGGGGACAAGGTTAAGGCTCTGTTGATGCCTTTGCCTGTGATTGAAGAGCCATTTCAGAGGGTAGCTATGGTTAATTGTGGGGCATCTGAGTACCCCAAGTTCCACAGGGAAGAGGTATATCCTGGTGTTAGGAGATTATGCTACCAGATACCTTGAGGCAGTGGCTATGTCCTCCCTTGAGGCAGAGAAGGTGGCAAAGTTTCCCAAGAGAAATACTGACTGACAGAGGTGCCAATTTCATATTAGACCTGCTGGCTTGTCTGTAGAAGAGTTGTGAGATGAAGCATCAGAAGACCACCCTCTACCACACCCAGACTAATGGTCTTGTGGAGAGGTTAAACTCTACATTAAAGACCATGCAATGGGCATTTGCAGACCAGTTTAAGAGAGAGTGGGACAAATATTTTATCTCATCTTAAGCAGGATAGTGCATTAGCTAGACATATTGAAGAATTCCTTACTCATTCTTTTAAGTTTAGGGTTATTGATTGTGTGTCTTTAGATATGAGGGGAGCTCCAGCAACATTATTCTTGGAAAAAATAGAATTAAAATGGCAATTATGATCTAGGGCCTGTCAGTACCCAGGCTTGAATGAAATTTACTCATTTATGAGTATTCTGAAATTAAAGAGTCTTGCAAGGTAACATTATAGGAGTATATAGAACAAAAATAATAACAACACAAAAATTATAAAATCATAATTTTTACAAAAAAGGGGGTTAGAGAGAGGGAGGGTAAGTGATTGCTATGTTTATTCAAGTGTAGTATAATTTTAAATGTATGATTTATTTATTCCAGATGTAATACATTTAATGTATTATTGCAGTATGAATTTTAACAGGGATGGAGTTATTAAGTGTTATAACGTAAATGAATATAGTGAACATAGTACTCATGGGAATGAAATAGTGGAGGTTTGTATTTATATAATATTTGATGTTGATTGCATTTTTATCCAAACAGTTTCAAATACATACAAGGTGTATTCATACACATGTTTTTACATGTGTAGATTTTTTATTCTGTTTTTAATATATATTCTATATGTATATTGTTATACATTTTGCTTATGTTGGATGGTTGAGTGTGATGAATTTCATGACTATTGATCAAGATCATGTAAAAATAATTTGAAACTATTTAAACTATTTAAGGGCAGTGGTGATGCAGCGGTTAGCGTTGCCGCCTCACAGCAAGAGGTTCTCCGGTTCGATCCTCGGCTGGGGTGCCTTCTGTACAGAGTCTGCATGTCCCCCCTGTGGTCGTCTGGGTTTCCTCCAGGTGCTTCGGTTTCCTCCCACATCCCAAAGACATGCTGTAGGTGGATTGGACACTCAAAATTGGCCCTAAGTGTGAGTGTGTGTGCCTTCTGTGGAAGGTTGGGCGCCAGGCTGGCAACTCGACACCGTAAAACTTCACTGCCAATCATGAGCGGACAGGTGCTCTGCTGTGGCGACCCCTAACCAGGAAAAGCCAAAAGAAGAAGCAACTATTTAAATCTATCTTAAAATATTTAGGTAGATTTGATTGGTGGTTGGGGTAATTGATTAATGATTAGTTCTAGTTAATGTATTTAAATATTGAAGGTGTGAGATAGTGTGTTGTCTGAAGAAGTCTCGCTAATAGCGAGATGAACAGCGCTTCACGTGGAATAAAGGAGTATTTTATTATTTTTGGCCGTATTTTGCAGTTTTCTATGGTGTTTGGTGTTTTCTAGCTGTTTCGTGTTTCATTTGCCTGTATTTTTGCTGTTTGGTGGTTTGTCTTTGATGTGAGCATGAAGAGTACACAGAGCACTGTAAAATTTACCTCCCAACAAGATGAAGGAGGAATTGGAGACTTGACAGCTCTTGTTTGACAGCTTACCAAACAGGTTGAATCCCTAGCCTCTAAAGTTGATGCATTAGCTGGGGGTATGCCTTTAACCCAACCACTAAGTGGAAGTAATGAAGGGATTATTCATTTAACTGACAGCCTTTCCAGTGATCCTACAGATAATCTAATGAATTTAAGAACTCATACAATCCCTGTCGATGCCCAAAATGGCGACCCTAGTGCTCATCGAGTGCAGGGTATAACAGATGGAATACAAGATGAACCCTTGGGGCTTATTGGAACTCTGTGTCAAAAACTGAATAGTTGGTTAAAAGCTGTTCCTACATTACAGTTACCTATGAGCAGCGGTAGTACGGAACTTCCGGCTGAAGGGTTAGTCAACAATGTTTCAAACATTACAAACAATTTGAAAACGTTAGATGCTAAAATGATCAGATTTAAGAAAAATCAGTTGGAGATATCATATTTTAAGGAATGCATCAGTGAGGTGATTGTCCCTAAGGGGCTCAGATCATGGCAGTACCCAACCAGACTGATGGAAGGGTCTATGTTTCATAAAGATTTAATTAAACTGTTTAATAAACATGGCATAGAACTGTTAGAAGTAATGATTAAATGCTACCAGTTAGCTGCCGATGCCCTTATGAATGAGATTGTGCCATTGGATGAAATAATCAAGAAAGATTCTGACTTTAGGCATTATAAGTTTGAATATGAGAGATGTTTTTCCATTATTGATCAGTATATGGAAAAACTGAAGTTTACTAAGCTAAAAAAGCTTAATAGAGATAGGAAAGCTTACGGAGCTTATTGCCCACATATGGATATAGGCGAAAAATTTACTATTAGGGAAATAAAGTACAGGACTACTCAAATATTTGATTGTAATTCTAAGGGAGTAGTCTATTTGGCATGCTGTCAGGGGTACCCTGCTTTCTATATCGGGAAAACCGATAAGGAAAGAGTATACAAACATCTTTATAGTATACAAACTCTTAAGCAGGATAGTGCATTAGCTAGATGTATTGAAGAATTCCATACTCATTCTTTTAGGTTTAGGGTTATTGATTGTGTGTCTTCAGATATGAGGGGAGGTCCAGCAACATTATTCTTGGAAAAACTAGAATTAAAATAGTAATTATGATCTCGGGCCTGTCAGTACCCAGGCTTGAATGAAATTTACTCAATTATGTGTATTCTGAAGTTAATGAGTCTTGCAAGGTAACATTATAGGAGTATATAGAACAAGAATAATAACAACAAAAATTATAAAATGTTGAATAAATCTATAATTGTTACAAAAAAGGAGGGAGGGGGGTAGAGGGAGGGAGTGGTAAGTGATTGCTATGTTTTATTCAAGTGTAATAAAAATTTAAATGTATGATTTATTCCAGATGTTAATAAATTTAATGTATTATTGAAGTAGGAATTTTAACAGGGATGGAGTTATTAAATGTTATAACTTGAATGAATACAGTGAACATAGTACTCATAGGAATGAAATAGTGGAGGTTTGTATTTATATAATATTTGATGTTGATTTAATTTTTATCCAAACAGTTTCAAATACATACAAGGTGTATTCATACACGTTTTTACATATGTAGATTTTTTATTCTGTTTTTAATATATGTGTGTTTATATATGTATATTCTTATACATTTTGCTTATGTTGGATGATTGAGTGTGTTGAATTTCATGACCATTGATCAAGGTCATGCAAAAATAATTTTAAACTATTTAAACTATTTAAATCTTTCTTAAAATATTTAGGTTAATTTTTTATTGGTGGTTGGAGTAATTGATTAATGATTAGTTCTAGTTAATGTATTTAAATATTGAAGGTGTGAGATAGTGTGTTGTCTGAAGAAGTCTCGCTAATAATGAGACAAAAACATGGAATAAAGGAGTATTTTATTATTATTTTTGGCCGTATTTGCAGTTTTTTATGGTGTTTGGTGCTTTCTAGCTGTTTCGTGTTTCATAACAAGGGATATAACAGGGTACTGCAGGACCTGCAAGCAGTGGCAAATAGTAGGTAAGGGACAAGGTCAAGGGTCTGTTAATGCCTTTGCCTGTGATTAAAGGGCCATTTCAGAGGGTAGCTATGGTTAAGTGTGGAGCATCTGAGTACCCCAAGTTCCACAGGGAAGAAGTATATCCTGGTGGTAGGAGATTATGCTACTAGATACCTTGAGGCAGTGGCTCTGTCCTCCACTGAGGCAGAGAAGGTGACAAATGCTTTGTTAGAGATTTTCAGCATGGTAAATTTCCCAAGAGATATACTGACTGACAGAGGTGCCAATTTCATGTTAGCCTGCTGGCTTGTCTGTAGAAGTGTTGTGAGATGAAGCACCAAAAGACCACCCTCTACCACCCCCCAGACTAATGGTCTTGTGGAGAGGTTAAACTCTACACTAAAGACCATGCAACGGGAATTTGCAGACCAGTTTAAGAGAGAGTGAGACAAATATTTTGTCTCATCTACTGTTTGCATACAGAGCGGTACCCTAGAAATCCACGGGTTTTTCACCCTTTGAGTTGCCCTATGGACAAAGGGTGAGGGAGCCTTTAGATTTGATTTGTGATGAGTGGGAGGGTGAGCATGAATCCCACAAGGAGTCTGTTGTGGTGTATGTCCTAAACCGCAGGACAAGGCTTAGGGAGCTCATGGGCTTGGCCCAGGAGGACCTGGCAGGAGCCCAACAGTTGAAAAAGGTCTGGTATGGCAGGAATGTTCAAGCCTGAGAGTATGCTGTGGGAAAGCAAGTTATGGTGCTCATTCCTGTCAGACACAATAAGCTGCAGGAAGCGTGGGAGCAATCCGTCGAAGTGGTAAGGAAGGTCAATGATGTTAATTATATGGTAAACCTGCTAGGCAGAAGGCAGGGGCACAAACTGTACTAAGTTAACATAAGGAAGCCTCAGCATGTCAGAGAAGTCCTGGGCAGACTGCAAATGACAGGACTGACCATTAAGCTCATTAAGTGTCGGGTGGGTATGGCAGAGATCGTTTACCTGGGACATAGAGTGGGGAGTGCTAAGATTAGGCCAGAACATGCCAAAGTGGAGTGGCCTGCCCATGTTACCAAAAAGCAGGTGAGAGCATTCTTGTGGACAGTGGGATACTATGGAAGGTTCATCCCAATTATAGTACAATATCTGCTCTCCTCACAGACTTGACAAGGAAAAACAGGCCAGATAAGGTAGTGTGGACATCAGCCTGCAAGAAGGCATTCCAAAAGCTTAAAGGGGCTTTGGGAGGATCCCCTCTTTTAGCCAATCCAGATTACAGCAATGCCAATGCAGATGGATTCCCAAAACAGGGTATAGGTTAATGTGTTCACAGACAGGCCCATTTGTCTCAAGCAACATTTTTCCAGGGTTATTTGAAAAACTAGCTTGAGTCTTCAAAGGAGGTGAGAGATATGATTATGTGAGGTATTGCCATCTGTGCCAGGGAGAGCAGGGCAGGGCAGTGCATATGTAACATATGCCAGCATAGTTGGTGTGAGTTTTGTAAATACTTTTTGTTTTGT
Organism: Protopterus annectens; assembly: GCF_019279795.1. Taxonomy (NCBI): domain Eukaryota; kingdom Metazoa; phylum Chordata; order Ceratodontiformes; family Protopteridae; genus Protopterus; species Protopterus annectens. The sequence continues at coordinate 568,412,867 of NC_056725.1, forward strand.
TTGACTATCACACTGATTTGTACAGATGCTTGTGTTAAAAAGGTATCAACATTGTTATTATAACTGATTAAATGTATATGTTTAAACAAAGAATTCTGGTAGGGAAGAGTAGAAGGTTTTTGAAATTGTTCTATAGGTTTCAGATACGCCAACATATTTTAGTAAAGCTCTCAGTGTGTATTGTACCAGAGTCAAGAGATCAAATGTGGTGTCATTCTATAACCAGCACTGAGAGGATGGAACTCTCACAGCACTTTGTTTTGTTTTCTTTGGAAGCTGATATAAAATCTATGACAGTTATCACAGTCAGTTCTGTTAATTCAGTTGAGTTAAGTTAGAAGCTCATCACCTTGCCTTATAGAAGTAAGCATCTCAGCATCTAATCTTGCCCTGTTGTATTAATTAAGTTAGCTAAGGAACAGTTATTATTCAGACAGTCAAGAAATACAGTGAGATTAGTTAAGTAGTGTTTTTCTGCATCTGTTTAAAGCTGTCCAACTGTGTTATTTGTATTTCTCCTATGACTGAAACTCTGGTGATTATTGTACTTAGATATTTAGTATACTCATGCTTTCTATTTTATTTTTCATTATTAAATATTTTTATACCTTTCATTGTGGCTGGTCTTTTAGAGAATACTTTTAACATCTTGAAAATACTTGGACTTATTTCAGTGATGCAATGGCCATTCCAAACAGTCTTGCTGCTTTGGTTATACTCTACCATTTATATTACTATTGACTTTACTCAGTATAATTGTATACCTTTGTAAGAGCCTGAGAGTGGTTGACTTGTGGCAGCATGGTTACCTTATATTCTGGACAGAAGGGATACAGTTAGTAAATGTCTACCAGCTTTTCCCAGGAGTGTGTGTGTGTGTGTGTGTGTGTGTGTGTGTGTGTGTGTGTGTGTGTGTGTGTGTGTGTGTGTGTGTGTGTGTGTGTGTGTGTGTGTGAAAATCAAATACCCAGGTGTAAGTGTGTCAGCTACTTGGAACTGGGACACATTGCTCCAAAGTGAGTCTTGTTTGGGATCTGGAGAGACAGAGAGTCCCGTCCCAGGTCTGGAGCATGTTCCCTGTGTGGTCTTAGAAGCAACTGTGCTCAATGCAGAGAGCTGCATCAGAAAGTACTGTGTAAATTCATTCCTGTTCTTTGTGACCATTTCTCACCTGTGTCGGTGGTGAGGACTGAGGCTCCTTAATTACTGGCCAGGAAGTGAGCCCATCACAGCTGGTATCAGAGCAGGGCTGCAACTAAACCAGTTGTCAGACCAGCACATAATCGACAGGTACCACCTAGACTGACAACTGGTGCAGGCTGTCTGCAACATATGTGCCCCACACATATCTTTCCAGACCCTGCAAGGAAACTATATTCTCCTTAAAACTACAGTGTGTCTCAGCCTGGGTGTACTTGCATCTGGAACATTACAGAGACACATAGGAGATGCTGTGGAAGTATCACAGACAGTTGTCAGTCGTATTCTGACAAAACTCCTTGAAGCACTTTGCAGCAAGATGGACAACTACATACACTTTCCATCCATCCCCATGGAGCAGAGAAACATAATGCACCAGTTCTATAGCCTATAGCAAACATCTCACATGTACTCAGTGCAGAAAATTGCACAGACACATACCTATCAAGACTCCAATACATCCAGAAGCGGCCCAACAAATAAACATAAAGGAATGGCCATCCATCAACTGTCAAGTTGTGTGTGCAGCAGATGGCAGCATAACAAACATCACTGTAACACACACTGGAAGTGTCCATGATGTTGCCATTTAGAGGGAAAGTGGACTCAGGGCTGCATTCCAGCAAGGTGAAATACCAGAGGGATTGCTACTGGGAAAGTAGAGGAACACAGCTAAGATACATGTTAAGTATACCTCCTTAACAATATCCATTATAACCAGAAGTGTTTTTATTCCCCACAACAGATGACTGGTTATCCACTTGGGCTGTGGTTAATACCCCATACCATGAACCATCAAATTCTGCACAGGAGGCCTCCAATAGAGCACACACAGCAGCCAGAAACACCATAGAGCATGTGTTTGGTGTACTGAAATGTCAGTTTAGAAGTGTGGACACATCTGTTGGTGCATTGCAATACACACCTCAGAAGACAGCACAGATGATAATGGTGTGTGCCACACTGCACAAAATGATAACCAGAGCACATGGCTGTCTTCCTGCTGCAGGTATGGGTAAACTACCCCAAGAACCTTAAATGTCTAAAGAGGACATCCTGCAGGTATCAGAGGAGGAGCAAGAGGATGTACAGGACAGAAGTCATAGGCATAGGTAATGTAGAGTGCGACTACAAGTGCAGGCTCAGGCAACGTGGCAGCATCCAATCCAAATATTTGAGCCATAACAAGCCACATGTTCATGAGTACACAGACTGAACATTGATGCTCAGGTTTTTCCCCACTAAACCAACACATATTGGATCTAATGGCAAGTACCCACTAGATGTGCACACTGAGCATCCCACATAACATAAGCATAACACATTCCAACATGAACATATGCAAATGTGTCAAAACACAGATCATCACCTCAGAGCACAACTGACACAAGAATGCATGCACAATCAGAATGCTAGATTAATGTATGGTAAACAATAAGGAACACGCATCAGTGTTGCACTTACATACCTGTACAGTATGATAACATGAAAAAAGAGAAATCATCCAGGACATAATGCAAAAATTTTAATTTTGGAAAATACATATCACAGTACAGCGGTATTGCAATAATATGAGCCAGCTATGTGTTCTACACTGTTGGACACCCTTAAGTGCAGTCTTGGGTGACCTTGCTGACATGTCACACCATGGTCTGACCTGCCCCAACCATTTACAGACTCATATTGTCCTGGTTGCTCCACATGGAAATGGATGAAGGTATAATGCCATATTGAGATGAAGGAGCATGACTGCAAGCTGAAGGCTTCGTGACTGATGAGACTTCAGCAGATGGGCCAGCAGCTGAACTCTATGCAGGCTGGACCATAGACAGTGATTCTTGATGGTCAATGATGGTTCTTTGGACAGATTGCCTGCCTCTTCTGGATTGCAATCTTCTGAGCACAGTCAAGGAATGTAGAATCTTGCTGGTAGTACAACACTGTTGCAGTACCATAAAGCCAGGGTTTCTACTAACAGTACCACAACTAGTACAGTCTCATTATGAGTGGCCAATGCAGCCATAATCTCAATATGTCTGTACTCTTGTCCTTCATGGATAGCATGTAGCTGATGTGCTCCAAAATCTGTGGCAGGAGAAATGCATGGACATCTGAACAATACCATTTCTGTGTCCATTCATTTGCCTCCAGCAGGAGGCAGACACCCTCTGACACTTGGCCATGTACATCTGCTCGCTTATGCCTACTGTGATTCCCTGTTTCTGGTTGTTGTGTGGAACTGCCAGCAGCAGTGCTTTCATCTGTAGTGTGTTGGTTAATGGCCTCACCCTCTTCAACATCCACTTTGCTAGCATTCCCTAGAAAACTGAACCTTCACATCTGAGGCAACACCTGATGCAATATTACTGTCAATGGATTCACCAAACAACTCAAGGTCCTCTATGCCAGGGCCATACTACCATGCTGAGACACATCATGAACAACATCATGATCACTGGATGGGCTGCTGGATGATACAGATAGTTGATGGGCTACAAGATACAAAGACACAGATCAGGGCAATGTATATCTCACTGCAGTGTTACAATACTAATGAGTTCACTTGCAGTCTAGTGAATGTATCTGTCACAGAATATACATAAAATAAATATATAATCTGTTTACATGGCCAACATACATGGCATATGTGATAAATAAAAGACAAACCTGGCAAACACCCATGGAAAGATGGTAGTGTTGCACTGTATAAGGTTGGGAGGGTGGCCTAATGGTTAAGGTGTTTGCTTTACAAACACAAGGTGCAGGGTTTGAGTCTCACAAGGGATAATTGGCTAGGCTTAAAATGGCTCGCAAGGGTGACTAGCCTAGTACTAATCTATGAACCTATGAGTTGAACTTCAACTAATGTAGAGGAAAACATAGCATTACTGATCACATCATTTACACCATTAACCATACCTCTCAACTGTCCAGAGTTTCACAGAATGTTCAGAATTGTGTCTGTTATGTTTGGTCTGTTCCTCATAAAATTTGTAGTTTTCTGGCAAATCACTGAGCATTGCTGTCACTATATAATCCTAAATAATGACAGACATTTGAGTTTCAGACTTAACATATTTCAGAAAATATATAATAATGTAAAAGCTGTCATTCTATCTACTTTCTAAGTTTATAGGAGCAATATTTCAAATCTGTCCTTATTTTTGGGCCTTTGTACCCCCATTATTTTTTACTTTGTCCAGATTTCCTGCACTGAGAAGCAATTAACCAGGTAAATATAGTTTAAAATTACAGAATGTGTGACATACACATATCATTCATATGTGCACTTGAGGGCATTGATGCAGACTGACCTAGGAATGGTAAGAAGGACATAGTATTAGTGGAGATCGATTACAGGATTGACAGCAAGGACAGGTATGAAACATACTTAATAACATTCCCCGGACAGACTCCTGCTGTGTAGAGGTTGTGGGTTGTACTATGGGAAAATAAAGAGAAAGACATTGCAGTCTTGCATTTAGCAAAATGAATACTGACAGCATCACATGTACAACACAGTAATATTGGCTGCAAATACTCACATGACGGACATTGCAACTGTACACCAGATGGGCCCGTATTAACAAATATTGACAAAAAAAGTCAGGTGTCATGTGTACTACATACTGTTGAAAGCTATGCCAATATTGCTGTAACATACCAGGTCTGTCTGCACATGAACATGCATGGCTTGCCCCTCCACTTGTACCTGTAGAGTTCAATGGTAGGGAAACAACAATATAATAGTAAACAGCAGTGCTATGTAATGTGGTGAAGGCACTAACATGGTAGTGCTCACATCAACAGCATAGAGACACTCACCTGCCAATCCCTGGTGTAGGCCCAAAGTAGATGGACCTGTGAATATTAATGCAAACAGCATTACAAATGTTGTTTGGACTGCTCTGTCTGTAACTCAGATGTACCAATACATGTAATTATACTTATGTTCATCATCCTTACCCTGTGTGGAAGTGTGTTCACTGCTCAACCCTGCTGCTGTAAATCAAAAACAGCAATAGATAAATATGCATGCTATAGCAATATGCAATGATTTTCACAATGCATATGCCTGTAATGGAAATAAATACATATATACACATACTAGAACTCCATCAGTGGTGGCCCACCATAGGTTGCATGCTTCAATCTCTCATAACATGTCACTCTGTTGGTTGCATGAAGAGTCATGTCTAAGCAGTGATGTCTACAGGCCTCACTGGATCAGGTGTGGCCCCCAGCAGGATTGATTATGTTGTTGAGATCTATCCAGATTTAATTTTTCCAAACAGTATCACCTGAATGGCCTAGGATTCTCTTTCCATACTGGTGGAGAGCATCAATTATGATGTCATATCCTGGGGGGAGAATGTGTCACCCTAAGATGGATGGCCGTCTCAAAGACATTGATAGAAACAAGATAATATTCATGTTTGAGCTCATTAATGCATTTCATTCTGTGAACAGCATATGTCATCCTAAACATTATGCATTCCAGTGCATTGAAAATGTCTGTATAACACTGTGTGTGATGAATATCAAAATGACATATTACAAGTAATAACAATGGCTTCATACATACAGCTTATGCCAACATAAACATTATGCATTCCAGTGCCCTGAAAATGTCTGTATAACAGTGTGTGATGATGAATAATAATGTCACACATTACAAGGAATAACAATGCTTTCATACATAACATTGGTAAAATCAGCATAACATGTAATATCTTTACAGTTTGAGAGTGGGATTAGAACTACTGACAGTACATATTTATTTCATGCAGGTCCAAAGACAACAGCATTGCACCACATGAGTCTACTTGTATGTCACATTCAAATATTACAACAAATAACAATCTGAAGAAATTAAGTAATGTGTGGGAAAACCTTAGGTTTCTCAGCCAGGCCACAGGCAGTACAGATATGTAGTATATTGAGATAGTACTGATAACACCTTTGTAAAGAGTCATCATTGAAGACATATCCATAACAGCAACAACACATGTTTTTAACAGTTTTGTTAGGAGACTTGAAATGTGAAATATCTGTAACATCAGTATATCACATACTAAGTACAGATAGTATCAGAATCTGTAGCTTTTCATAGTTACATCAGAATGCAAGGAATTACCAGTAAGAATTACAGATGATCTGTAAATCATCCTTCATATACTGTTAATACTTGCAAAGGAAGTCTCACAATACAATCACGTATGAGACTGAAATAAACTATGTAGAAGGACAACACCCATATACATAATATTCAAGACATCACTCCAGTAACTTATGACAACCTCTGTTAATATTTTCATTTTGAGTAAAGGTGAATTTAAACATATACCTTTCAAAATGAGTAATGTTAACAGATGTACTAATCACCACAACAGAAATCCTACCAATTGCCAATGTACTTTTCACTCTGAATCACAGAATTAAAGTGCACTTTGTATGAACCCAACTTTAAGTATCATCTGCACCATGCAAAATTAATGAGGTTAATTAAAAGTCAAGTTCTTGGAATCCCATTGATGCATATCTGCATAAATTCCATCATGTGCCAAAACACCAAGGTGTACCACGTTTACACAATAGGTATTGATAAATGGTGCCATGTGTGGCATGTGTCCATTATCTTCCAATGATCTTATAATATGACATGAGTGGCACTTTCAAATATTGACTTTGATACATTTACCGATCAGACCATTGCTAACTCTGAACTGAGTGACACCTCAGTGAGCATTTCTGTGTTTTTGTATTTTTCAGATTTCTTCTACTTGAAGATCATGATGGCTATTTCAAGGGAGCTGAGACTTGTCCATGCTCCCAACTTGACTGAAGAGAAGATGATCCGAGTGTTGACTGTGTGTGCTGGATTGGAGCAGAGTATGAGAGCCAGACCTAGGAACTTCACTATGATCAATGTGTGGAACCAGATTGCAAGGTGGCATAGATGGAGGACAAGGATCTACTGTGGTTTGTCATCACTATGATGACTTGCATCAGAAGGACACAGAGGAGCTTTGAAGGAAGGTCACCGAGGTGTGGATGCAGCCCATAGATCCCTTCTATTGAAGTCTGATTCACTAGGATGACAGCATTTAATGTATTTTCAATAAAATGAGGTGAACATGATCCTGCTCATTTTGGCTTAGTTGTGTTGTGGCTTGCACCTGGTTCTCGGTTAAGATCAGTACAGAAAGTGCCAATATTCTATGTATACCCGAGCATGGTTATGGATTTTATAGATATTTACAGATATTTCTCTGTATCATATATATCAGATGGATGTTTTTATAACCATGTATTAGTTGCTGTGATAATTAGCTTGTGGGGATAATTAAGTGGACCTGGTAAATACTATCCTCTTAACTATAGGCTCTATACCCATTTTGTTAATTTATTTTATAGGTTCATAGGTTAGTATTAGGCTAACTGCTCTTGCAAGCCATTGTAAGTCTAGCCAATTATCCCTTGTGAGACTCAAACCCTGCACCTTGTGTTTATAAGGCAAACACCTTACCCATTAGGGCATCCTCCCAACCTTATAACATACATGTACGTTTTACAACATCTAACTACATAATTTTACGTAGGCTCTGTTCTCATGCATCACAGATGCTTATAGCACCTTGGCTGTGGATGACTGTGCATTTCATGGTTTTCCATTAAAGTCTCACTGTATTACCTGTTGGACTATTACAAGCTGGTATACAAACATATACATAACTTCCTTTCATCATTCCTCCTAAAGATTTACACAGACACCTTTATTTAATTTAAAAAGCAATGCCTGTCTCATTGCATACACATATGTTTTTAATTATGCGTTGATAGCTATTTCTTTACTATGAAAGTCCAAGATTGCATGCATTTTCTGTATTCATCTGTTTACTGCAGGAATTCTAATAAACACTTGCAGTACCTGTTTTCTACAATGAAACCCTTTTTGAATGTTAACTTGGCCTGTAAAGCAGCTGGCTAGCATGTCTCCATGGTGGCATGTTGTGGGTTCCACACCACATAGGGGAAACATACATCTGTACCTGTTACCTTGGTTAACTTCACCCACAGCATTTTTTGGAAGAATCAAATTGCAATACTTTGTATTAAGGTTTATGTTGTGCATGGTAACACCTCATTGATATAGTCTTCGAATTTCTATGTATATGGCCATAATCTGTAATGTAACATCAGCTTTCTAGTAACATGGTTTGTAGAGCAGTACATGTTTGTTTAAGTATAATATGCTGAAGGTTACCTTGGCCTGTTAATCAACTGGCAGGCATGTCTAAATTTTGGCATGTTTTTGTTTCCAAACCACATAGAAGAAAAATATATTTGTACCTGTTTCCTTGTTTCATGTCACCCATAGCATTTTTTGGAACAACCATATTGCAATACTTTATATTACGGTTTACATTGTGCATTGTAATGATTCACTGATATAGTCTTTGAATTTCTATGAATATGGCCATAATTCATAATGCTCTGATAACATCAGATGTTGAACAACCATGTTTGGAGTTCAGTACCTGCTTGTTTAAGAGTAGTGTATGCTAACTGTTAACTCAATTTGGAAGGAAACAAGCAAGCATCTCTACTATTTTGGTGTTCTGTGTGTTCAGATCTGGAAAGAGGACACATATATCTGAAACTGCTGTTTTGCTTTAATATAGCCATAGCATTTATTCATAGAAGCATATTACACTTATTGATAGTAAAGTATATTTTGAGTGGTGTTGCGAATAGCTGGTTGAATTCCTACTAGTCTGTAATCTGTAACATTTTTTTAACATCAGCTATTTAACTGTGGGGCAGTACATCTTGTTAAATGCTGTTATATCTGTAAGCAATTGTTTGGTAAATATTGTATACTTTGTAAAATGATATGAAGTTCTGTTGAAGTCAATAGTAAAAGAACATCATCTTTAAATTTTGAGGGACTAGGACGAGCAGACTAACAAAGGAAATGAAGATCAGGGACGATGTATGCATTTTCCTAGTGATGTGCAATTTAACAAGGAATAATGGTCCTCACACATACCTTTCTGTGTCCATAATGTACAGCAACAAGTATTTATGGTTGTGTTCACAGAAACTGTATGCTGCATGCCACTTTTATACTGCCTGAGGAATATAAGCTCTGCATTAAAGTTGATGTATCTGAACACAGTGATAACATGAATGTATTTTTCTGTTTAGTTACATTAGCAGCACATGTTCATATTTTGCAGTATTAAGCCAGGATAATTATTAGTAGACAATCCACCATCAAGGGGATATCAGAACATAAACTGTTTTCAATGCCTGCAAAACATGCTTTTAGATTGTGGTTGCAGGTCTGAATCTCATGTCTTCCAACTTGTGTTCAAAGATGTTAACACCTGAATGTAAAACTGTCAACTGTTTTGGGAAATGTATATTAGTATTAGTTGAGGAATTCATTTTTCACACATTCATTTTTTTAATTTCAGGCAATGAGAATCAAGTAAGAACACAGCTGTATGCATTGAGCAGATACACGGGCTTGAGGATCAGCAGATGGAGAGAGGAATGTTGATTGTTTTACATATCTTATGAAAAGAAATGCATTTTACCCTGTTTTCAGGCCTATATTTTCACAGTAACATGCTTATTGATTAGTTTGCAGGGATACCCAGCATGCATCAGTAAGGAAAGTGAAATCATCACACTGTAACTGTGTTTATAACTGTGCATAAAATTTCACAATGTTGATTTTTTTATGTATCTTTGAGTCATTTTTTCAGCCTAATTTTTTAAAAGTGCCCCACAACTTAAATGATAGTTGCTTTTTTGTATTTGTCACATAGCTTTTAAGGTAGCTGCTTTGTATACAAGCGCTAGAGTTTGTGTTAGTGTGTGTGATATATGGTTAGAGTTTGTGTTAGTGTGTGATGTATGGTTTGGTACATTTATGTTACTAGTGATTGGTCTGTTGTGCATAGCCTGCTTATTTGCAAGTGAATTGGTGTCTGTTATGCTGATGTTTGCACTGCTGTTTGAGGACTGTGTGGCATGGCCTTCAGTTCAACATTGGTGTTGCATCTGCCTCTGATACTTTGTGTGTTAAAACCCAACTATAGCCTAGGTTGACTGACACTTGAGCAGATAACCATTTTATTGCAACAGTGCATAATCAGCACACTCTGCAGGTCAACTTTGGTGTTGCATCTGTCCCCAAATCCTTGGGTGTTTTTTAAACACACTCTATTAGCATAGGTTGACTGACAGATTAGCATGTCCCCATTCTATTCTGGCAGTGCAGTACAAGTATCATAATTACAAAGTTTTATTTTTATAAGCTACTCATTGCTGTTTGTTTTTGTAGATAATGCATACAGTCATACACATACAATACTGTTAGTAACAGCTATATTAGATTCTCTTATGTCAACAGTTGTGTTGACTGAACATATCACATTGTTTTTAATGTTGTGCTCATTATATTGATGTGTGTTCAGCCAAATATCATGCTGCCTGCCTCAGAAGTTTGTCACATAGCTTGTCTATTGCCCACAATATTGTCAGATCACTTTCTCCTCATTTAAGAATGACACATTGTGCCTACTCAAATAAATCATTGAATGCATGCAATACAGTATGTTGATTTAAGCATTCATACAATTTTACAAAGCTAATCATCCATATGTGTATGTCTAAGCATATAGAATTATTCAGAAATGTATACTGTTGTCCCTTTTAGGAGTATGACATATAGGGCCAAAGGTAACAGTTCCTATGTAAATTGTTATCATAATCATATTGTGTTGTGGTGTGATATTTATGGGACTATTCTATGTGAGTGATATTTGCTTTTCTTTTCTGTTGTGTTTTGCAACTAATCTTCACAAAGCATGGTACCTATGGAAGGTCTTCAATCCAGAGATGACGATGTGCACATGCAAGACCACTGCCAGATTTTTCTGAGGATGATGGTGATGATGCCGAGATACCTGGATGCACCCTGCCCAAGATATCCTGCTTGCAACATGGAGGAGAGGTCAGCACAACTGGGAGAGAAATGGTTTTCAGGAGATCTTGGAGGTCATAACAGATGTGTTCTGAACACAGATGTGGAACATTATGGGTATCTTCTCTGAGGATATAGTATGGGTTTTGTGGGATTCATTCAGGGTAATAGCTAATGAGATCATTTGGGAGTCTGATCCCCATCAGTTTGGTCCTTCTGCTTGGTGAGTATTGTCTTTGTGCTCCACTTGTGTTATGCTGCCAGCACAGTATTGCCATTTCATTGACTGGACCGTCAATCCACTCATTTGCATGCATACCATGTATCTGTCATGTTTATCTGTTATTATCATGTGACATTTGCTTTGGTTTCAAATTGACACATTGCAGTTTCCATACACAATGAACTGTCCATGATTTGGCAATACTGATGCCATGTGGAATCATATACAGTTATATCCTATTTGCAGTCCTACTTTTCTGAAAGCATCAAACAGCAATGTGACAATCTGTATACAGTGTTACAGATAACATATTCTTTCACAATGATTGTATGCAGCATTTCCACACCCATGATGTAGTGACATTGGCGTAAATCTTCCAAACATAACTGTCTATATTAAATGACTGTACGTGTGTTTGCACATAGTCGAATACATACTGACACAGAAATGTAAATTTGGCATGTCAGCATTCAGTGATTTAATGCTGATGTTCTGTAACGATGCTCACAAGTGTGTCTTCTGCTCCATAATGAGTGGGATGGTTGACATACATCTGCATTTCTTTAGGTGACATTTGCATGACAGTATACATGTATATGCTTTTAACTTTTAGCTTGCTTATAGGTTTAGTTCTGTTCTCTAGAGTTACCTACCATTACTAGACTTGCATTTGCTCATCTGTGATGTCGCTTGGCTTACATGTGCTCTGTTCATGGACTAATTGGATATACGTATATTTATCCAATGTGAACTGTGATCCTACTTTATTATCTTGGAGCACAGATCTGCCTTTGTTTATACTCATTCAGGTATGACTGCCACTCAGTTTACAACCTGTTGTAACATGACAGTGCATAGGTAGATATATTGTTTCTGCATTTCACCATGGTTGGTATGCATCCCCACACTGTGTGTAAACTTCCCATTCCCCGTGCTGTACAGTGTATTCTCTGTGTAACTTATATGTCCCTACTGTTTGTTTCCAACCTTTGTCAGTCTTGTGTTGTGCTATTTGTTCTATGGGTAAACCTGCTATGATTACCTTCACATCCTCTTTCTCTATGTTTACCTTTCCTTCTATTCTTAAAAAAATGGGGCCTATTCCTGCCAAAAAATAAACATTGCCCATGCCCTTCTGACTTTCCTGCCAATTCTCCAATTCCAACATCCCTCTTATGTGTTCCTCTTCTTCACCCATACTCCACATCTTCTTTTATATCTCCCACTTTCATTGGGTATGTATATTACTTGTGTTCCCCACACAGGTCCCTAACCCATGTTTACCAACTGTTAACTATGGTGATGTGGCCATGATTGCCATTCACCTTTCATATTTTTATTAGAAAATTTACGGATTCCATCCAATTTTGTTATGTCCAAGCCTACATCTTTTAATGGTACATGTATTATGTAGATATCTGTAGTTGCCTCTTGAGTTTACTGTAAAGAGTAATGTAAATACATATATATTTCAAATAGCCTTGCAGCTTTGAAGCATATAACTTAGTGGATGACATATGGAAATATCCACAGTTGTTTGAGATGTTTCTGTGTCTACTCTTGCAAATGTATGTTATATATGCCATATGGCTTACATTGGGATAGTTGGCATTGTTAACATTTTTTTTGTTATCATAAAAGAGTCAGTTGCATGCTGATGCATTCAAGCATCCTGACAGTCTTAAATACATATCTATGACAGAGTCCCTCCAGTAAGCTTAAGGACAACTATAGAATATCACATTAACTTTGTTGTTATGAAAGTATGCTAACACTCACTTATGGATTCTGAAGGAATCCATATATTTTCTAATAACAAATTACCAAATGTGAAGGGCAATCACAGCCACATCACCCCAGCTAATATTAGCTAACAATGGCTACAGGACTTGCATGGGGAACATATGTAATGCTCACACACCCAAGGAAAATGGATTCATAGGTTCATAGGTAGGTACTAGGCTATTGGCCCTAGGGCCTATATAAGCCTAGCCAAAAATGTACCCTGGCTTTCGCCACCCAAGAAAATTATTTTCCTGTGCTCCTGTCGAGCAGAGTCACAGATTCTGCAAACCTTACAGAATCTGGCCCAATATCGACAGATGAATAATTCACTTTTTAGTGCTAAAATTATAGATTTCATCAAAAAGCATGTTACAAGGTTACTTCAGCATACTTTATCCTTTTGCTTTCTAATTTACTATCAATCGGCTTTTAAAAAGCAGTTTGCATATATATGAATGTACAGAGTGTAATGTGACAAAGAAATAGGCAGGACTTTCTGTGTCATGTTTCTCACAAGTATAAGATACCTTTTGCCTTTGTTACATCTGATGGATTCTGGTATCAGCAACTAGAATATGTACTGAAGTCTAATAAAATTACAGATCCAATTTATTAAAAAAAGGCTTTTGCCAACTCCATTTTGGATTGTTTTAGCAGATTATTTTCTGATTCTTTTTAGCTCTGCTTTTAATGACACACACAGCCCTTAAAAGGGAAACATTCCATGGTTTAAGTGAAATAACTTTAAATGATCACTTAATTCTAATTTACCACAATTTGCAACTAGTTATTGTCAATTACTCATGTAATTTGGAATTAAGAAATGAAAGTTTAATTGACAGCAAAACTACTGCGGGCTTTTCAGTTTAATATGACATATAGCTGACTTGTGCTCTTGTGATTTGGTTTTACCAACTGACTAATGTTTATTGTATACTTATATTTTAATTTCAGATGATACTAGTATAAGTGATACAGCTGTTAACCAGCTGTATGCACCAATGTTTATCTTGCAGTTAAACACTTTGGTGACTGGTTAGGAAATGAAGCAGGCTGCATCCATATCATCTGATGTTATTGCCCATTCAGTTCTGGAAATAAGCCACACTTCTAACATGTCTGTGGAGACACATGGCATAATCATCCTCACAAACAAGTGAGCACTATGTAAGCATCGTATAACAAGTAAACTTGATGAGAAAACTAATATGCTATTATAAAGATCACATAAGCTACCAGTTTGTACCACTTCAGGCACACCGTCATTTTCATTGCACAAAGTGAGATATTTCTTACTGCAGCATAACCCTTTGTTGGACATTATACACTGTCAGTAAACACAAGTACATTATTTTCAAGATGTTATGAAAACTGAGAACTATTGCTGAAAGTTATTTATTGTTGTTATCACTTCATTTCATATTAATGTGTTCAGTATTACATTTTGCTACAGTCTTTAGAAATATGTCAGAAAAAACATTTTATCTAAAATATTAGAGCATTTCTTGTTATTCACATTTTGTTTCGAAACACAGCTACCCAAATCAGCACAACCATAAGTATACAATGACAAATGATAAGCCTGTATTTTTACAAGTGTATGTTTGCTCTCTTTGCCATTATACAGTAAAGGCTGACATAAGATAATACACTGATATGACAGGGATGGTCCCTCTTGCTTATGGATCTCAGTGATGCAACTTCTGGGAATAATGGATGACTGACAGCTCAGTTTACATCCTGTTACTCTCTAAAGTGCTGTCACTTATGGGAATAGCATTGTGTTAATGATGATTGACATCTAAACGTCCCTTCTTGGAAAAACCAATCTAAACCTGCCTCCCCCAATTTAGCACAACAAAACTGAATGAAAGAAAGACATCTTGAATGAAGAGGAATTGGAAAGCACACGTTGGTTCAAAATATCTGTTCTTGCTCTGGAACCATCAGTAACTTTTAGAGAAAGGGTTTGTTGCCTGGTCCATTGTTCTTGAGCCATCTCAAAATTATTTTTTTTGTCATAAATTATGCCAGTTCACTCTAAATATTTTCTGTCGAGGTGAACTGAAACAGAAAGGACCAGAGATAGTAATTCCTTACATCAACAAAATCTTCTTCATGGGGGGAAATTAAAAGCTTTCTTTTTTAATTACTCTGGTGATGTGCACATGTGACACAACCAGAAAGACACAGCCTTTCACACACACAAACACAAACATACAAAAGCACACACATGCACACAAAGACAGATGCACATATGTTCGCACACATGCACAGAAGAAGAAAAATGCTGTGTTTTGAAATGGTATAGAGGGTTGCAGTGAACAGGAAATATGAGACACGTTTAAGGTATGCTTGCTGGTTTTAGTGTTGAAATGCATATTGAAGGAAGGAGGAGGGTTGTGTGTTATGTTTGTGTTTCATAATAACTTGGTTGATAGCCTGCTGTGACAAAAAGATGTCCAGCAAAGATAATATGGTAATATAGTGAACAGGAAGTCACTGCAGTCTCAGTCTTTATAGTAAAATTAATTTGAATGCAGACTGCTCATATTGTGATGGAAGAAATGAGACAAGTAATGTTCTTTATGAATTTTATTTTGATGCACATAGGAAAACAATGACCTCAGAATCATAGTAGGCACATGACTAGCTAATTATGTGGAATGCATTTCCTCATAGGAGAAACTGGCAAGTAAAGTGATGAAAAAATCAAAAAGCTGCTAATAGCAGTGCAACGAACATGGGCTCATTGGCAAATAACTAGGAAACCAACCCGGTGTGCTGTCTCCTGTTTGTAGTTGGTGCATCTGTGCAAAACTAATATGGTTAATACCCATGCAAGTATACATACACAAATGCACACATGCAGACATACACACACACGCAAGCACGCACACACACACACACACACACACACACACACACACACACACACACACACACACACACACACACACACACACACACACACATACATGTATGCACACACAAACTCAGATGAGAGCTGTAAATTCATATTTACGGGGAAAAAAGAACAATATAGGACTTCATTTCTTCCGATTCCCAGTAGTGTGGTTCACATCCAAGAACCAGAGTTTTAAACTATACAGGAAAGACCTGGTCATTTACTGCCATAGTGCAAATATGATCCGAAGTTTACATTTAGGTTATTGGTGCTGTTACATAACATGTGTTTTGCTAGAAAGTATTACATTAATGGAATAGTAGACCAGTGCAGGCTATGGACATGAAAAACTATAGCCTGCACTGGAATATTTAGACATGTTCCTTTTTTTTGTAATAGGAATTGTAAAGTAAACTGAAGACCAGCATGGGTAAGAACATTTATATAACAATGCACACATTCTTTTGCATTACTGTCCTGTCCACCAAGCTTTTCAGTTACTTTTCATGTAAATGTATTAGTTAACCAGGAGTTAAATGAAATGATCCACAATAAACCACTCTCAAACAGTACAAATGAGTAATGTTATAGGTTCATAGGTTCATAGGTAGGTACTAGGCTATCGGCTCAAGGGCCTACGTAAGCCTAGCCAATAAGTTTCCCTGGCTTGAGCCACACAAGAAAGTTATTTTCCCGTGCCACTGTTGAGCAGAGACACAGACATGATCCCCGGGGTGTATTTCCTATTTCCCATCCACTCATCAAGATTTTTCTTGAAGACTGCTAATGAAGAACTTTGTTTGAAGTAGATGGATAGCCTGTTCCAGAGTATGGGAAGTCTCTGGGACAGGAATCTATCCCTCCAGCATGTCCTGTTTATTGTGGTGACAAGGTTTAGGTCCCTAGAGCGTGTAGCTCAGAGGGATTGGGATTTCTTTAGGTGTCACATGTCCAGCAGCTCTGGGTTTGACATAGCTTTATATGTTAGGTCGAGATCACCTCGGAGTAGGCAATATGCTACGGAGTAAAGCTGGAGATATTGAGGCGGTCAGTGTAGGGCATTTGTTTGAGGCCAGTAATCCTCTTTGTGAGGTACTTCTGTGGCCTTTCCAGCTGCTGCAGATTTCTTGTGAGGTACATTCCAAAAGGGGCGTTGTACTCTATAATGGGTCTGAGTGTCGAGTACAGGGGAACAATGACCTCTTTTTTTCCAGGATGAGAACCCTTTTATGATGAGGTGTGACACATCGAAGAACTTCCTGACTACTGTGGAAATGTGACTATCAAAGGAGAGACTACTGTCCACCTGGGTCCCAAGGTCTCTTATCACACATTCAGTGTTAAGTAGATTGCTGCCTATGTGGTAGTTCATGGCTACAGAGCTTTTACCAAAGGAGATGGCATTGCACTTTTTGGCATTGAGCTTGAGGCCATGGCTCTGACACCAGGCATCTGTCTCAGCGAGGCCCTTCTGTAGGATATCCACATCATTTGGGGACTTGACTATGGCTCCTAGTTTGCAGTTATCTGTGAACTTCATTAGCCAGAGGCCTTCTGTGTTAGCCTGTACTTCAGAGAAGTAGATACCAAACAGGAGAGGTCCCAGGATGGAACCCTGTGGTACTACACTTGTCACTGCTTTGAGGTCAGATTTGGAGTCTGCAACTTTTACAGTGTGGGTTCTGTCAGTGAGCCAGTTGTCAACCTATCTTGTGACATAGGGATTTATACCTAGTTTAGTGAGTTTAGCTATAGTTCCAGAATGGGGTATGGTGTTGAAAGCCTTGGTGAGGTCAAGATAGGCTGTGTAAAGCACCTTACCCTCATCTACGGCTTTGGTGACTGTCTCAAAGAAGTTGATCAGGTTCAGGAGGCATGATCTGCCTTTCACAAACCCAAACTGGGTGGGATCCAGAGTTTGGAGTTTACCAATGTCTTTGTTTATGAGTTCCATGATGATACGTTCCATGGCCTTGCAGACCAGGCTCGTCAGGCTAATAGGTCGATAGTTCCCGGGATCAGTGGTGGCTCCCACTTTGTAGAGTGGGATAATTGTTGCTGTGCGCCATCCAGTGGGCACAAAGCCTGATGCAAGGCTATTATTGAACATGGTGCTTAAGTGGGGAGCCAGTTCGTTCTGAAGTTCGTGTAAAACACAGCCTGGGATGTTGTCCGGTCTGGTCCCATGTTATATTGGAACAATTTAGAGTAACAAGTTCAGTAGGCAGATTTTTTGGGAGATGAGCGAAAACAAGTACAAAAAGATGTTCACAATGACATTGGGAGAGCATAAAAACTCATATAAAGAAACAGTGGAGGTCAATATTATGAAATCACAAAATTTGTCACGCAGCCAATAAACAGTATATTTGCAACATTCTTAATAAATTTGATGTAATTCAGAAATATAATTAATTACATTCACCTTATATTCACTCACAAATTCTATGATAAGTGCTCAGCCCCCAGCTTATTCATCTGTTCGGTGAACAACCAATAGACTATTAAGACTGTACAATAAAAATCTTCTACACTTTGAAGCAACAACTGAAATAGGTGACAGAGTCCAGGCATCTTCCTATGTAATATATGGAATATACTAATACAGTAAATGAAGCAAATAAAAAAATACAGTAACTTTCAAAAAATCATGTAAATCTTTGTAAAGCAATATAATAACCTACTCCAAGTATGGAAATTACCCAGCTCACTTAACATTCTCATAATTCTCTCTACACCTTTATATAATTGTTTTTTCAATTAATGGTAACCAGCAGCTGTAGTATCCTTAAGTCATGCAATAACACCTTTATGCATACTTAGCCCTGTCATATCCAATGGTTCTGCTGTTCATCACCTGTCATTACCTGCTTCTCTTATGTTCACTTTTCGTCCACTATTTTCTATACACTCACTTCCTTCTTTCCTTCACCAATCATTGTACCCCATAGTTTTTAACTTTGCAACTTATCTTTCCAATCCATAGTTTTTTGTGGGTATACTAACTTCCTTATTATTGTTACATATGTCTACAATATAATCTGCACATGCATTACATACATGTATCCCTTCTACTGCCATTTAATACTGCATTTAACTTTTTGTACTATTACACAATTTACTTAAATCCCAGTCATATTCAGCTTGTGGCATATAGCCAGTAATAATTTGCTGTTCAACTTTGTATTACTGAAACAACACAAAACTCATGTAACAAGGCTAAAAAGTAACCCTCCCCCAAATAAATGAACAACTCTTCCAATAGCTTCAGAGAAACACAAACAATTCTATAGTGGCTGAAAGCCCATATTTTGTGTTTAAGAAAAGTACTTCTCTTGAATTATTGCTTGAT
The DNA here is from genome assembly GCF_019279795.1 of Protopterus annectens. Lineage (NCBI taxonomy): Eukaryota > Metazoa > Chordata > Ceratodontiformes > Protopteridae > Protopterus > Protopterus annectens. The sequence continues at coordinate 568,432,335 of NC_056725.1, forward strand.
AGGGTTTCAAATAAAATAGTTTAATCTCCAATTAATATTTACATAAAAATGTGAATGTTACCCCAAGTTTGGTGCATAAGCTGAACGAGTACAATCCACATTTAGCATCTACCATACATGCTTTTTTAGAAGGTTGTGAGAAGGAAATTTGACAGAAAACAAGTAATACAATTCTTTCTCTTTATTATAATTTAAGAGAAGTTGAAACAGAGGTCATTAAGCAGTTAACATATATGACTAATGTTTGCTTGATGAAAATGGATAAAGGGGGTGGTATTGTTATTATGACAGTTCCTCAGTATAATGAAGGTATCAAACATTTACTTTTGATTGATGGAGATTATGAAAAAAAATGTATATGGCACCCATGCTTCTTATGTTAAATTAAATGATAATTTTCTGGCATCATTATACAAAAACCATATAGATATAATGTTATATATTTTTATTTGCATGTGGAGAGGCCTAGAATAGGGGTAATGTCTGAATTCCCAAAATTCATAAATATGCAATTAATCCATGATTAAAGGCCTATTAGTTCAGCACATGGATGTATCACCAAATATATGTCTGTGTATTTGGACATATTATCCTAACCATATATTTCTGACTCATGAGACATTCTGAAGATGGTTCAACAATATAAAGTTTGTGAAAATGAACATATGTTTATGACTGACATTTCCTCTTTGTTTACAAGTATTCTAAGTGATGAGGGAATGGATTATGTAAGAGGTTTTCTTTCTCATAAAACAAAGAAAAGCAATGCTGAGATTAATATATGTTGCCCTTTTTTGGATATTTTTTTTAAAGAATAATTTTGTGTTTTTGATTCCAAGTATCATAGACAAAAAAGAGGAGCCACAATGGTTGCTGCAGTAGCTCCAACATATACTAATTTCACTTTAGGATGGCAGGAAAATAATATTTTAAATAAGATCAAGTTATTTGAGCATGTAGGTTTTTACAAAAGGTATATGGATGACTTATTTTTTTGTTTGAAAGGGTCCCGTACTTTTGGTTTATGAATTTCTTTCAGAAGTGAATAATATTTAGAAATTCCTGAAATGTAAATTTGGAGATATGAGAGATAAGGTTCATTTTTGGACATCACACTTTATATATTGATTATATTAATATGAGATATGAAATTGATATTTATAGGAAAAAAAAACTTTTGTGAATAATTACTTACATTTTAAAAATGCCCATCCATTTTTATGAAGAAAAACATTCCTAAAGTGCAGTTGGTCAGAGCATCCAACAATGGATGATGCTAAGTTTCAAGATGAGTTAGATGTGATTATTCAGATGTTTGTAAATAGAGGTTATAATGCTAGCATGTTATTTAAAACAGCAGAAGAGATTATGAACAGTAGAAAATTGAGATGCAGTCCAATTTTAAATAAAATTGGCTTTGATTCATGTTTAGGAAATACTAGAGAGAAGTTCAAAATAGTTGAAAATAATAATAGGTATAAAAAGCACTGTATCTAAAACCATTTGGGAAACAGTGTGTAATAACTAGAGCACTGGATAGTGGGTGAAAAGGTATATTTTGTATTTAAGAAAAATAGTTTTCTTAAATTATAGATCAATAGAGTTTCAATTAAAATAGTTCTAGCTCCAATTAATAAGAAAAAGGGTACTTTTAAACACAGGGAATATAACATGTGCCATTACATTAATGAGGGACCATATCTGATATTACAAAATTATGGTAGAGTCCTTTGTAGTAGATATTTTAATATGTCCAAAGGTATAATATATGTAGCAGTTTGCTAAATGTGCAACTCATTTTATGTTGGAATGACATCTAGTGCATTTCAAAGTGTATTTCTGAACATATTTACACAGTTAAGGTTAAAAATGAAAAAAAAAACAATGCTGTTTAAAAGCATTATTTTATGTGTAGGTTTAAAAATATATTTTTGCAGCTGATTATGAATAAGGGTATATGCATGAAAGAAATTTTTTGAATAAATTATTATTTGTTTAAAGAATCATAATAGTAGACTATTATCAGTAATAGGCTAAATGTCCTGTGTTTTGGAGAAACTGAAGTGTTTATGTACTTATACAATGTTTTAAGAGTTTTAAAATGCAGATGATATCATGTGATTGATGAACTTTGTGTGATTATAAACGGAAGTGATTTTATCTGTCTTGTTATTCTCATGAAGTCTCATACATGTAGTGAGACAAAAGTGCTTAATAAATTATTTTTATTTCTTTAAAGCCATTGGAAGAGTTGTTCCTTAACATTGTATTAATGTTGTTTTACCTTTTTTCTTCCTTACTGTATGTTTAATAATGTGTCCACTCTGAAAATGGAGATTGCACAGTAGGGCTATCCTAGTCATGAAAATGTAAATCAATCAATCCATCAGTCAAGCAAGCAAGCAATCATTAAGTCTGAATCCCAGGGGAAGGGGTGTAGCTAGGCTCAAACATTATTTTATCTGATTCTGAATCACTTTCATGAATAACTAGAGCTTCTGATTTAAAAGAAATGCATTTGCTACTTCCTTGATAGAGATAAAGATAGAAACGATCTTGTAATTGTTTTTTGGCATTACTGAGGATGCAGACTCACCAAAAATGCAATGGAATCAGAGCAGTCCAACTGAACACAATCAGAAGATAAACAAAGTACATGACACAACCATAGCACAGAATCTGATAGAGGTAGAAGTCCCAGGTTCTGAGTCAGCTGGTTAGAAAAGTGAAGTCAGGGAACAAGACTGATAGACTAATCAAGATTTAAAGGTTGATGGCACCCATATTCAGTGACATTGGCTGACCCCTTTGGAGGATATGAGGTTACAGTGTAGCTGGAGGTAGCAATACAAAGCCTGGAAGATGTGTAGCAGGGAGTACAATCCTTTTCAGGATATACTTTAGATATTCAATGTGGTACAGCTGTAGAAATAATTTTGTAAAAAAAAGTTAATGAGTAGCTAGGACAGAATGGGGTATGTCATCAGATTAACTAAGAAGGATATTAAAAATAAATAAATAAATAAATAAATAAATAAATAAATAAAAGACGCTCAAAACTTGTTTTACACAGTGGTAGAGAATCTGGATGGGTGGGAATTGCACAAAACAGAGAATTACAGTGAAGGCATAGAGTGAGTGATGGCTACAAGGTAAGGGGAGCTTGGTGAAAGAAAGAGGGATATGCAGGCATAAGGCTAGAAAAGATTGGGAAAGAAGAGGATGACAACTAATATACACTGGAGAATATAGAAACTAATTTTTCAAGGAATGCAAGAAAAGTCTATAGAGAGTCTGAACTGTTGCAGATGGACTGTTAAAATTATTTCTGTTTACAAATGCTTAGGATGAAAAAGAGGGAAAATGAGGGAGAACAGAAGTTGACTGAGAAGAGAGACATTTCTTGAATAGAGTGGAACATGGCCGTGTTATATAGGAATATTTTGGACAAAAAGGGGAGCAGCAAATACAAGTGAATTACAATAAAGGTGGTGCAAATAAGAGGGATTTTGAGCTGGATAATCAGGCTGTGGTGTGGGATGGATGAAAAGAGTAACAGAGATTAAACCAGCAAATGAAAACCTGGCAATGGCAGATCATGAAATCTAGAAGACAGGAGAAAGAGGAGAGAAAATGGATAACTTATGGTGATGATGAGTGACAGGGTAAGAAAATTGTTCATATATTTTGGATTTTAAGATTTGCTTTGCATCAGTTCACTGAGAAAAGTCATAGCTAACAGGTCCCCTGCTCATTCACTTGGTCTAACAGTTCCCACTCCACCCTTACCCTATACTTGGCAAAGGGAATGAGGATGCTGGTACAGCATTATACTGTTGCTTGGAAGTGATTTTTTCATCATGCTCTTTACACATCCTCAGTAGCCTTGTGAGCTCTGCTATGGCTTCCTTTGAGAGGAACA
>NC_056725.1:568441256-568628756 GCF_019279795.1 Protopterus annectens
AATCTGGACTGACTAACACAGGAAGGCCCTCCCAAAGCCCCTTTAAGTTTTTGGAATGCATGCTTGCAAGCTGGGGTCCACACAACCTTATCTAGCCTGTTTTTCCTTGTAAGGTCTGTGAGTGGTACAGATATTGTACTATAATTGGGAACAAACTTTCTATAGTACCCCAATGTCCCCAAGAATGTCCTCACCTGCTTTTTGGTAACAAGGACAGGTCATGCCAGAATAGCTTCCACTTTGTCAGGTTCTGGCCTGATCTTACCACTCCCCACTCTATGTCCCAGTTAGGAGACCTCTGCCATACCCACCTGACACTTGCTGGGATTAATAGTGAACAGTATGCTTTCCAGTCTGCCCAGGACTCCCCTTACATGCTGAAGGTGTTCTTGTCAGTAATGGCTGTAGATGGTAATATCATCCAGGTAAGCAAGGACATAATCTCCTGCTATGATTCGATCTGCCAGACTCTGGAAGGTAGCTGAGCCATTTTTCATCCCAAAGAGCATCTTTGTGAACTCATATAATCCAAAAAAAGTCAGAAAGGTTGACCTCTCTCTAGCAGTGGGAGTCAAGGGCATGTGCCAGGAGCCCTTGGTCAGATCAGTAGTGGTCAGATACTTAGCCCCACCCAGCTGCTCTAAGGCTTCATCTGTCCTAGCCTTAGGGTAAGCATCTGACTCTGTGTGGCTGTTTAGTTTCCTGCTGTCCACAAAGAACCTGATGCTGCCATCCTTCTTTGGTACTAGCACCACTAGGGAGTCACAGGGACTGTTGGACTCCAGGATTGCTTCCCATTCCAACATTTGCTGTATCTCCCCCCTCAGAGTCTGTCTGACTCACTCAGTCACCCTGTAAGTAGCCTGCTTGATAGGTCTTTGGGGTCCTGTATCCACATGGTGCTGCACCAGGTGGGTACACCCAGGTTTTGCAGTAAGCATGTCCCCAATCTCTTGTAACACTGCTCAGATTTCTCAAATTTTGGTAAGGGATAGGCAATGGGACATTGCTACCCCTTCCAATGAGGTGTCAGTCCGAGCTTCTCTGAGGAGATCAAGTCACCAGATCTCTCTCAGACTCCTCCTGCCACGCACTGCAATAACTCATCACAAGGGCCTCCCTATCATGATAAGGCTTCATCATTTTAACATGGTACAGTTTGTACCCCTACCTTCTGCCTAGCAGGTTTATCATGCAGTTAACATCACTGACATTCCTTACCACTTCGAAGAGTCCTTTGCAAGCTGCCTGCAGCTTATTGTGTCTGACAGGAATGAGCAATATAACCTGTTCTCCCAAAGCATACTCTCAGATCCAAGCATTCCTGTCACACCAGGCCTTTTTCTGCTTTTCGTCTCCTGCCAGGTTCTCCTCGACCAAGACCATGAGCTCCCTAAGCCTTGTCCTGATGCTTAGGACATATGCCACAAGAGACTCCTTGTGGAATCCACACCCACCCTCCCACTCATCATGACTCAAATCCAAGGGCCCCTTCACCCTATGCCCATACAGCAATTCAAAGGGTGAAAAAATGTGGATTCCTGTGGTACCTCTCTGTATGCAAACAGCAGATGGGGCAAATATTTGTCCCACTCTCTTTTAAACTGGTCTGCAAATGCCCTTAGCATGGTCATCAGTGCAGGGTTTAACCTATCCACACGTCCATTAGTCTGGGGGTAGTAGGGGTGATCATTAGATGCTTCACCCTATGGAGCTACTATAGACAAGCCATCAGATCTGACATGAAATTAGAAGCTCTGTCAGTCAGTGTTTCTCTTGGGAAACCTACCCTACTGAAGATATCTAAAAATCATCTGCCACCTTCTCTGCCTCAATGGAGGACAGAGCCACTACCTCAGGGTATCTAGTGGCATAATCTACTACCACTAGGATATAGTTCTTCCCTGTGGAACTTGAAGTACTCAGAGGCCCCACAGTATCCATAGCTACCCTCGGAAATGGGTCCTCATTCATAGACAAAGCCATCAAAGTAATTTAGACCTTGTCTCCTACCTTACCTACTTTTTGGCACTGCTCACAGGTTCTGCAATACCTTGTTACATCTTTTGCAATCTGAGGCCAATAAAAGTTTTGCATAATATGTCTCTTGGTATGCTTTATACCTCTATGACCTGCAAAAGGAATGTCATGTGCTATGGCTATAAGTGCCAGTTGGTAGGCTCTGGGTACTACCAACTGCTGTATTACCTCACCCTCTAGCCCTCACTCACGGGTCTACTCTCTATACAGTAACCCTTTTTTTTCCAGTATACAGACTCCCCTTTTCCTCGAGAATCAGGTGCCTGCATAGCTACATCCCTTAAGCCTCTTAATGTAAGGTTTGACAGCTGAGCCTGTCTCAACTGTACATTTGTGACCCTCCCTAGCTCCCCTTCCACAGGAAGTCTGGTATCTTCTGACAGCGGTTCCTAATTGTCAGCATGGGCACTACCACTCACCTCTGCCCTTGCAGTCACCCTATCCAAGGGAATATCAGTACCAATCAGCAGCTGTGGCTCACCTTCAGGCTCACTGATACAGGGTAGCTGTAAAAAAGCCAAATCACCAGCCCCACCCTCAGTTGTGGTGTCTGTCTGGGTCTCCTCTAGGCTACCAGACCCACATGCCTGTCTCCAAGCCTGGCTGTGTGCAACTGCATGCACATAAGGTACTGCATTATCAAATCATTCCCTATCAAGACATCTGCAGGGATATTCTCAAATACACATGCTTGCTTGTTTCCTTTTACACCCTTCCAGTCAAGCTAAACCCTGGCCAAAGGTATTTGAATGGGGTCCCCTCCTAAAACTCTGATGGGAGTGGACTTCCCAAGGAAGTTCTGCTCCTCTTTAGCCACTGCAGGCTTTACATTGGTTATGTCAGAGGCTGTGTCTCTCTTAGCAGTGGCCTGTTTCCCATCCACTAAGATAAGATACAAACTCTGGTGATAGTTTGGTACCTCTGTTGTCTCCAGAAAACTAACAACTGACATACTCTTATTCCTACTAGCTGGCTCCCCCACCTTTTTTCAGTGCACATTTCTATGCTACATGGCCCCTCTGGTTACATTTAAAACATCTAAACCTTGATCCTGGCCATATACCTGAACGAATGGCTTCCCCATTAGTAGTGGACTCTATCGGGTGGTTTAGGCTGCCCACCATGGGTTTCCTTATATCCATGTGCAGCACTTGGTATCTTCTTCTTGTGCAGTGGTGTCCTGCTTGCTAAGTAGAGATCTCTTTTCTCCCCAGCTCATCTGCAGAGTTTCACTCCAGGTCTGACAACCCGATTCTCACACCCTCAGGCAAAGTGGTTATGGCTTGCTTCCAAATCAAAAGGTCTGCCAGCCTTTCAAAAGTGGTGACCTGACACCCACTCAACCAGTTATGAAAATAAGTGCTTAACTCAGCAATATAATCACATACACTTTCATCTGCCTTACGTCTATGCTCATGACACATTTTTCTGTAAGCTTCAGCTGTTAACTTATAACATTCCAACACACATTGTTTAGCCATGTAATAATTTAAATAATCAGTATTAGACAATTTAGGAACAGCAGTTATAGCTTTACTATGGAGTAAGGAGGTCAGGAACCATACCCAGAGCCCTTGGTCAACATTATATTGTATGCATATTCTTTCAAATATATGAATAAAACTATCAACATTATCACCTTCTTTATACTGTGGAAGAAATTTAATGTCCTTTGTTGCTTCTGGGGTACAGTTCTTCCCTTCCCCATTACCTTCATGTTTCCATCGAAGAGTCAGCATGTCTCTCTCATACTGATGCTGCTTCTCATTTTCTTCTGCCTCCAAATGCCACATCATCTCTGCAGATTCTGATGTCATATGTTTTGCCTGCAACTAAAGGGTCTTTGATTCCAGACAGATGTTTAAGCCCACTGAGTGAAAGGTGAACTGTCCTGTTGCTGAGGTCTGTACATCCCCATCACCAGAGTGGTTATCTTCCTGGTTTCTGGTCTGTGCTGCAGCTGTGATTAAGATTGAAATTATTTCCTCTTTAGTCAGGTTGGCATGCACCAGTCCTTTGGATTTACACATTAAACAATCAGTTCACTATCAGCTTGCTATGATCCTCTGCTGACATCTTTGCCTGCTATCCCTGGTTGAACAAAACTACAAAATAAATAAATAAATAAAACTGTTGTGAAAAATGAAACTCTGTATGTTTAACTTGTAGCTTGAGTGGCTTACAGGCTGCAGAAGTTCAATTAATATCTCACTAGTGCTCACCAATATGTGAAGTCTCTCTTATCGGCCAGTGATCAGGGAGCCTCAGTCCTTACCACTGAAATCGGTGGGGAACATTCACTGAGTAAAGTAGACGCCCACAGTATTTTCAGATGCAGCTCTCTGCATCAAGTACAATTTCCCTTAAGAACACACAGGGAAATACACACTCCAGTACTGGGCCTGGGCTTTCTCTCCAGACCCCAAATAAGACTCCTCACTGACACAGCTATAGAGTTGAGTCCTCAGCCAGGTGCTCCAAGCCAATCCTCTACCACCCTCTCTGTGGAATCAGTGGTCTCAGTGTCACTGTTCAAAGTAGCTGACATGCACACTCTCTTTGAGATTTGATTTTCACACACGCGCACACACACACACACACACACACACACACACACACACACACACACACACACACACACACACACACACACACACACACACACACACACACACACACCACTGGGAAAGGATGGCACAGCTTACCAGCTTTGCCACTCCACCCAGATTATTAGGTAGATACACTACATCCAGAACATGCAAAGCCAGCTACTCAAAGGCTCTTACCAGGGTACCCAATTACTCTTAGTAAAATTAATACTTATACAAATAGTAGTGGTAACCAAGCAGCAAGACTTTCTGGAATGTGGAGTCACAGTGCCACTAAATAAATGCAAGTGCTCTCACAAGTTAAATATTTTCTAAAGGAGCAGCCACAATGAAAGGTAAATATATTTAATAATAAATAATAAAAAAAACAAGACATGAAAATACTGAATATTTATTTAAAATAAAAACCGGAGTTTCAGTTAGCAGGAAATATAAAAAAAAACACAGATGGAAAGACTCAGACAGATACAGAAAAATAATATTTAGCTAATTTCCCTATATTTTCCCAACTGACTGAAGAATTACTGTTCTCTACTTACTTGCTAAAGCAAGCCAAGATGAATGCAGATGAATGTCTCTTGTTGGTCTAATAAAAAGTGCCTCTATCACATAGCCCACTAATATTCAAATACTATTTAAGTGCTGGCTACAGAATTATATCACATCTGGGCACCTGGCACTGTGGTTCCCATTCTACCCCCTCACTAGCCACTGAGCCAGGATTTGCAACAGATGTGTCACAATACACACATAGAACTTTGTTAAGGTTTACTATAGCATCTAGAAGCCATAAAACAATCATGGCACTTCCACCCTTCTTGCAGAAAGGCTTTTCAAAGACATTGCATCTCTGGATGCATTCAGACCTGTGAGATAACATTTTTATGGCCTAAACCAAGTCATTTAATTTCAGGTTATTTTTCTTAAGGTTAGCTGGGCTGAGCTTAGCCCCTCTCCTTCCAGTATCCTCTGTTAAAATATATACATTTAATGAGTTACAACAATGCAGTCTGATATACATGTATTTTTCTTTGCTGTCCAGCAGGGCCCACTATTGATACATTTTGAACACAAGCAACTTTAGAAATATATTTTAACACAAGCATCTGTACAAATCAATTTTATATTTAAATGACAATTAATTCTTTACAAAACTCCATCTAGCTAGGCTGGCATATATTGCACATGCACTGCCCTACTTCCCTTAGTAGAGCTGGCACTAACTCCCTTCATCACAACATAATTGCCATTTCTTGAGGTTCTAGTGACCTAAAGTTCCTACTCTATAATCCCTTTGCTATTTCCTTAGTTTTGCTCCTTTGAACCTTTATAAAGGGTCGTAATATAGAACTCTTTCTTTTTTTGTGACAGGGCTAGCCAACTAGTGGTGAAAACAATGGCTCTAGATGATTGTTACTGTGGATGTGACACCCTGATTCCATGAGCAAAAATAGGAAAATATATTGTGGATGGGTGGATGGATGGATACATATGGTAGACTTCATATCATGTTAAGATGATACTGCATTCATTACTGCTTCGTCGTGTAGTATATGGCCATGTCTGCCACAATATTAGGCTGTCTGGCTCCCATTACTGGCAACTATTTGCAAAATGTGTTACCCAAATAAACAGCAAAGATGTTGATTTTTTTTCCTGTGTAATTACTAATAACTGTTACCCATCCTTCATGCCCTGAATTACTCATATTTCTTTGGTTTTATATATTCTGATACGCTGATGTCTGTTTATAGCAACATTGTTTATGGCACCTAACAGATTAGAAAGGAGACATTATTCCCATAACAACATTAGGGTTAAACTTGAGGTATGAAACTGCAAACCTAATAATCTCAGCCTCTGGTAACATAGAAGACTAACTTACTCATAACAGACAAGTTGTACATCTAGAGTGATTTACTATCTAATACTTTGATGAGTAATTTTTTTTTAATTGACAAACATAATTGTTTACAAATTAAAGGAGTTGCCATGGGTACAATAGTAGCCAACACCTATGCTAATTTAGTATTAACTAAATGGGAAAATTCTCATGTTTTTAATTCAGACAATGCATTTCCATAAATGTTTTATTTTTAAAAGGTGCGTAGATGATACATTTATTACATGGGATCATAATTTAAGCGATTTTTATTTCTTTTGGAATACCTAGCATCTATGGCTATATTCTTGAAATTTAAGTATGAAATCTGTTACCTTAATTAAGTTTTAGTTATTGAAATAGAACACCAACAAAATTGACAAATTAGAACTAATATTTATAAGAAAGCACATATTTTTAAAAACATTATTAAAGTGTTATGATTCTATACTAATTAAAAATATATTAAATTATTTGTTATCCACTTTTTTGACTGAGCTCAACTTGTGTTTGGATTATCTTTTTTCATTTTATTACAGCTCGTCTTTGTCTGTTTAGTGAAACTTTGCATCCACTTAATATAAAAAGTTCACAGACAACTAAAGCAGCAGAGCATAGCTGTTGTTATTTGCCAGATAAAGTTTAGCAAACAATACACACCAGTCTCATAAAAAATGAATACGCTACCATCTTCTGGATAAGTTTTATAAAATCTTCCAGAACAGCAGACTAGCTGTCCAGCAGGATATGGGTTTTCATAGAGAAATAAGTCATCTCTGAGTAAATACAAATTGCTTTTAGGTTGCTGAGTACTCAGTTTTGACAGGCCTGTATTGATTTGTACATAGGCAATGCTGTGGAAATGTTTTAAAGAATAATATGCTACTTTGGAGTGGACAGAAGGAACTGCAGAATAGCTGATATGCAAAAGCGAGTGGCATAACAACACAAACATGGTAAAGTTGGTGAAATGTGAGAAAGTCCAATAGTCTAGATTCAATGACATCAAATATTAGTGATGTGTCTGTAAAGGGACAACTGAAACAAAGAGTAATCAGTTGTGAGAGATGCTGACAGTGACTGGTTGGGTGGAGTCATAAAATATAAAGTAAGCAAAAAATGGTCAGGTGTTACAGTACAATGGAGTCTTAGAAAGATCAAAGTTGTTAGCAAAATATTGGTCTAGTTTTCCTGTGTATGTCAGGTATAGATACAGGAAATGCAGATTATTGATATCCAGGAGGAAGTATTCCAGTAGCTTGAGGGAATCCAATTTTCATAAAATGCATGTCGCCTTAATGATTTTAAATGAAAACTATCTTTCTGACATCACATAGTGGAATTCTAGATGGCTTGAAACATAGTGGAGTTTGTTCCTGTAATGCAGACACTAAAGTTATGAGGTTTAAGCCACTCCACCTACTCCTGCATAAGTAACTATGTATCCTACTTGAAGCAGATGGTTAAGTGATGCTTTGTCTGAGCTCTGACCTATTGTTAGAGTTCCCTGAGTGTTGTTGCTTGACAGTCATTCAATGTAAGTGGCAGCACAGAAATAGCTACCCCCTTATCATTTCTCTATGTTTATTCTGCATTTCTGTGTTCTTCTGCTCGTGTTAGTGACAATACCCTTCAAATTGCCATCACCAGCTCTGAAAAATCACTAATATGCAGCATTGTTTTACCAAATATCAGCAACACTGATACAGTTTTGTTTTTTGGTACCTGGAGACAAGTAATGATGATACAAACTTATGAAAATCATCAAACTTGTTAACTAACGCATAGAGGTGGTTTTCACTTTGTTCATATATTTTTTTTATTTCAAATGCTCTAGTAGATGAGCAACTACTTGCATGTGAGTCAGCAAAAAATACATAAAATACTTTATAGCGGTTGCATAAAATCTAGAACAGACTATCTTGAGACCAAGCTTATAATAACAATGGAATCAGTATTTGTCCTAATTTCCTTCTGAACTGGTATTTACATCTGTCTAGTAAGGCCATCTAACAACAATGGAATCTGTCTACCACAAAGTTGCAGAACTTGCCAAAAGAGAAGATAACACTCCATAGTGGTGCCCAACACTGGCAAGCCTGAAATGACACAAGCTGCAAAACTCAGTAAGTTACACAAAGTTGTAGGCTGCACTCAAAGCTGCTGCATAGGTAGGTCTGTGAATGCTAGTCTGAAATAATTTGTCCATACATATATAATCTAGGAATTAGATGTTCTGAAATTACTGCTAAGGCACACAGAATAAGCCTGGTAAAAGGAAATACTTTTTTTTTCTTTCATATACTTCCTGCTGGGAGAAAGGAAGAAGAAAGTGCCCTTATTTCTAGGTTCATCAACATTTTAGACTTCCATTTGCTACCTTACTACTATAGATCATATTTCTCCACCCAACTGCCTTTCAAACCTAGTCACTTTTTCACTTACCTTTCTTTCCTCCAAACGTTCACTTACTCCATCTATCCCTCATATTTTCTTTTACAAAATTCATCCACAGAACTTGTTTTTATTCAAAACAAAAGCAAATTTACCTGACCAATGGACAGCTTGGAAGCAAGCTAGAGAACCGAGCACTGTGAAACAACACTGATAAATGCCATACCACCGTGCCTCCTTAAATAAAAAATTGCTTTGCCCCTTTAATGTTTCTATTATTACTACTGTATATGTAAAGAGAAGTGTCATGAGAAGCATCTGTTAAGATACAGTAGACACACTATTAAACTGATAAAGGACATACACTGCCAAAAAGAATGGAAAATCCTTCTTGCCTTTCATGATCACAGCTCCATGGAGGCTAACATGCTATATGCTTTCATTCAATGTGTAAATGAATTGCAGAATCTTGCCTTGCATACCTGATCCTTAATAAATTGTTCACCAGTTTTATAAAAATTTTAATTCAGTAGTGCATATTTTAAACTATGAAGGAATTTTAATTTGGTCCATTGCATTACCAACTAACTTTGATGCTCTCAACGTATGATGTGCAAGTATTCCTCATATTAATCCTTAAGGTCTTCTGCCTTGCATAATTATTATTATTACTACAATGAAGTTGCACAATCCAGGTACATTAATATGTTGCTAGTCCAATGTCTGAGCATATATTACCCATATTCAATGCTAGCATGGCTAAGCTTTTCACAAGTAACATCTCAATGTTATATTTACACTATAAGCAAACATTATGGTATTACTGGATAACATGGCAAGTTTCAATGTTCTGTGCCTGCTTCAGAAGCTATCACTGCAGTGAAATTTAGATCACATTGCTTCCAGTATCAAACCTCCACAAGAGTATACAATGAAGAGGTTATACAGTAAAGCAAAATTATGCATGATGAACACAGGACTCAGCCTTTAACTTCCCGAATCCTACAATAATATGTAAAAGTGCTGACAACAATAAATGGTTTGCCAAGAAAATTAAAATAACTGATATATTGCAGCCTGCATTCACAATGGCCTTATTAGGGTCCCATACGCCACCTTGCATTTTGCCTTGTAACAGTAACCCACATGATCCCATTAAGATTTCACTGAAGTAAGTACAACTCAAATGCCATGCACCATTAATCCATTCTCCAACTCCAACCCACAATGTTCATCACAATAAGGCTAGTCAATAGAAATGGCTGAACCGATTTCTAATTAGAATAGCCAGGGCACTAATGTGAAACAGCCAACAATGTTCAAGGGCATAGTGCATTTTTCTGGTAACAAATTCATCATTGTGTCTTCTGGAGCATATGAAAGAGTGCTGTGACTGACAGTACAATGTGCAAAATAAAGAACTATGTGGTGTTTATTTTCCATAGCTGCACTGAATCTGGAATTTTTCTTTTTCTTTTTTTGTCATCTTTGCCATGTAATGCATGATTCCAAAAAAACAGAGTTTGCATCAGCTATCTTGTAAGAAGCTGTTGCTACTAAGATCTGTACCTTCTCAGTGTAGATTACAGCAAGCTGTAGATTCCAAAGCTGTCTGCCTACATAAATAACTGAAAGAGGAAGTGACTGAAGTTACACAGAGAGTATGTAGATATGTAAACTCTGCCAAAACACAGAGTTGGTTCACATCTGTCAGTCTCCCTGTGTTTTGCTTCCTTACATAAAGTTGTGACACTAAGAGACTCAGTTTTCATCTTGACTGAGAGATAGAAAATACAACTAAATTTCATTTTATGTATATAGCGAAATAGCGGCAAATATAAATAACACCACAAACGAGAAGGAACATCAGACCTCAGTAGGAAAATTCTTTAATGGATCTTAAATGTAGTCGCAAAACTAAATTTAAAGTCCTTTTCTTGGTCAGTCACATCCTCTGTGTTAGAGGTAATTTGCCTGTCCACTCCAAGATTGTTAAGTAGGACTTTAAATTTAGTTTTGTGACTACATTTAACAGTCAAAGTAGTACTATAGTAAAGTTGATCAATAAGAACTGGGGTTTTTTTAGAACTAACCAAACTGTCCTTGACTGTTTGGGGTATAGGCCACATGTGGTTTTCAAAAAAGGAAGGAATTTAAAGAATGTACTGGAGAGACATGTTCCAGTAACACCCAGACTACCAGGAATGTTTAAATGTGAAAACTGTAATTTCTGTAAATACATCGATTGTAATAACCATTTTACAATCAATGGTAATACTTACAGACTGAAGTCTAGATTTAATTGTAACAGTAAATTTCTAGTGTACTTGGCTAAATGTATTGACTGCTTTGCATTTACGTGCAAAACAGAACGTAGGCTTAGAGATAGGATATATGAACATCAATATGCTATCTCACACAATAAGTTAGAGAATGCCCTAGCAAAACATGTCCACATTAACCCATCCCACAAATTTAAGTTTACTGTCATTAGTAACTTTATTCCTGACAACCGGGGGGGGTCCTGCTTCTTTCAAACTAGAAGAAATGGAACTACTGTGGCAGATTAGATTAAACTCATTCTATCACCCTGGTCTCAATGAAGCATGTTCAATTTCTAGCTTACTCAAACTGAAAAGTCTTCTTAGATAATAAAGAAGAAATCCAATATTTTATGTATTATTATGTGGGTTTTAAACCATTGTTGACATTTTTGTGTTATACAACATTTTTAACATAAGTAATGTTTTACATATTAGATTTTAAATTTAAATAGAGTTTTTTATGTACTGTTTGTTTAAAAGGTATAATCAATTACAATTTTCCCGCACTTTTTGAGTTCAAATTGCTTGCAGCTGTTGTAGTAACTCACTTCTGAAGAAGTTTGTTCCTTTGAACAAGAAAAGCTTTTAAAGTACCTGATTTTATTTTCGTGTTTGACCTTGTGGATTTATCCTATTAAACCTTCGTAGTCAGTCTGTGGAAGCCTCTAGTCTATTCATTTGTCATATCCTTTACTCAAAAATTGGGCACAGATTACTTTAGGTATTTAAATTTCATTTTACCCTTATTCATTGGTAACAGAGTAAAAGCGAGTTAGAAGGAGAAAGAAAAATATCTGTTTAGCCTACCGTATCACTGGATAAGGGTAATTAATGTGCCTTCTTTGAGGTGTTTTGTCACATGATCCCAAATATTCTACTGCTCCAACATACTAGAAAAATGTATTCATAAACAAGTTATGCAGTATCTAATGCAGGAAAATCTGCTTACACCCACTCAACAGAGATTCAGACCCAAACATAGCACCACTACAGTTTTATTAACCTTCCTCAAAGCAGTCTCTATAGCCATGGACGATCATAAACTTATTTCTTGCCTATTCTTGGACCTCTCAAAAGCTTTTGACACTGTCTCACATTCTCTTCTGCTGCACAAACTGCATAACCTCAACTTCTCCTTTAATACTGTTGCATGGTTCTCTAGCTATCTCACTGATAGATCTCAATCAATGAGATGGCACTCTGTACTCTCCCCTCCTCTCCCTGTCAAAATGGGTGTACCTCAAGGGTCTATCCTAGGGCCTTTACTTTTTAATATCTTTACTAATCAGCTCTATACCTCCTGTTCTCAGTCATCTTTAGTGCACTACGCAGATGACTCTATAGTCATCAGCACAGCCAACTCTCCCTCTAAGCTCTTCTCAGCTACTCAGGCATCTTTTAACTTAGTTGAAACATGGCTCTCCAACAACCAGCTCATCCTTAACCCTAAAAAAAACAAAGCTGTTACTCTTCCTACCTAAAAAGTTCATAAATATTAAACACTCCTCTATACAGTTCCTTAATAACACTCCCATTCAGGTAGAATCCAGTACTAAGATCTTAGGCATAACCATTGACGATCAGCTTAAATTTGAGTTGCATGTTAATAACTGTATCAAAAAGACACATTCAAAACTAGGGCTCCTTTGCCATAACAAGAAATTCCTTACCTCTGAAGCCAAAATTACTCTCTCTCTTACTTACCTTCTACCCAGTCTAATGTACAATTCTCAAATTCTCACAAATCTTAACTCAGCACTCCTGACCAAACTCAAATCTACCTACAACAAGGTAGCTAGAATTGCTGCCCAACAAACCTACAAATCCCATCACTGTCTCTCTCTAAAACACCTAAACTGGCTTGAATTACCCCACCAGCTGCTTCTCTCTCAGCTCCAGATAATCCATTCTATCCTATACCTTCCTACTGCCCAGCACTATCCCCTCTCATCTCCCATTATTCTCCCTCCAGACCTCTCTGAAGCTCTAACCAAGACCTACTATAAATCTACAAACCCAAGTCTAAATTTGGCCACAACATGTACAGCTATCACCCCACTATTGCCTGGACTAGGCTCCCACTACAAACCAGGACCCTTACACATCCGAAACAATTTAAGACAGCCACCAAAGAGCACTTTAAAAGTCACTGGTCCTACCACTGCACTCTCCCTCCTTAACATCCCCTACTTCTCATACCTTAATCTACTTTTTGCCCTTAACTCACTCTTCTCACTAACTCTCTCTAATCTCCCTTGACTACTCTTTCTACTGTCTTCTAAAATCTATTAAGCAAATTGCCTCAGAGAAACATTCTATTGTAACTATCTTGCCTTCACGCAAATACATCATGATAAAACTGTGTTTTTTAACCACTTACCCCAAAAACTATACTCATCTTAATGACATATTTCTTTTTATACATCTTGAAATAGTTATGCTATACTCCTGATTATTGACACTGCATAGCACTGTATTGCTACTTAATGCCTTGTAATAATCCTGTAACATTGCTGTTTAATACTAATTTATAATGAAAATTGTATAATATGTTGGAGCTTTTCTCCCCGGGCCTCCACTGAAAAAGGGATCTTCAGCTCAGTCAGACAATCCCGGTCAACAAATGTAAAATAAATAAAAATAAATAAAAATGATTTGCTCTTCAGTTGCGATTTACAAAGACATAAGCATTGAATTCATAAATTACCCTAGGATGTTATTCACCCCCTTGGATTGGTGGTTTAATCATAAAAATGTAGATATATCCTCTAAGAATGTGTGTGTTTTAATGGCAACATGATGCAAAGCAACTCACAGAAACATAAGACAGCTAACCTGACTGCTAACAAGTTATAAAATGCAGACTAAAGGAACAAAAGGTTGTTGACATCTCAGGGAAAGAGGTAGCAGTGGAAATGTGTCTAGAGGCATGCCATCTGTGTTTTTGGACCTGTTTTCCCATGGTTTTCTTCTTTTGTCTTTCTCTTTTAGCCTGCTCTGAAGACACATCAAACTATTAATTTTCATAATGGCTTATGCAGCTCAGGAAAACATAGGATTAAGTGCAGATGTCCAGAGAACCAAAATATTGCTTATTACAACATTCACATTAAATATAATTTGAATATAAGGAGTATGACACCAAGAATGGAATGTACCAACACTTCTGATTACTTTGAAGCAGACAAAATAGCAAACTCCTGAAAAAAAATCCACAACTGATTTTTTTGTTAATATTCTCAATGTACATTTTGCATAGTTGAATATGCTTCATTAGGGATACCAAACTTTACTTATAAAAATTCAATAAATACAAAAGTGAGTAAATCACATAAAACACTTACTTGGCAAATAAACAGATCTGGTTAATGTTTTTTGTTTGTTTGTTTGTTTATTTGAGATTTGTTAACCAGGTTGGTCTGACTGGGTAGAGATCCTTTTTCAGTGGAGACCTGAGGAGAAAAGCTCCATTACAAAAATAGTAATTAACAATTATAAATTTATAGAACAGAAAACAATAGTAAAAAAAAACATGAAATAGCTTACAGTAAAGTAACACGTTAAATTACTTTTTTTTGTCCTGTGAGACAGGTAAGTTACATTTTTTATTTTTCTGTGAGAAAATAATATTAAGGTAATAATATTAAGGTAAAATTAAAAATGTATATAGTCCAAATTTGCTAAAAGTAAGATAGCCAGAAGAACTGCATAATGCAATAGGAATATGAGAGTACAGATAGTTGTCAACCATGCTAGTAGGATAGCTGAATTCAGGGGGAAAATATAAAGTAGGACAAAATCCCAAGTAGTAAGTAGGAGAAACAGCAATTTAGGTAGGGAATGAGTGAAAGGTTAGAAAAACAGAAGCTAGGGTGACAAACAGTCCTGTTTGCTGAATACATTTATTTTATAGAAGGTGCAGTTTAGGGAGGGGGAACAAGCAGAAATAGGAAATGACAGGAAGGTTGGTTATGTTGGTTCATAGTAAAGACATGACCATGCCTTGTAGTAGGTATCTTTTAATGCTCTTTTGAAGGAGATGGAATTGGTAATAGATCTGACACGTGTTGGAAGCTTGTTCCAAGCATTTGCAACATAGTAGCAATAGAGTAGTTTACCAATATTTTTATTGGGCTTATAGAAATGCAGAAGGTTCAGCTGAAAGCTGCAAAGAGTGCAGCTAGGGGTGTAACGCTGAATAAGAGTAGGGAGAGAGGGGCAAAAAGATGGATCATGTAAGCCTGAATGAGCTGTGACAAGCTGGGGTAATAGAATTTGGTGCTGAAATTCCAGCCATCGCAGATCTTTTAGGGCTATACAATGATGAGTGTGACAGTAGAGGTTAGAGGCAAATCTTGCTATTTTGTTATGGGTACTTTCTAGTTTAGCCAGAAGATTAGATTGGAGGGTTGTGAGTTTAGAGGCTGTGTAGAGTAATGTGGGCAGTAGGAAGGCTTGAGCAAGGGAAACTCTGGAGGACTGAGTGAGGAGTTTTTTATGTCTGTATTGGAGTCCATGTTTTTTATTAGTCTTTTTAATGCATAGAGGAGTATGTAGATCAAACTTTAGATGGTTATTAATAGTAACTCCAAGGGGTTTTGTGTGAGGTTCAGTACATATGGCTGTGTTGTCCAGTAAGGATGCTGAAGAGTTGTAGGGAGAAAAGGGAGAAGTTTAGTTTTCTTAGGGTTCGTTAACAGTGGGTTAGAAGTAAGCCATCTTTCAATTGAATGAAAGAACTGTTGGGTGAGGGTATGAAGGTGAGAAATGTTGTCAGATTAGGAGATGTTTGTGGAATCATCAGCATATTGAATAATAGTAGAGTGTGGGCAAGAAGAGTAGAGGTCATTAATAAAGATATTGAAAAGTAGGGGCCCAAGGATGGAGCCTTGGGGCACCCCTGTTTGAATGGATAGGAAGGGGGAGAAAGTAGATTGTCATTTTACAGCCTGGAGTCTATTAGAGAAGTAGCTGTAGAACCAAGACAGGGAAGAGCTGGATTGGTTTGGAGAAGTTAGTTTTGATAGAAGTAGTCTGTGGGAAACAGTGTCAAAACTTTGGATAAATCAAGAAACAAATAGGAGACTAACTTATTATTGTCACGGGAATGTGCAATGGTATTTATGAAGGATATGAGAGCAGTAACACTACTGTGTTTTGGACGAAAGCCATGCTGAGAGGGGGTAAGGACATTTTCTTGGAGGAGGTGGTCAAGGAGCTGTTTGTGAATGCATTTTTGCAACATTTTTGACAAGGGAGATAAGATAGCAATTGGTCAAAAATTGGAGGGATTGGTTGCATTACCACCTTTGTGAAGGGGAATAACAGAATTTTTCCAGATATTAGGGACAGTGTTTTCATGAATGGATCTATTGATAAATATGGAGATAGGGAAGGCGATAGAGTTGGCAACTATTCTTAGGAATTGTGGAGGTAAATTATCAACTGATGGAGAGTAATTTTTAAGTTTAGAGAGAAGGGTCCTGATATAGGTTGTGGAGACAGGTTTAAGAGAAGCCAGAAGAATGGTTGGAGGTAGGAGGTATCAGGTTGTGGATAGTGTCATTTTTGGCCAAGGTGGGATAGAATCAATGAAGAATGTATTAAGGAGAGTAGCAGTACCTGTGGGAGAGCTATTAGGGTATGGGTTGAGAGAAGATGGGCACCCAGGATGTAGCAGCTTGTTTACAGATTGCCAGAATTTTGGGGGGGGTAGAGTGTGGAGTATCTAGTGGTTTATGGAAATAATTTTGTTTATCAAGGGTGACCTTTTTTTTCTTTTTGTTATGTTACTGTGCTCTCTGAAGATTTGAAGATCAGTGTAGGAATTGGATTTCTTCCATATTTTTCCATGCACTGTCTCTCTTATTCATGAGAATTCAGGTGGCTTTTGTTAACCTGAGGGCAAAGTGAGTTTTGATCCTAAGTTTCCTAATGAGGCTAAGGAGTTGAGTATTTCTAGAAAGATGTTGCTAAAAGGTAGGACTCCTCCTCTGGGAGATATTGTTGAGAAAGGAGCAGTTAATTGAAGAGAGCAGATGGTTAAAAGTGTTTGCATTAAAGCTAAAAAGTTTTTGACAGTCTTTATAAAGCTGTTTTTTCTGTAGCTGGGGAGAATGTCTAATAATGATTATGGGCTGGTAATCATTGAAGGTTTTGGGCAGGGTAGAAGGATTGTGATAAAGCTTAGGGTTGGAGGTGAGGACCCAGTTAAGAGTGGAGCTGGATGTGGTGTGTTTGTTTAAATGAGTTGGGTCAGTGATTATCTGGGAGAATCCAAAATGGTTAATGGAGGAATTTGGAGAGGTTAGTATCAAGGGTTTTCCAATCAATGTTTACATCACCCATGATAATGGTTTTATGAGAAATGTTTTGAGAGAGCCTAGAGAGGAAGTTTTCCAGGCTAGGGACATTATTGCCTGGGGTGATGTAGATAGATACAATAGCTAGTTTCTTATGAGTGTTTATTTGACAGTTGCCTGTGAAAATTTCTGTTGGGTGAAAATCTGAAGTGCTAATTGAGAGAGGGAGAAGGGTGAGACAGATACAGTAGAGAATTGCAACACCGCCATCTTTCATTTTAAGGCAGTCATACAGGAGGTTGTTATAGCCTGGTGGAAGTATTTCAATGTTAGATATATGAGACTTAAGCCAGCTTTCTGAAAGCCATAAGATATTGGGAGTATGTGTGGACATCCAGGCATGGAAGAGAGAGACTTTGTTCAAGATGCTTTGAATATTCATAGGTAGTAATAAAAGATGTTTAATGGATGTAAATAAGTATGACTGGGAAAAAGTATTAGTGGTAGAGTTTTGGAAGTGAGAGGCGTAAGTTGGGAGAGAGGAATTATGGATAGGCCCAGGGTTTGTATGTATGTCACCTGACAGCAGCAAATTTAAGATAAGTAGTGTATGGGAAATAAAGTGGTTTATTTGGAAGTGGTGATTTGTTTTAGTTTGGAGTGCGAGTGTAGAGTTAAGGAAAGATTTTTCCAAAACTATTGGAAAAATTTATAAAAATATATAATTTATACCTGAGGTAACATGTATAGATAAAACTTTCTGCCATTTGGTTCTAAAAAGCATTAAATCATTTTACATGTCCCAAATAATCCACCTTGTCTTTTAAAGTACTGATAGCCATTAATTTAAAATAATATTCCTTCCTTTACTATGCAAATTTACATAATGCACTATTACAATTCTGCTTCTTTATGTTATAAAGATTTTCCCAGATCCTTTAACTATTCTGCCTTTCTATTTTTCCTACATACAAAATTATTTACACCAGCACTTTGTGATAGAAACCAGAGAAACTGCATACTTTCTTCAAAGGGTATAAAGTCAAGTAAAATGCAACAAGGTCAAAAAGAATGCTTCTGAAAAAAATAATATGATGAATTCCTCACACCTCTAAAACAGTATATTGCAAAATCATTTGAGCCATTATAGAGAAAATCTGAAATAAAAATGCAATCCCTAAAGTATCTAGGGGGTTGTCATAATGGCTAAGGTGTTTACCTCACAGACAAAAGATACAGGATTTGAGTCTCAAGGTTGAGAAATTGGCTAGACTTAAAATGGCAGCTAGCCTAGCACTTACCAAATAACTAGTATGGTTTCAAAGTTTAAATGGCAAACTTTTAAATAAGACCTTTAAATAAACAGACTTACTTATTTTTGAAAAATTAACATTTATATCGATTGGTATGCCGTTAATTTACCAAAGTAATTTGCATAGAACTTCAAGATGACTGCAAAATAAGTGCACAAAACTGTGATGGGTTTTTTTGTGTTAAATTAGTTAAAATAATGCTTAATAGTGCATAAAGACATGGTGGGTACTAATGAGTCATGGTATGGGTCATTGTATGGATCGAGTGTGTGTGTGTGTGTGTGTGTGTGTGTGTGTGTGTGTGTGTGTGTGTGTGTGTGTGTGTGTGTGTGTGTGTATGTATGCACATGAATCAAGGCAATAATCTGATCAACATACTTTATGGCACAACAGCAAGACAATAAATGCAATGCAAGCTTCACTGACTAATTTACAATAAATGCAGCTATTCATTCATCATTCATACTTTAAAAGTGGAAAGTGTTAGTTTTGATTTTGGGAGAAAATTTTAATGAAGAGGAAGTGAGTTAGCCAAGTGATTCATCACAAGTAATGCAAACAAAAAACTAGAACATCAACTCTCCTACCATCAATACTGCTATATGCTGCTGTTATATTTGTAAATATGCAATCTGCCCAAAAATATGCTGAAACAGTGCTATACCAAAATAGCAAGGTATGTTACCAAAATGCCCCATAGAACTCAACATCTTGTTGCCCTCTAACAGCTAAACTATCCTGAACTACCTCGCTACTAAAGTGCCTCGCAATCAACCACAGTGCATAACCTCATCTACAACCCCAAGATCAGCCCTAGCCTAAACCATCTCCTACAACATTACTATCCAAACCACCATCTTCAATCAGTGTGAAATCCCTCCTAGTAGTAACCAAATCCAAAAACTTCAAAGGAGATGCTCTGTACTTCACACATATCTTTAAGATCTAGAAGTCTACCCCCTTAATACTCTGGCAAATTGAAGCTTCAAAACAGAATGAAAAAAAATCCCCTAATGGACTTCTGGCACTACTCATGCTCAAACCCTGACTAATATACTTCCTTGCACCCCTGTTATACCTACCAACTCCCTACCTAATACATTCCATACTGTCCATCTTCGGTTGAAGGCCCCTTTTTTTTATCCCTTTCTTTCTATTCAAATTCGCCCTCTGCAAGTACCCTACTGTGACCACAGTAATCTCAAAACTCTTCCATACCTATCATATATCTAAATGTGTATTCAATCTGTCACCCTTGCTAACTCAAAACTGACTACTTGTCACCACCTCTCAAACTATGTCATCCCGTACCTGAATATGACACAATGTATATCCAATGCATTTCGTTGCAAAGAAGAGAATAGCTGACTTAATTTACTATCTGAATATATTCACCGTACAAATTATTTATATGCCTTTAAACAAATGTATATAAACATCTGCATTGCAATGTCTGTAGAAAATAAATATATCTGCATTGTAATCACTATACTAAACTATGGCATCTCAAATGTTTCTGAAACAATACACGACTGTACCTTGGCTTTATGAATAAGCAAAAATGTGATTGCAATTAACTTGTTGCATGAAATGTAGATTTTTCTCCCTGGGGATATACTAAAAAGGGACAGATTTCTTACCAGGTAACTATCCCAGTTAACAGATGCAATAAGTAAGTAAGTAAGTAATTAAATAAATAAATACAAGTGATTAGAAAAAAAAAAAAATATATATATATATATATATATATATATATATATATATATATATATATATATATATATATATATATATATATATATATATATATATATACACACATATGGATCTGGAATGATTAGCCAAAAGAACATTTTGCCGAAAGGAAATCAAAAGGGACTAATTCTCCCAATGCCCTTTAAGCCGAAAATACACTTTGCTGAACACTATTTAGCCAAAGACCACATTGCCGAAAATGTGTAGGCAAGCATTACTACACGCAGTCTTGACCCGTAAATTATTAAAGAAAATCACTGCAGACTACTCCACAAACATGTACGCAAATGTGAACACAGAACAAAACAGTGCACTTTCAAAAAATAGTACTTTCCGTCTTCAGGTACGAAACATAAAGATCCTTAACTCCATTTCACAAACCTAGTGGTGTTAGCACTGCTACGTGTAAACACAATCCTCTGTAATGCTATCGGCAATGCGTAGCAGTACTTCAACTTGTTAAAAAAGTAGTGCACCATCAACAAAACATAAGTATTTTTTTGCAGCAGATATACTGAAACATGCTCATATCTGTAATAAAGTTGCAATTGCACTGATATATTCTAAGTTAGAATACTCCCTTCTGTTGTCAAATATACACTGGAACTGTTCCTGCCTCTGAATCAGCTTACACTTCTTCGGTGATGGAAGGCAAGCAGCTGACATTCACAGTCTAAGTTCATCAACTCTGTTTTGTTCAAGTACAATAGCTGACATAATAACGTACAAATTCATCAGGTACCTGCTTACCAAACACTTGAACCATCTGTGCAGTGCTTCCACTGTATTGTGAGTCCTAGGCAAGCACATCTCAGTCAGACAACAGTGGTGGGAAACGTGCAGCACTACATTTTCCAGTGGTAAACTTCCTGGGCTTTCCAAAAATGTACCATTCACTAAGGTACTGCAATAAATCTTTCCCTTCATCTGGAAACTGCTTTCAACATGTGAAAGGTGTTTATCATCTCACCCTCTTCCAGGAATGCAAGAGCAGTGAGTTTCTTTACAGACAACTGAAAATGAATGTTACTGTTGTACAGGGAACTTAACCCCAGTGATTGCAACTTGTTCCATAAATTCTGGCCGAAATGGAAGAAATAACCTTTGCTAATCACACCACTAAAGTTCATTCTCAAACTTTTTATGGCGGCTACCTCAAAATCACAAATCACTTATTTACAGCACACATCATTCCTGCTGGAGTTTAGCAATTCAAAGAGTGTCACATAAAATTGTATGCCTTCAATGACTTATTAGTCATTAAACACTACACAAATGGCACAGACCTGGTATATGCACCATACTTAATGAAGGCATGAATAGTGTAAAGTTGCCTACAAATAGTCCCCTTGGTTATGTATGTCCCATCCATAAGCCATATTATAGCTTTACTAAGGTCCGATAAATTTTTAATAGTAGTAAGCATAACTGTCACATTCTTCTCACTTGAGTCAGTCATCCTCTTCATAATGAACTGTCTTATTTTTAATGGGAAGTCACATACATTTAGATTTTGCTTAGTTAAGGAGACGCAATTGTTGTGAGCATTTGGTTTTCTGTGAACTCATTGCACTTGCTTTACAAGACATGTCCTACTTGGTAATGTTGTAGCAAACTCTATGGAGGAAGAAGCGATAGCATCATCTACAGCTACACAGGGGGTTTCCCTAGATAAAGCAGCCTTTTGTTTGATAGCAGAACACACAGCATATTTCTCAGCTTCAGCTGGGTATCCAGAATGGTTATGACCCACAGACTTCAATAACTTGTCACCAGCTGCAACAGTTGTGGTTACAGCCTTCCCTTTACACTCTTTAGAGTGTTTGTACTTCCACACCCAATAGCTTTTGTATTTTGTACTTTTATTTAGATGATACAAAAATCCTTCCACTATTAACATGTTTTTACCTCTTTGGGATTTCTCAGTTGAATACACACTTCTAATAGTTCCAGGAGACTCGTTCATGATGTTCGCCATAATTTTCCAGGGCTACAATGTACAATTTGCTGCTAAAAAAAGGTCAGTTTATATAGCGCTAGTGCCGGAACTTATTTTCAGACACTTGTTGGCTAAATGATGTTCGGCAAAGTGTATTTTTGGCTTAAAGGGCATTCGGAGAATTAGTCCCTTCTGATTTCCTTTTGGCAAAACGTTCTTTCGGCTAATCATACCAGATCCATATATATATATATATATATATATATATATATATATATATATATATACATATATATATGTGTGTGTGTGTGTGTGTGTGTGTGTGTGTATGTATATATGGAAACACTTTGGAATCTCGAAATACTGAAATTTTGAATTTTAGTATCTCGAGACCATAGTGTCAAATCTGCAGATGCGTGAAACTGCAGAATATCGAACCCGGAAATGTCAAACCCGCAGTACTGATGATGCATTAGGTAAGTGTGGTGTTTTTAAGGGTTTTGGGATTGGGTTTGTGTGTTTGTGAGTGTGTCGGGATGTGTTAATTGTGGGTTAGGGTACGTAGGTGAGAGTGTGAGTGTGTCAGTGTTGAGAGTGGTGGTTTTTGTGTCTGTGTGAGGTGTGTTTGTGCGAGGGGGATGTGGAATGTATGTTGGTGGGTTTTGTATGTGTTGGTGTTTAGTGCGACCTCAGAGTTAGTATATATAAGTAGAGGGGTATGGGAGCGCAGCCCCCCACATGGGGTTGTGCAGGGGGGCTTGCCCCCATACCTCCCTACTTATATATGTAAGTGTTTGTGTGTTCTGGGTTTCATTTTTTTGGTGTTTTGGCTTTATAGTCTTGAAATACTGAAATTCACTATTTCAGTATTTCGAGATTATAAAGTGAATCCGTAGATATATATATATATATATATATATATATATATATATATATATATAGATTAACTTCAGTTCATTGAAATGCCATAAAACTGAAATTCACATACTTGAGACGAAAACATCAAAATCCTACATCATTGAAATTTAATACTGAAACTTGGAAAACCAAAACAGCTATTGCGCATGCCACAAAGGAGTTTTATGAATGCATATTGCGCTGCACTCAAAAAAACAGATTCTACATTTAAACAGAGCATGTAAAACAAATGTAATGAAGATTGCAGTACAGCGAAGATCAGGAAATTTACCCTTTTCTACACTGCAGTGCAATCTCAGAGTTGGTATATATAATTTGCAGGGAGTGTTGGGACCGCATCCCCCCCCCCATGGGCTGTGTAGGGGGGCTGTGCAGGGGGGCTTGCCCACCTGCAAAATCATTAATAAAGCTACATTTTTTTTTCATACCCTGTGTTTACATGTAAAATTTGTTGTTTTGAGTGCAGCACAATCAGCATTCATATGACTCCTTTGTGATGTGCAATATCTGTTACAATTTTCCATGTTTCGGCATTGTTAAGTTTTGCTGATTTGGGATTTCATTGTTTTCGTCTCGAGTATGTGAATTTCAGTTTTATGGCATTTTGATGAACTGAAGGTAATCTATATATATATATATATATATATATATATATATATATATATATATATATATATATATGGGTCACCTTTAAAATCTCCGAGGACTCGGACGTATGGTGTGCGATCAGTGGTGAGGACTGTGGGTTTGGGTTAAGTGAGTTAGGGTTAGGGTGCAGGTTGGTGAGGGACTGTGGGTTAGAGTGAGGGACTGTGGGTTAGGGGTGGGTTAAGTGAGTTAGGGTTAGGGAGGTAGGGTGTGTGTGCGATGGTGAGGGACTGTGGGTTAGGGGTGGGTTAAGTGAGTTAGGGTTAGGGTGCAGGTAAGTGTCGGACCTTAGGGTTAGGGTTTGGGTTAGGGATAGTGCATATGTTATGTAGTGTACTGTGTTGTTTCGTGTAGTGTGTTGGTGTAATGGTTTCGCGCTTCGTGTTTGTATTCGGGCGTTTTATGTTTTCGGTCTTTTCCTTTCGGTCATTAGTGTTGAGGTTTTAAAGGTGATCCATATATATATATATATATATATATATATATATATACATATACACATATACACACACACACATATATATATATATATATATATATATATATATATATATATATATATAATTTATTTATCAACATTTGTTAACCGGAAAGTCCACTGAGTTGGGAACCCATTTTCAATAGAGGCCTGGGGAGAAAAGCTCCAAAAATAAAACAAATATATCTGTAATGTTATACAAAGAAATAGAAGTTAGAAATACAAAAAAAATTGAGTGTACATTTGTAGACAGGCTATATTGGAATTAGACAGCTAGTGTACAAAAAACAAACTTTGGACTGGAGGTCCATACTGTGCAGAACAAAAATTCAGCTGCAGAAAATTAATATAGGAAACTATAGTAAACCTGTAGCAAAAGGTGTGTTACAGGAAGTGTGAAAGAAAGAGAAGTTGTTAGAGATGAGAGTGAAAAGTAGTAAGTTAGCTGCTGTTCAAGGTGCTTTAGCCATCAGGTTGCAAGAGCTGATACGATTGTTGCGACAGTAAATTTTAAGCTCAGATTTAAAGATTTTTAGAGAGTCCAGTTGAGTGATAGAGGAGGGGACAGCATTCCATAATTTGGAGATAAGAGTAGGAATAAAGGCTTTGTCCAGCTCGTTTGTTGGGTTTGGCTATACATAGAAGCTGTTTGTTAATAGAACTTAGATTCTGGATTGGGGATTATGTTTGAATTATAGTTTGCAGAGTGGGGCACTTCTCTTGGTTGGAAATTAATTCATGGGTGAGAGCTAGGTGGGGGAATTTAGGTATTGGAGAAATTCAAACTAATTTGAGTTAATTTATGGGCAGGCAGTGGTTTGTGCAATTAGGCATTTTATAGTAGCATGGCTGTAGTTTGTTCATAAGTGAAGTGAGAAGGTTAGTGAAAATTTGGCTACCTTAAAGGAGGGAGGGGAGTAGCATCGTATTTGTAAGTTTTATCCTAGTGGGCTTGTCCAGATACAGTTTGTTTATAAAGTTTACCAAGCTTGAAGTGGGTCTTTTTATAGTAATGAGAATGTATTGCTCAAAGGAGAGTTTTCTGTCATAATGCCTAGTAGTTTAGCAGACTTTGATTTAAGTGTTGTTTTGAGAAAGTATTTTGAAGTCTGCAGTTGGTTCTTTAGCTGTAAAGAGAAGAAGCTTAGATGTTGTGGCGTTCAAAAGTAGCTATGCATTGTTTAACCAAGTCTCAACAGATGTAAAGGCCTTTTGAGTTATGCTTTAGAGTTCTGTAAGGTTATTAGAAGAGGAGATGATAGTAGAATCATCAGTGTATTGGACAAGTGTACATTGTTGGGAAGCTGCATAGAGGTTATTGATAAAAATATTAAAAAGGAGGGGTCTAAGTATGGATCCCTGGGGGACTCTTGTTTTGTTGGGTAGGTATTTGGATTGTATACTGAGCCACTTAAACAGATTGTTTCCTATTGTTTAGATAGTTAGAAAACCATGTGAAGTATCCAGAGAGCAACCAATAGACTGAAGTTGTTGTAAATGCTTTGAATGTGAAACCGTAAAGCATTAGATAGGTCCAATATGATAACAGAGGGGACAGGCCAGTGTCAAGAGCTTTATTAACGGTATTGGTAAAAGAAATTAATGTTGTGGTTGTGCTATAGCTGGGGCAAAATCTATGCTGTGCGGGGGCAAAAAGGTTATTGTTAGATAGATGATTTAGTAATTGTGTATGTATACATTTTTATAACATTTTTGATACGGGTGAAAGTATTGAGATGGGCTGATAGTTCATTCCGACTGCTGTCTTTATGTAAAGGAGTTATTATGGAGTTTTTCCAAAGTTGTAGAACATATAACTCAGAGATGGAGCAATTAATTAGAATGCTAATGGGGTACGCTATAGCCTCAGCAGATAGTTTAAGATATTTTGATGGGAGGCCATCTGCAGAGGGGGAGCATGGTTTTAGTTAATTGCGTAGTTTTAGGATTAG
The DNA here is from genome assembly GCF_019279795.1 of Protopterus annectens. Taxonomy (NCBI): domain Eukaryota; kingdom Metazoa; phylum Chordata; order Ceratodontiformes; family Protopteridae; genus Protopterus; species Protopterus annectens. The sequence goes on from NC_056725.1 coordinate 568,467,811, forward strand.
GAAGGTGGGTACTGGTTTGATGGTAAAGTTTGGTGTTGAGGGGAAAGTGATAGTATTTTCACTAGTGAAGGGAGAAAGAATGTCTGAGTTATGCTGAGAGAGATTTGTGGTAGTGATGGAGTCCTTAATGACTTTTTGGATGGTATCAATAAAGTGAGAATAAAACATATGTGGAATCTCTAGAGGGTCTTTGTCAGGGAAAGGTAAAAGGTTGTGCAGGGTTCCACGGTCGAGGAGTGAAGAGACAGATTTCCTAAACTTTTTACAATTATTTCCTTGGGAGGCTAATTGCAAAGAGAAGTATTTTTTTTTTAATCATTAATGTCTAACTTTTTAGCAGAATTTCAAAGTTGTTTGTAGTTGAGGTCATTTTGGGTGTCCTAATTTATTTGCCATTCCCTCCAAGCTCAATCTCTGGAGAATAATGCATGTTTTGTAGTTTTACTTAGCCATGGGGCATGGTTATGCATTATTCTTTTGGTGTTGGTAGGTGCTAGGCTGTTGAGTGTTTTTAGAAAGATGTTGTTGAAATAATTAACAGCATCTTCTAGAGGTAACGTTTTTAATGGAGTTCAGTTGTGGGTTTTTAGAGTATTGGCAAATAGGTTTTGGTTGAAATTTGAAAGGTTTCTGGATGGTTTATATGAATGTTCTTTGGTCAAATGTGTTTGGGTTCTGTGAGTAAAGGCAGGTAGGTGGTTGCTTAAGACATCAGGTAGGGTGCCTGTCATAGAGAATTTTTCAGGGTGTGAAATTATCCAATTTAAGGTTGCTTCGGTTTTGTTGTTTAATGCTCATGTGAGGCTTGAAATGAGTTGTGTATTTCTATGTAAATTTATACTATTTGCTAGGGAGTTGGAGATAATGTTCTGCCAGATTATATTGTTGTCTCCAAGGATGATAGTTTCATTGGATATTTTATGACTTGTCTGGGAGAGGAAATTTTCCAGGACATGAATGTTTTGTCCAGGAGGAATATAGAGTGTGGTAATATACATTTGCTTACCTCTGTTAATATGTAAGCATGCCAATAGAACTTCTAAGTTGCCAAAGGTTGGAGCAGGTTTGGGAAAGGGTGTTATATTTAAGGATTCCCAGTAGATTAAAGCAACACCCCAGCCTTTTTTATGGAGTCTGTCTTTTTGGAAAATATTAAAACCTGAAGGAATAATTTCTGTGTCAGAGTTATAAAGTTTTAACCAGATGACTACAGTGATATCTGGGGAGATATCAGAAAGCCAGGCTTGACATTTTGTGATTTTGTTGCAAATGCTGCCTATGTTAATGGTAGTAATGAATAGGTCTTGAGTGACAGAGGGGTGAAAATGTGAATTTTTGTTACTAGGCCCAGGGTTAAGGTGAGTATCACCAGATTAAGAGCAGAATGAAAGATGTATTAAAAGTATTTGATGTTGCAAGAACTGTAAGTGAGATGTATGAGGGGCAAATGGTATGTGTTTAGGTTTTGTATTAATAGGGAGGAGTTTCAATTTTGTTAGGAAGAGATTATAAGAGACAACTAGAGAAGATGAGATGTTAGATAAACTGCTAGTGTTGATATGTGGTGGAATAGACAGGATGGGAGATTTATCATAAGGTAAATTTAGAACTGTGCGGTAGGATGTGCAATGGAATAAAATGAGTAAGAAGGTGGTGAAGGTTGTTAAAATAATAATGGGTTGTATGGGAAACATATTGTGAAGTGTGGATGTACAAAGATATAGTAACTGGTAATGAAATGGATTGTGTGAGTAAAGGAGCGAGAGAAACAACTACCAAGTAATGCAGCAGTAAATGTGACAATGGATGTCCATTAGACATAGGTAATTGTGGCAAAGCTCAATACTAGGCTATACATTGTTAGGGTGGAGCTCTAATAAGTATAAATGTAGTGAAAGAAGGTGTGTGTGGGAATGGGGGTAGGGTAGGGGAGCAGAATGATTCCAGAGAAAAGCGGAAGGTGAATGGAGCGATTTGCACCCACCCTGAGATGGCAAATCCTACAAAAGCTATCTCCAAAAAGCAGTTTTACTTTGATGTTGTTTTGCCATACTTTAATTCAGGATCGCAAAGATAAAGTAAGTAAATGGGAAACTAAAATGGACTAAGTAAATGTACTGTGCAGTTTAGACAGCAGATACAGACTGCACAACAAGAAATATAAGCTTTCTGCACTGCACTGAATTTTACTAAGGGAGAGTTTAAGTGGCAGAGGAAAAACACAGATCTGGGGTTCTGCTACAGAAGAACAGGTCTCTACTGCTAAATTAATTGACAAAATAAATAAATAAATAAATAAATAAATAATTGACAATTTATGAAGTAAGCTTTATAGGTGTCAATGTGCAAAAAGGAAATAGATTTAGAAACTTAGCTGTTGGCTACAGAGAGAAATACGGGAAATATAGGGGATAGAGGTGGCTGAGGTGCCCTAACAATGTGCTCCAAAACTAAAATGAACAGCAAGGAAACCGTTACTGCCAATGAGGCACACATACGTTTGTTAAAGTATTGCAGTTCTATGCCTGAGTTGAGGTGGAAGGAACTGGTTGCTTGACTGTTAGGTTAAAAGTACACTGCTAGTTTGGCTTTAGAGTTACTGTTAGAGGAAAAGGGGCACACTGGTTAGGACATGCTCAGCAGAGGGAAAGAGTGCAATTTAAAAATACACACAGACACACACATACATATATATATATATATATATATATATATATATATATATATATATATATATATATATATATATATATATCTATATATATATATGTATAGGTCAACTGGTCACATGGTTGACACATAAACCTGAATCCAGAACAGTGAAATTGTGGCCAGGTCGAAACTGAATACATTGATATCCTTAATTAGATGTATTCAACATAGCAGGAGGTGACTTCAGTCACCCATGCTATGCAGCTTACCTTACCGTGACATTCCATAGTCAACAGTACATGTATTTTTCTATTTTACAAAGGGGGCAAGCCCCCCTTGCAACCCCCCATACCCCCTGCAAATGATATACACCAACTCCGAGATTGCACTACAGTGAAAAAATGGGTTAATTGCCTGTTCCTCACTGAACCATGATCTCCACTCAAAGTTCTGAACTCAAATACTCAAACTCATTACCCATTCAATGTAGTGTAGTCAATGTATTTGGGTTCGCAAAACTGCCTATTGGAAAACTGCATTTCGACAGTGTCACTCTTGATCGAATTAATTTTGCAATGGTGAATGTAAACCTATATATATATATATAATTATATATATATATATATATATATATATATATATATATATAATGTTATATATATATATATATATATATATATATATATTTATATATATATATATATATATATATATATATATATATATATATATATATATATATATATATATATATAGAGAATTATATATGAGAGAGAGAGGAATGCTACAGAATCCTGAAAGGCCAAAATCCTGAAGACCAAAATCCTGAGACCAAAATCCTGTAAGTTCGAAATACTGAAAACTCAAAATCCTGAAAACACATAGGATACCAACACTCACTATATTCCAGCACAAGTACATACAGAAACATATTACCCTTCAACTATGTGGGGGGCTGCACCCCCCACACCCCCTACTACTTAAATATATCAACTCCGAGATTGCACTTCACTACACTGAGTGCAGTCTTGCAGTTGATATATTTCAGTAGCAGGGGGTATTGGGAGGTGCAGCCCCCACATAGGGGGTGCATGGGGCTTGCCCCCCCTGCTTATACTTGGAGAACAGTAATATAGTTTGTGTTTTATTTGTTTCTGTATGTACTTGTGCTGGAATATAGTAAGTGTTGGTATCCTGTGCGTTTTCAGGATTTTGAGTTTTCAGCATTTTGAACTTTCAGGATTTTGGTCTCAGGATTTTGGTCTTCAGGATTTGGGGCTTTCAGGATTCTGTAGCACTCCTATAAATATATATATATATATATATATATATATATATATATATATATATATAACAAGAGAGAAAGAGCATGGTTTGAGGATAACAGGCTGCATTCGGTAACAGTTGAAATTCAGCAGCTATTACACCTCTTTACATTTAGCTGGCAATTCTCCATCTGAGCTGCTGAGAGCGTACATATAGATCTTGTATTTGAAAGTACAAAGTAAGGATGAAAGCAACTTAAAACAGTAAACAAGGTGGGTAAGAATGCAAATCACAAGTCTGATTATGAGATATTGTACATCTTATTCTGTACAGGTTTGAGGAAATGAATAAGAGGGTTAAGGAATCTTTTAATCACTCCAAGGAAATCAGAAAAGTAAAACACATCATCATTTAAAGGCAAGAATGAATAATGGAAAGAAGTCTCTATCTGGCTTTTTTTTCCTCACGTCACAAAAATGCAAACATAGATGAAAATAATTAACCTAGTACCCTAGGCTATAGGAAATAGTTCAGTAACAGTTCAGATGCCTAATCATGTGCTTTAATTGCCAAACTCTAAGATGGCTGTAAGCAAACTGAACAAACCTTATATTGATTCCTATATCTATTAAGTAACCCGTAAAGACCAAATTAAATTTGTCTCAGTCTGAATAAATGGTGCCTAACAATAAGTCTTTTCATGAGTCATTGTATGGTTCAAGACTAGATTTCTTTCTTTGTTTGAGAAGGATATAGGGTATAATATATATGGTAGATGTTTTATGTTGATTTAAATTTTTTTTTCACAGAATAAATAGTAAATAATGAAACTGCATTTTAGGAGTTGTGATATTTACAGAAATGGGAGAAACTCAAGAACGTATGGGGCAGGCAGGTGACAATTTATTTAACTTTTTTCTATATAACTCCCTCCCACTGACCATCAAGATATGTCACGATCAAACTACAGGCATCTATTCCCAGATGTGCACAGATAACCAGTCAAATCTACTGGAGAGAGAGAGAATTGTCATGGGGAGCCACAAAGGTTCCCTAAATCTTTGCTTCCATCCCAGCAGTGAGGAAATTACTGTATATTTTAACTAACCCCACTTCAGGGCAGAGGGTCATCTAGCTCTTATCACCTCAAGAGCCCAGAATGTCATCCCCTCTCCATGTGCATGCTCTAGTGCTTGTGCACAATGAAGGCTATCACCATTCTGTGACTTAGGGGTCCTCATGTATGGCCACAGGTTGCAGGTCCATTTCCTTCATTTGATGGACTGCTACAACCTGTGACCCCCTCCCCTTTCAGGATAGGTACACCCCTTCTGCCTCCCAGCTTAGTCAGGCACCTGAGACCTTAATTAAACTGAAGTTATATGGACATTCATCAGGCCTTTATTCCTCTACACTACCAGGCTGACTGGAATTTGCATTACTTGAACAAGGGGCCTATTATGTTATTATGCTGGACATCCAACATATCTAACAGGCAAGATACAGGCAATATGATGGACCATCATGACTTTGGTAAGCATCTATTTCTTTGCTTCTGTTTGTCAGGAATCTTAAGCCAGACTGTAAGCATGTATTAATATATACTGGGCCTCTTCTCAACGTTGTTACAGCATACTGTGTCATCCTGCACTGTGTTACTATAAAACTTTTTCTGCTTAATACAGAGGATTATTATCAGGTCACTGATCACAACCATTTCCTATCCGTTCACCACATGGATGCTAAGAAATTTACTTGAGTGCAAACTTCACCCCCCTCTCACCCCCAAAAGGGCCCACAACAATACCAGAAAAGTGTAGTGTCCCAGAAATCACAGACACACAGGTGAAAACAGCCCTTTCAAAAGCCAAAAACACAGCGTCAATGGGGCCAGATGGTGTCCCAGGCTGTGTCTTGCATGAACTACAGAATGAACTAACCCCCCCCTCCCACCTAAACATGCTGTTCAACCTCAGCCTCTCCACAGGCTACGTGCCCATAGAATGGTGCACAGCAATGGTTATTCCTCTCCACAAAGGAGGGGCCACAACTGACCCTGGTAACTATCATCCCATAAGCCTGACTAGCCTGATCTGCAAGGCTATGGAGTGCATCATCATGGAACTCATTAACAAAGACATTGGGAACCTCCAAACACTTGACCCAACCCAGTTTGGCTTTGTTAAGGGCAGATCATGCCTACTAAACCTGGTTGACTTCTTTGAGACAGTCACTAAGGCCATAGATGAGGGAAAGGTGGTTCACACAGCCTACCTTGACCTCGCCAAGGCTTTCGACACCATCCCCCACTCGGGTATTACAGAAAAACTCACCAGCCTGGACATACACCCCTATGTCACAAGATGGGTTGCCAACTGGCTTACAGACAGAACTCACATGGTAAGAATAGTGGGCTCCAGGTCCGACTCTAAACCAGTCACAAGTAGTGTCCCGCAAGGCTCGGTCCTGGGACCTGTACTGTTTGGAATATACTTCTCAGAAGTACAGGAAAACACAGGAGGACTATGGCTAACCAAGTTCACTGATGACTGCAAACTGGGAGCCATAACTGACTCTCCGGCTGACACAGACATCCTCCAAAAGGGCCTTACTGAGACGGACACCTGGTATCAAAGTCATGGCCTCAAGCTAAATGCCAAAAAAATGCATAGTCATCCCATTTGGGAAAAACAAAACACCCACGAATTACACATAGATGGCAGCCCCCTTAATACAGAAGAGGTAATAAGAGATCTGGGGACCCAGGTAGATAGTAATCTCTCCTTTGACAATCATATTGCTACAGTAGTTAGGAAATCCTTCTATGTGGCCCATCTAATTACTAAAGGGTTTGCATCTAGAAATAAAGAGGTTATAGTGCCCCTCTACTCATCACTTATCAGACCCATCATAGAGTACAATGCCCCATTTGGGATGTACCTCACAAGACACTTCCAACAGCTGGAAAGACCACAAAGGTACCTCACCAAGAGGATTACTGGCTTCAAACATATGTCCTATGCAGCCCGATTGAAAAACTCCAGCTGTACTCAGTGGCATATCACTTACTCAGAGGTGATCTCTGCCTGAGTTACAAAGCCATGTCCAATTCAGAATTGATGGACATGCTCCACCTAAAAAAATCCAAGTCACTGTGAGCCACGCACTCTAGTGAGCTAAACCTCACCACAACAATAAATAGAACATGCTGGAGGGATAGATTCTGGTTACAAAGACTCCCCATGCTTTGGAACAAAATTCCAAACTACATTAGGCAGAGCCCCTCACTAACACTCTTCAAGAGAAACCTTGACGAGTGGATGGGTAACAGAAAATGCACTCCTGGGATCACTTCATTGGCTCTGCTTGACAGAGGATCAGTTAATTAATCAATGGGGCGGTGAAAGCCGACACACTCTGGCTAGACTTATAAATGCCCTCGGGCAGATAGCCTAGTACCTACCTATGAACCTATGAACCTATAAGTGTTGTAGTGCATGGGGTTTTATCTGCTCTGTGTACTACCAGTAACAGGAAAAAAAACTGTAAGGACACAAAGTGTTTTACCAGCTTGCAAAGCCTTTGAAGCCAGTAAAGCACCAGCTCTGTCAGGCAGACAGCAGGCAAATACAAAGCTCCTCACCATGAACTAATTGCTTTCACTACTGTTAATCACTGGCACATGACCCTATCTTAACATTAATTAGCTGTCCATAACAACCTTTTGTTAATCACCCCTAAACAGACTTAAAATCAAGTTTTTCACTAAGAATGTCTTAATGAACTTATGTTTTCATTGATTTCAGAGCGAATTGCACCTTATGAACTACAATAAAATAAGCAAGGATAGACATGCCAGCCAAAGAAGATAGTCACATGGGTATTATCTACTAGGTCCCACATTACTTGTTGCAAGATTGGTAGTTTGTAAGTAAGCATTCAGAAACATTTTGTGTTTTTTTGCTCCAACACTGAAGTTGCTCTAGAATCAGTAAAATGTAATCAAAGTATTGGGCTGCCAGCAACAGTGATGGCTCACTGTAATCACCAAATCTATGATTTGAAAACTTTGTTACATGCACACTGTGATGTTAACCACGGCATTGTTAGCCTGTTGCAAGAAATTGACATATGAATGGAATGTTTAAGCAGGTTATCTTTTTCTTCTAAAAAAATTATCTGCACACACACACACACACACACACACACACACACACACACACACAATATGTTGATATACATTTCCACTGAGCGACTCTTTTTCTTATTTTTCATGACATAATGTAGTTTTTACTAAAGTTTTATTTACACATGATATTGCAGTGAAATCAGGATGGTAATGTATAAACAGAATTCCTATAATATGACTGGGAGCAAAGGTGCCTCGTGTTATAGTTCTAATCACATGTCCATCATAGCCTGTCATGTGTCCGTGAAACAGCATAACTGGATGGCAATGTGAGACATGATTAATACTGTCACTTTACAAATTAAGATTCATCAAGTTTTTCATAGTTAATAAATAAATAAATAAATAATAAATTTAGCCTATTTTGTAGCATCAAGTACTGTAAGGCACACTTACTATAATAACACCTAGAGTTTTTATTGTTCTTTGGAAGAACAACATTCTTTAGAGGGACACTATGTTCATTTTATCAGGCCACAGGAAGTTGAAAAGTAAATTAACACAGCAGGGTATACCATAAAGGAACCAGTGTACACTATTCAGTATAACATTATTTTTACACATTGAAAAGACGATAGTACAACAGAATTGCTCTTCCAGTAATTAGTGAAAATTTGGATGCAAGATAGAATTTCAAACTACAAAATTGACTTGGAAGATTCTTTTGCTTGCCCTTTTGTCTATCGTCTAGAATGTAATCCGCTATCAGCTGAGGCAGTCATTCTATTTACGTATTCTAGGAAAATACACAAATGTGTGTAATATACAGTGTTTTACACAGAATGTCAACATCTCAGAGCAAAATGTTATATCATTTAAAAAAAATACCTGAAAAGGTGTGCAGAACATTATTACAAAAGCTGTGTCTTTCCTGTATATACAAGAATGGAGTCATTTCCCCTGCAGTTAACTGTTCTGTCACTTGATAGGCATCCTTCCAGATTGACTCTGACAGCATCGCTGGACACAGACACCAAGTTTACAGCAGCACCTTTTGTAAATGTAACATCTTTAATACGACTTCTGAAACCTGACAAGCAATAAAGGATGAGTGTCGCATAAAAGAGCTACAGTCATTTTCACATCAGTTCAAGTTCCTTACAGCAAAATAACTTGTAATGTACGGACTTAACATATGCATGGTAGTCCTTTTTATGACTTTGAGTTAATTCTGCAGTTCATAAATCTCACAGCTGATAATACATAATTAAATCTTTTAATCTATGCTCAAATGAAACAAAAATCCACTGAAGAAATATCTCTTTGTGAACCATTCTTGTTTTTAATTAAGCATACTTGTCTTTATAAGGAATTATTACATGGATGTAAGAAATTAAGCTGAATCACAGAAGCACATGTAGCAAACCAAGTTAATTCCTACTGCATTTGCTTCAGAATTTCGGCTAGAAAAAAGTAATATATTAGAATTTCAGAATGATGGATATTTCTGTACCTCAGATTGTAGTTGTTTATGTACATTGCACAAGCCAGATATTAAAAACAGTTTTTGTGTGTGTGTGTGTGTGTGTGTGTGTGTGTGTGTGTGTGTGTGTGTGAAAATAATAACTTATATGTAAGACAGGTCCCGTGGGGAAAGGGGGCTTTGAAAGACGTTGGTTTCCAGAGAAAATGGAATGGAACGAAAGGGGACTGGGGTGCTTGACCAAAAACTGGGCTCAGTCAGTGGACTTTATGCAGTCCATTCTAGATGTGGGTGTTAGAATCCCCTTCTCAGGATAGCAGTGCATATTCCCTTTATGGTCTTGAAGCCAGGTTGCATCTTGTAAATCGATTATTGAAACATTGTGTGGACTTTCTTGCTATTATTTCATCTTTCATTGGTAGTGGTGGGATTCAAATTCCATTCGTGCCAACCATTCTGATGTCATAGTGAATTGAATCCTGCCATCTGGGTGTCACATTAATGGGAGTGGCACATTCCCCCATCTCATTCAGTGGCACTGATTCATTCCCTCCATCTCATTTTGTGGCAGTTGTGAATATAATGGAATCATAGCTAATCAGTTTTGTTACCAAATGTGTGTATTCTCCATTATAGCCATAAGGTAAAATATGCAGAGATTTGGTTGTCCACAGCAGTTATTTTATTTTTTTAAGTCAGCTTAGTTTAGGACCAGGTGGATAATAAGTTTTACTGACAGCTATGCTAAAATATCAGTAGCTCAGCTGGTAAAGGAATGTAAAACAAGAGGAATCCAATATGTTAATATGTCCAGAGAGGAGATGGTAGCTGATATGTGCACAGTGCATCATGGAGAGAACATATAGGAGGCAGGCAAAGGACAATCAGTTCCAAATCGATAGCCCTTTAATGCACAACTATAACTTCAGTATAATTACACAGACTGACAATTCAAATGAAACGTGTGGAACTCAAGGCAGATGAGCAAATGCAGCAACTGGAAGCACAGGGATGAGGAAAGGTGATGGCAGCGTGAAAAAGACATGATTATTGTATGCTAGCAACATGTGAGTCTTGTGAAGAGAGAATATCATACACAAGATGCCCATATCACTACATTGTTTTCACTGTACTGAAGGAGGAATGATTTGGATAATTTTATAATCACGTCTGTAGGGGTATGTATTTAATACTAAGTACACTAAGGACAGAGGGGGAAGCTTTTCCTCCATAGGGAAAGCAAAGCATGCAGTGCATAAGCTCTCTGATGTTAATTGGTTACATTATGCTAAACTTAAAGTATGTTTACTTACTTTGTTTAAATTGACACCAGAGTTGTACAGAAATAAGTTAGGACAGATGTTGCAGAAACCAGCACTTATTTTCAGAGATGAGTGAGTGAATACAAGGTTATCACATTTGAAATGTTTAAAGATATTTTGGTCAATGTGTGATCAAAGGACTGAAAAGGTTCTAGACATACTCTGAAGTGTGTGCTGCAGACCAACTCACAGGATGTTACCTCAGAAGATTAAGGTTTAGAGTTGTTTCAAAGTTGTTTCTTGTAGTCATGGGCTTGATCCCCTCAGCCTTTATTTGCTTACTGTGTGGCTGTAAGCAAGTTACTTAACTAGGTAATGCTTTTGGATAATTGAGAAATGGGTATTTGTTCCTATATAGCCACTTTGACTGTATGCCTAGTAAGCACATATGAATTTGTAGAATATCAGGGTTCTTTATTTCACACGGCTAGATCTAAATGATCCCCTAGTGAAATTAGTTATAGACGTCTTTACACTCATGCATGAAGTCAGATTTATGATTTTGTAAATTAGTGTACATGGGTAGAGGCTTGTCATAGGCTAAATGTTTACAGTGCTGTTACCTGTGTGTGACACCAGTACTGAGCTCACCTATTTTGTTTTGCATTGCTAGCAGCTTTTTAATTAATTTAGGTGATGACCAAAGTCTTTGAGTCATATTATAGAAAAACTGTGAGAAGTGGTATGAAAGTCAATGATTTTTAATGGTTTATTGATCAAGCCACACTCCCAGGTATTTGCAAGCTTTCTCACCCTCTGTTCAAACATAGTCAGGTGTAGGTAGGCATCTTCTGTCTTTAACTATAGAAAGTCTTTTGTGGTTCCAAAAAGCATTTTTTTCTAAGCTGATCATCCATCTCAAATCGTCTAATATGTGATAAACCTGTGCAAGATGTTTTGATGGTATGGAAGCAATATTCCCAGAATCCTATTTGAACTCCACTGTTCTTATAGAATCCTATTGTCTGCTTAGCATTACGTGTAACATCAGTAGCTATGTACTAGAACAGATGAACAATCAGTGGAAAGTTCATAAGGTATTATGTAGATGTCAAACAGATGGGACTGCAGAATGCAATAAAGTCTGCAGAAGATATTGTAAAACTGAAAAGGAAGGTGTATGTGAAGTAGTAATTATAGGAGTAGAAGTTGGAAAGAGAAAAAAGTCAAGATGCTGCTGATGGGGGTATGTTTGCTAGAAAAACCTGTCGTGGGGGATGCTTAAGACAGAGCAGGTAATGTGCTAGAAGTGACGTACATTAATAGAGAGCAGTGGTAAATGAATGTGAACGCATGAGGAGTGTAATCACTACAACACTGTGGTGGAGGAATAAGGAAGTGTACAGGAAAAGGAATTAAGATACACCCATGGCAGAATGCTAAAATAGCAAAGGTAAAAAGCAAATAGTAAGTGAGTAGATATAGAATGGAGGAAATGGAAGCTTCATAAATCAAGTTATGAAGTACCGAATAAAAAGCAGATGGACAAAGCAGTGAAGCAGATGAAGTTTTATGGTAGATACTGAATATGGGGCATGGTACGCAATATTGCTTCCATACCCTCAGGTAACCTGTAAATGGTTCATCTCCCAGCCCCATGCTTACACTTATCAAGGGAATCAGAACCTGTCAGAAATTTGGGATGCATGGCTAGGCTTAAAAAGGGCCTTGTGGTCATTAGCCTAGTAAACACCTATGACCCTATGAACCTATGTGTGGAAAAGCTTCAATAAGGGAGAAAATGTAAGGCAAGGAAAGGTGTATGAGATAATGAGTAGGTTTGTTTGGCAGAACCAGTAGAACGGGGGGTGTGAAGAAGTAGTCAAGTTGTACACAGTATTATGAAGTATTCATGAGATGCACACTGTGAGCATTATGTAACGCTAAGAGGCAAAAATACAGAATGGGAAGTACATGCAGAAGAGCCCTGCAGCTGGTGGAGGAAGGATAAATAAATATGATGAGATTCATAAAATTGAGGACTCATAGTAATATAAGGAGTTTGGTGATATTTAAGTAGCTGTTGCTGAGAAGGATGCATATTATCCATGTACATACTTAGCTAATACTGCAAGAGAAGGGCATGCAGGTTGGCAGTAAAATAAGAAGTGCAGTTTTGTATACTAGATGGAAGTCTGCTCCAAACTGTAGCTATAACAGTTGTTTGATCTGAAAGGGATTTTGACTTTTTTGTCTGCAAAATGAGAAAAGATTTTTGTCTGAGTATAGAGAATAACTGCATTTTATGACACAGTGAGAGAGAGAAGAGAGACCTATTGCACTCTACAACTAAACATTACTGTAAAGTAGCAGCTCCTCAAGTTGTGTTATATTTGATTATGACTACAATTTGGTTTCCCATAATCTTTGGTAAACTGAATATGGAAAATCCTGCTATATCACATCATACATTGGATAGTTTAACTGTTCCCTTAGATACATGCCAAATTAATTTGGATGCTGTGTTTAAGTATTAATTATTTTACAAAATATATGTGCATATTTATATAATATAGTTCTCTTCACCTGCAATTAATAATAATTTAACTAATGTGACATTCATTTGTGTTTTGTAGTTTTGCTGGATACTATCTATAGATATGTAAATGCTCTTAAAGTAATTGCATCTTACTTTTACCTTAATTATTTCCAATAAAATCTTCACTCTGCAGTCACATATAATATACTTTCTGTCCCAGCACCACCCAATTCAGTACATCAGACAATTTGTCACCTTTGATATCTGTGGCATCAGCTGCAAAATTTCTCTCCTGTGAAATGTTCTTCTTGCAACTGTTATATCTTCTTGCATTTACACATTTACTATGTTTTTCTCATAGTTTCATTACTAGTTTGAAAATTAGTTCAGTGGTAACTCAAAATGTCTCATTTTTGGCTATTATGAAAGCTAAAAGCAAATCTTTAGAAACTGAGAGCAATTCTTTTTTAACCATTTTGAAGTGTGTACCCCTCAAACTTGATAAAAATGTAGGCTTGAAATGTTTGAGAGGCATAGGTATTTTACTACTCAAGTAAATACCAAGCCTGTGATCAGCAGTTTATGGAGATGTGACTGCAGTGCTGTTAACCTAGTGTTTTCCTAATTGTTCATCCAGCAGAGTAGCATCCATGCTAAGCATTTTTCTTTTCCGAGAGGATCATAAAAGGTGCTTATACATTTATTCTGCAGAGAGATCAGTGGCAGTGAACAAGGGCCCCTTATCCTCTCTGCTAGTTTACCAACCTTCCCACAGTTACTTTCTTTGTGAGTGATTGTCTAGCTGGAGACAAAAATATGAGATAATTCACAGGTTAAGCATAGAAAATGGGGAGCCATGCCCTATAACCTTTGGTTGAGCAGCTTATAAAGATCATGAAACTCCTTCTGAGACTTCTAGAAAGACTGATTGTTGTGTGAGGAAATTTGTTTTTTTTTTTTTTTGGTTGGTATGATTATTTTGTTTTTCTTGTGTTTTTATCTTGTCTGAATTGTGGTGGTAATAGTTATTTAAAAAACTTTTATGTCATTTTAAAACTTATGTGGCAGAAAAAAAGCCATCTTTCTTTTTCTTCCAGCAAGGGTCATGGAAGATTTGTTGCTTCTAAACTGTGAGGTGATATTGGAAAAAGTTAATGTTTTGGATTGTCTAACTACAGTGTCATTATATCTGAAGAACTTTTGTTGCATTTTGTCACATTTCTAGATTTCGGAAAAAAAGCAATCTCCTGTTTCTTTCCACAAGACATACAGAAATGTAATTGTTTGTGAATGGAAACAGGAGCTTGAAAACAGTAGTCTCTGCATGCATTTGAGGTAACAAAAATTCCAGTTCACACAACAGCCAGAACAGATCACCATGGAGCAAAACCTGATTTGTTTCTTGTTTTTGTTTCCATGCTTAATTTTTCTTTGATTTGTTTATGTCCTTATCTGATTCTGTGTTGTTTTAACAAAATGCTTCTGTTATAATTTTAAACATATTAGTTTAGCATTGACTGCAATATCAACTGCAGTATACCATACTCAAAGTAAGAGTAAACAGAGAGCACAACAACATATATAGACAATTAAATCAGGCATAATAAAAGACTTAAAAATAAGGCTCACATAGTGGTAGTGTCCACTGCTGTAGCAAAATCACTAAACAGCTGAGAGTCTGACCATTAAAAACACTTTATTAGAACTCAAAAATGTTCAAACTATTCCGTCCTTGATTTTAGGACTTCTTCAGAACTCTTAAAACCATAAACCCTTTCTCATTAAATAATGCAAAATGGTGGTCATGCGACTGTTAATTAAAGCTCTTAAAAATAAAGTACAAACACAAAATAAAATATTAAAAAGATACACAACATTGAAAAAGTTCATAAAATCCTTGCCCATTAAAATACTTGTTTTGCAAAATCAAGATACTAAGCACCTTAATTTGTTAAAAAACATAAATTACTTAGGTGATATCTTAAACTTTAAATTTGAAAACAGGTGCCATACATATGTTTTCATTTATTCCTGAGAGCATAATAGTGTTTAATCTAAATTGCCAACAAAGTTCACTCCTCTCTAATTTGTTCTTCCAGAACCCACCCCTGTAATCCTTACCAACTTCAGCTAATATATCAAAATGGAATATTTTACACTGGAGACTGAGCAAAATATGTTTATGTAGTGCATTGTTAAAATACCAATTATCTATCGTGCAAATATGTTTATAAATAGACTTTCAAAATGGTCTCTCCCTCTTTCCTACATAAAAATTGTTGCATTCCTGACAGAAAGCAATATATACCAGAACTCTACTAGCACAGTTCCCTGTTGCTAATTTGATCATCACAGGTGGATGTCCAATGGTTATCCTTTGTTGTGGTAGAATATATTTACAGTATTAACACACACCATATGTATTGGTCCCTCTGTCGTTAAAATTACTTCCCATTATAGGGTGCTCTACTAAGTATTTTAAATTTTGAGTGGTTTTATATATGAAATTGGGTTTTTCACCTAAGATGTTGATGAATTCCATCTAAGATGTTGATGAATTCCATGTTGCTCTTAAACATAACTCAATTTTTACTCAAATGATTATGGGTATCCAAACCTAAATCACAGTAATAAATAATTGAATTGGTGAAAGTGCTCCTGTCTAGTTTGGATTTACTGTTTTTAACTTCCAATGGTGTACCTAATAGGGGTTTAAACCTAGTTCCCCAACCTTCTAACACTTGGTCTCCAATACCATAGACCAGTGTCGAGGGACACCCTCTGTTTATAAACATCTTTGCTAAATTACTAAATTCTATCTTGAAATTGGACAATTCTGGGCACATTCTAGCTGCTCCTATCAATTACCCTCTGATAATGTTGTTCTTAATATAATTAGGGTGGCAACTTTTGTAGTCCAAAAAGCTATTAGAAAATGTAAGTTTCGTATATAGTTTGGAACAAAATCATTCATTGTTAAAATCCTTAAAAATAGTCACGTCCAAATAATTAATGATCTCAATCAAAAGTGTGTGTGTGAATTAAAAAAAGAACAGATGTTAATGTATTGGACAAATTAATCTCTAGTGTTGTCATTCCCTTTCCATAGGATTAAGTTGTCATCCAAATAACGTAAATATAGAGTCCAATGTTTACTATAACTGGATCAAAGAATATGTTTCCTCTCCCAGGAAAACATAACAAGGTTGGTGTATAAGAGTGCGCATCTACCACCCATCCTCACTTCTTTAGTCTGCCTAAAAAAATTCACCATCAAAAGTGATGAAGTTGTGGGGTATAACTTCCATCACTTCCATCACAAAATTTATCAGGGAAGCATTAAGGAAAGTCCAGTATGTTATAGCTTCATGAAACAGTACCAAACACTTGTTATATGGAATCAATGTAAAAAGGTCTACAACATCTGTGGTGGGAAAGCTGCAAGCATTGGTAAAATATTCCTGTTTGATTTTAGACAAAAAATCCCAAGAATCCCTTAGCAGGTGCTCAATTGGGAGCAAAGCATTTTTCAGTAATCTGTCCACAAAGACTCCCAAAGAGTAAGTGGAGCTGTTATGTGCTGCTTCAATGAAGCTGTAGGGAGGATTCTGGATGTTTTTGTGTATTTTAGGGATCTCAAATATGTAGGATTAAGCTGATGGTCATTGACTAAAAAATTATACACTTCAACATTAATTACCCCTTGGTAAAGGGAGTCGTCTAAAATAGTTTAATCTTTCTATGTGCAATAAGTATTTCATTTTTAGATGCTACTTCTTATTTATCATTGTCATATAATAATAGTAACATCTTGGAAATGTAGTGATTTTTATCAACTATAACAATCCCACCCCTTTGTCGGGCTTCATAATCCTTAGTCTTTGGTTAGCCCTGAGTTCTTTAAATAATAATGCCGCCTGCTTTGTCATATTATAACATTTCCTTTTCTGTCCATGGTGTAATTCATAGATCTCCAGCATACAAACTTTTTCAAAATTGACTATAGTGGGGTGAAGGGGAGGGTTAAACATACTCTTTCTTTTAAAAGGGTTACCAATTGTATCAGACCCTAGCCTCTCATCTTTAAATATAATCTGTAGGTTTAATTTCCTGGTGTAAAGTTTCAGTTCTGTCAGCACTTCCTCTACATGACATTTACAAGATGGAACAAATTTCAACCCCTTTTTAAACAGTGAAAAAAAATGTTTTTATTAATGTTTAAATCAGTGTAATTGTAAATGCTGAAGCCATCAAAGCTTAACATATTACCATCAAATGCTCTGATAATCCTATCTAAATCTTTTTTATCCCTTAATAATTGCTCCAACTGTTTTTCCTCCAGAACTGTCCTTGTCCCTTGGGTTTTGCCCCTTTTGGTGTGTGGGGATACTCTAAAACTTTCTGCTGTCTATTTTTGTTATCTGTCCTTTTGGATCTCCATAAGGTTGGGTATTCATCTCATTATCTGCCCTATTTTGCTGTGCTGTGCTGAAAGTGTGACTGTAAACTTGTCTGGAATGCTTATCTACCTCCCTTTTCCCTACATTTACCATCCCTATCCCACCATTATCGCCATCTTTGGCCCGTTCAGTCCCCTCATTGTTATGTAGTTCTTGATATGAAGAAACCAACAAGACAGTCCTGGATTTGGAGCCTCTTCAGAATCACGTATAATATTCTTAACAAAACGGAAGAGGCTCACCACGGCAGATATACAAAACAATTTATACACTGCAGTACAAAAGTAAGTGCTTTCACGTCTTCTAACGCTTCATCAGACTTTAAATAACTGCTGATAATGGACACACATTTAAATAGTATTACAAAATACACATCCACCAATCATCTCCCATTCAATTACATCACTGCAATATCAACACATTTTAAAACCACTACAAACCATATATCATACTGAAACTAAATTAAAAACATATTATAAACCATTCATAAAAATATACATAAATCCTCATAAAATATTATATACGTGCATAAATAACATGTGTATGCACCTCTATGCATTAATGAGCATAGGGACGTGCTGCTAAAAATGGTTTAAGAGTTACCTTCTCATTTAAACCATGCCCATTGTGACTCTGTAACCTAATTATCCACCTGTTCTCACGTTCCTCAGTATAATTTTTAATGTCCCCCAACCTGCTGGTTATTTTAATTAATTCTAGGACACTGAACTTAAATTTATGTAACATACCCATATCTAAGACATGTCGAGCCAAAGCGTTATGTTCATCTTCTCTATTTATTGTGCATATATGCTCTCTGACATGCTTCCTAAGGCTCCTATTTGTTTTTCCTATGTAGAAGCATGAGCATATCTGACAGACAGCTATGTATATCAGGTTTCTTGACTTACAATCAGCATAAAAATTAAATTTATACTGATAAGCTGTATCAGGATGTACAAAACAATCGGTTCCAGACATATAAGCACAATGATTGCACCCCCTGCAAGGGAAGGTGCCCTGTCTATTGGATGAAATTGGTTCCTTCATATTATTTTCATAACACAGCAACCTCTTAAGTGATTTTGTATTTTTGCAGGAAAAACTGGGTCTTGTTCCCACTAACTCAGTAATTTTTTCATCTGTAGTTAAAATACCCCAATTTTTGTTAATCACGTCTTTGATTTTCAAATTCTTATTAGAATAAGGAATTACTATTCTAGTAACATTTGTTTGTTGATTATTACTACTGGTTCCATTATTATTCCTATTCTTATATAAATAGGGCTTTTCTTTTCCTTTCCTCATCAATTTATTCATTTGATAAACACCTTCCACTTCTTGTTTACTATATCCCTTTGATGATAAGTTCTCAACTAACATCTCTTGTTTCAAACTGTAACTCTCATCACTAGTGGTGAGACGTGACATTCTTAGGGTCTGACCTCTCACTATGTTATGATAGATGTGCTGGGGGTGCATACTATTACGATGTAGAATGCTATTCCTCCGGCATGGTATCCTATATATTTCAGAATGCATTACCTCATCTTTATTTAATACCTGAACATCCAAAAATTCTATCATAACATCAGAACTCTTATGTTCAAACCTTAAAAAATCCATGGTACCATTTATATATTCAATAAACTCACCCAATTCTGTTTCAGTGCCATCCCATGTTAAAAAAAACATTGTCTACAAAATATTTGTAGAATTTAATGGGTTTACTATAAGATGTATTTGCCAAAATATAAGTGCTCTCCCAATATGCCAACACAAGGTTGGCATATGAGTTAGCACATGGGGTGCCCATGCCAACCCCTTTATTTTGTAAATAATATACATTATTATACAAAAACACATTATTGTTCAGCACCAAGTCAAGTAATGCTAGAATCTTAATGATCAGATTCATTGGTATTCCTTTCTCAATCAAAAAAAGTCTCACAAACTCCATCCCTGTGCTTTTGGGGATTGATGTAAACAAAGAAGCAACATCTAAAGTGACTAATAAGTCATCATGTGCCCTTTCATTTAAAGATATGTATTCACCATAGCTTTCTAAAAAAATCTTGCGTATCTTTCAATATAGAGCTAGTATTATTTACAATTGGTTGAAGTTGCTTCTCAATAAATATTGAGGCCGGCTCCATTAGCCAACCACCACCTGAGACTATAGGTCTCATAGGTGGATTTATGAGGGTTTTGTGTATTTTAGGAAGTCCCCTCAGAGTGGGGACAAGAGGTTTTTCAACTAACGAATGTTTATATAACTCTCCATCAATAGTATGACATAAAAGCATATCATACAGTTCAGATTGCACATTCTTAATTAATCTATTCAACATTACACTATTTAACACTTGATATGTATCAACATCTTCCAGCATATTCATCATACTGTTGGTATACATTTCAGCATCTAAAACCACAATGGCACCCCCTTTATCAGCCTGTCTAATAACTATAGTATTATTGTCCTGTAATTTTTTAATGGACTGAAATTCATCATAAGTTAAATTGTAAAACTCTGATTTACTTTTTGATTTATATAGCTCAAAAAGATCACGTTCACAAGCTTTTTCAAAAGTCTCCAGTAAAGGGTGTCCTTGAGGTATAAAAGTGGAAGGTTTACAAAATACATTTCTGTCACCTGTGACTGTATTCCCGAATAACATGCTCAAACTGACTTTACGAGTGAACATATTTATTGTCTAAAATTATATCAGTTATGTCTGCCAATCTAGAAGGTATAAATGAGAGGCCATAGTTGAGCAAAGACCTTTCACTTTCAGTCAAACAATAACTTGATATATTTACCACTAAGTCCTTGGTATTGGTCTGAGTATCTTCCTCTGAAATTCGTGTCTGTCTTCTGATGTTTTCTGTTTCCTCATGTACCCCTATGGCGACCAATTGGCTGAAGTCGTCTGCCGAATTGGTAAGGGAAAAGAAAATGGAGTATTGTTGGTTGATATCTCATCCAATGAATTTAACATGTGGTTCACATTAATGCCAACTTTCTTTCTCATTGCATCAGCTATTGTTGAATATAATTTCTTCATATTATCTCAAGAAGAACCTTCTCCTGCGTGTAATTCTGTACCACTAACTGGAATAGTGGCTTCATATGATGTAACTTCCATAGGTGGAGGTATGTGCACTGACATCACTGTTGTGGGTGTGACTGCCTGCGTAATATTCAAAGAGGTAGAATTTGAAGAAATAGTGTTCATTTTTTGAACATTGCAAGTATGTTGTACAGAATTCGCATTATTATTTATATTGTCTCTGGGCCAAGAAAAGACTTGGCCTTTTTGGAAATCGCTAAGATCTGGTTCCAACTTCTTCTTCTTGTCTAATAACTGTTTATTATCCACCATAGATAATCTCAACATAATGTCAGCAACAAACACCTCCCTCTCTTCAACACTGACAAGATTTTCAAATTCAATCTTTATCACCACAATTTCTTGCATTAGGCCCGATTCAATCTCTTTATATTGTTCTATCAATAATTTCATGTAGCCATAGCTAGTCTCTAAATTCAGTTTTTGCCATTTTGTTAACAGCCCAGGATGTGTAGTGCTGAAAGTAGGCATTTTCAGCACTCTTAACCCTCTGGGTACTATCTTGAATGATAGACATGCTTCCATGTGTTGTCTCTGCCACTGTGCAATTCTCAATTTCTGCAAAATATTTTCCAGTTTATGAGTAAGCTGAATTACCTCAATATTCCTTTGTGTATTGACTACACACTGTCCATCATTGATTAAATCCTTAGTAGTAAATTTTAGGAGCGGATTCTCAAGCATCACAATGGCTCCCCATAGCATACTAATACCATCAATTTCACTCTCAGATATAGTTAACTCTTTCCTTTCAGCCATGTCCCAGAATTGTGAAGAAACTGAATAATGAAGAAACCGACAAGACAGTCCTGGATAAGGAGCCTCTTCAGAATCACGTAACTATTCTTAACAAAACAGACGAGGCTCACCACGAACAGGTGGATAATTAGGTTACAGAGTCACAAAGGGCATGGTTTAAATGAAAAGGTAACTCTTAAACCGTTTTTAGCAGCACGCCCCTATGCTCATTAATGGATAGAGGTGTATACATGTGTTATTTATGCACGTATATAATATTTTATGAGGATTTATGTATATTTTTATGAATGGTTTATAACATGTTTTTAATTTAGTTTCAGTATGATATATGTTTTGTAGTGGTTTTAAAATGTGTTGATATTGCAGTGATGTAATTAAATGGGAGATGATTGGTGGATATGTATTTTGTAATACTATTTAAATGTGTGTCCATTGTCAGCAGTTGTTTAAAGTCTGATGAAGCGTTAGAAGATGTGAAAGTGCTTACTTTTGTACTGCAGTGAATAAATTGTTTTGTATATCTGCCATGGTGAGCCTCATCTGTTTTGTTAAGAATAGTTCTTAATATGCTTTAGGAATGGGATATGCCACTTTTTGTATGTATTCCTCTTCATTTCTATTTAACTTTTTTTGGTTACGTGCAAAATTCAATTTGACCTGTTGTTCTATTTTATTGAAAATTGCATCATATTTAGTAGCAAAATTATCAAATAACATGTAATTCAAATACTCAGAATTCAATCTATTGATGAACAAATCATTGATTTTATGATTAATCTAACAATGAACTGCATCAGCTCAACACCATGTCTATCAAACGTTTCAAGCAGTTCATCAAGCTTGGTATGTCCCATAAAAAGTCCATTTGGAAACGTGTACATCCTGAGTCCTCTTGGTCTTATCTGAAACTTAATACAATTGGTTAGGAAGGCATTATCACATTGAAGATCACGTACCTTACCAAACTTAGTCTCAAAATCATTTAGCTTCGAGTGTAGATAGGTTAGTGGTTCTTTTTGGTTGCACAGAGACACACTGTTCTTTTATCTTCTATGGCTTTACATAATAAAAGACTAGAAACCTGTCATCATATATTGTCCCACCCTTTCATATGCAATATGAAAAAGATAAGTTATAAGTGATCTATAGAGGCTATCCAATGATAGACACTCTTGAACCCAAATGAGGTAGTAAATCCCATAGATGGGGTAAATAATAGACAAAGAAAGGAATGAAAACCAGCATTCTCAAAATGCAGCTGTGGAATCACCAGCAGCCCATAAGTAGCTGAGTGAAGAGGCCTAGTTGGAGCACATGACAGCACCAACCCTTTCACATAAGAGCAACTCAAGTCATGTATTGATAAATGCACCAAAACCTTAAGGATAATCCTACATTGAACTGACAGCCAGTGTAAACAATAAAGAACAGAAAAATATATATTGGTACTGTATAATAGTTATAGGTATCCTGACAGCACAGTCCTGCAGTAACATTAAGAATTCATTTCTGTACTGCAGAGTCCCAGTTAGAGGGCATTGCAACAATCTGGCCATGATATGTCTCAGCTATGACCTACTACTGAGAGAACAGTTTATGACAAAAGTGCTTTGTAGATATGTTCCATAACTGGAAATATGAATATTTTATCATGGCTATCACTGTTCCTGCAGTGTCCATCTTTGATCTAGGATAACACCTACAATTCACAAGGTTTTACTAAACTCAAGCTTATTGTCTTTGTAGAAAATAGAAGGAATTTCTCACTGAAGTATGAACTACCACAGTCTCTATTTTAGAGCTGTTCCTTTTCAACAGATTACAAGACAGCCATGAATGCATGGCCTTGGGATAGTCAGGTAAGGGATACAGACTCATCATTTCATTCTAAGGAAAGGATTGGTATATTTGGGTGTCATCTGTATAACTATGGTATGCACTTCCCCTTTCCCTATTATGGGAGCATATACTTGTAAACTGTTAATAATAATGGGCATAAGAGTGAACTTGAAGAACTGCACTGTCCAATGGGTATTGTGAGGATGTGTTCAAATCTGAACAGACTCTTGAGACATGGCCTGAAAGGCTGGTGTTACATCAGTAGCCATGGGGTCTACAGGTGGTACAACAGATCTGTTAGCAAAGAAACTAGCAATAGATTCACATTCAAAGAAAAATAGAGCTCTCTGTGTCATCAGGCAAGTTGGGCTGTACAGCCCTTTGACCACATAGAAGAATACAGCTGGTCAACCAGATGCTGCAGAGATGTCTCTAGACAGATAAGTCACCTTTTTTTGAGGGATTTTTGCATGGTAGATGGCATAATGCCTCAGAAGGTGGAGTTTGACATTGCACAAACCTGCCTATGTCACCAACACTCCCATCTGTGCACTTTCCAGTGAAGAAGGCTAAGATTATCATCATCAAGCCATGATTCATACCTTCTAGTGGAAACTGAGCCAATACGACTTGGGCCAAGAGAAGCCAGAATTACGGACAGAGACCCTGTTAGAGTCTCCATCCAAACTGTCCAGAAGCTCAGCACCATCCTCCAGGCAGAGGTGAGGCATCATGGATGAAAAAATCTCCAGTGTAATATTTCTTGTTAAGCAGATCAACCTCAATCTGTAAACCTAGGGGAGGGGAAAGTCTAAACAAAATAAAGTTCAAGACCAAAGCAGACGAGGAAGAGATCAGAAAATAACACCAGTTCCACCTTGTTTTTTTTTTTTGTGAGTGAAAACAAAGGAAGATGAGTTATGTGAGAGTTATAATGGGATGCAGAAACGGGTCTTTCTATTGTAGGTAATGAGGAAAACAAGTTTGATATGCTGATGTTCCTTAAGACAGTTCCTAGACCTCACGGTTACATAAACAAACTTGATATCTTTTAATTCTTACTTGGTTTGTTCTACCTTATCTCTTGTCTGTTTGCATAACTATTTTGTTTAATGATCTTTTTTGTTTCAAGCTTCAAAGGTTCTAGGTTAGGGCAGGCAACAAGCCCACTGTTTCTTTCTGTGAAACCTAATGGTAAAATAAATTAATTGTCAACCATAAGAGAAGCTGGAAAATAAAATTTATATTACTGGGTCTGGATACAATTTAAATGTTTTGGGGTATATATATACAAAATAAAGAAACAACATTGTAAAAAATGCACAGTTCACACAATCCAGTCTCACATTAAGCTACTTAAGCCAGAAAATAACAGTAGCCGGTATGCTTTGGCTTAATATTATGAGATCTCCATTTGACAAAAGGTGAAATCACAGTGCCATTGCCAGAATGTGACAGACAAGATTCACTTCTGTTTAGTTAACTTTAACAGTACAAACCTAGAAAAACATTTGAAAATGGTTGTGGGGAGTGAGGGCAATGCAATCAAGATAATGTAATAATATTTATAAAATATGACTTCATCCTAAAGAATTTTAGGTACATAAGTAAGTTATATAAAATACATATAACAGCAAAACATAGCATGCTATAGAAATTAAAAGTCTTTGCACAATTGCCAGGATGGGCATTGTGCCTTTCTTAATAAAACAGGATTGCATCTAATAATGATGTCATGAGTAAATTATATATGTCTGGCTATAAGGCCAATACAATGCATTAAACAGGTGGAATGCATAAATGAATAATTGGAATGTATAACCAAATTATTTCTTTCAAAACCTTTTGATATTTGAGGCATTAAATACTAGCTTTGTGTCCTTCTAGTGCTGTGCTTGGATTCTATCTATTGGCCTGTTTCTTCTGGGGTGCTTCACCCCAAACAATGATGGCTGGAAGCAAGGATACTAATTTTTGCTGGACCCAATTATGTTATATGTATTAAAATGTCTAATTGTATTCAACTCCAAACACGTGTAAAGAAACCAAACTCTAGTAACGTTTAGCATCTGAAAGTAGTGAAGGAATTTGAAATCAACTTCCCCAAAACAGAACAATTGACAGCTTTAAAGGAATTTCTGGTAAGCAGTATTCCATAGCCCCTTAAGTGTCAGCATTTGGATACAACTTGCTTTGTCCCAGTTCAGAGCACTTGATGTTGTGGGATTGATATGAATGAAGGTTACACCCTGGTGAGGGTTACCCCAACAGTAAAAAACTTACAAAGGTAGCTCTGTCTTACTAAGAGAACATTGGAACTTCCCAGATACCTGCAAAGAAGGTAGCCACTCTCAATACAATTAACCAACTAGAAGGATCCATCCTCAAGTCTGTAACATGGATGTGTTTAGTATAGGTTCATAAGTTCATACGTTTTTACTAGGCAAATGACCACAAGGGTCTTTTTAAGCCTAACCATGCATTCCAAATCTCAGACAAGTTTTCATACCCTTGATAAGTGTAAGCAGGGGCTTGGGAGATGAAAAATGTATAACCAGGGGCCTGGTAGATGAACCATTTACAGGCTGCCTTTGTTTATTAGAGACATAGGTGCCAAACCAGGGATGAATTTCCTGTTACTCATCCACTTGTCCAAATTACACTTGAATTGGTTTAGGGAGGAACTCTGCTGCATATGGATGGGGAGCCTGTCCCAGAGAAGTGGTAGCCTCTGGGATAATACTTGTCTCTCCAGAAGGTTCTATTTATATCACGGACAAAGTTTATGTTTTTGGAATGGGTAATTCTGGTGCTGTTTGTTTTGTGGATATGCAGGAGGTCCATCAAAGTGGGGTCTGACAATGCCTTGTATGCCAGGCATAAATCTCCCCTCAACAGCCTGTAGAAGACAGAATACAGGGATAGAGGCTTGAGGCAGTGTGCAAAGGACATGTTCATAATGCCCAGTATTCTTTTAGTGAGGAACATCTGTGGACATTCTAGTTCTTGGATATACCCGGTTAGGCACATAGTAAAGGGAACATTGTACTCAATGACAGATCTGATGAATGCCAAAAACAGTGGAACAATGACTTCTCTGGACCTAGATGCCATACCTCTGTTTATAAGTTGCACAGCATAGAATAATTTCCTCACTGCTGTGGACAAGTGATGGTCAAAGGCTAGATTACTTGCGTGTCCCCAAGTCCATAACTACTGGGTCAGCAATTAGGGTGTGTGTTGTCAACATGATAGTTACCAGGGATGGATGACATCCCAGAGGATACTATTATGCATTTAATGGCATTTAGTTTTAGTCCATGGCTCTTATTTGTCTGTGTCAGCCCTTCCTGGAGAACATTTGTGTTAGTAGGGGATTCAATGGCAGCTCCTAATTTGCAATCATCCAAAAATTTAGTCAACCAGAGGCCACTGACATTGACCTTGACTTCAGAAAAGTGAATTCCAAAAAGGGGTGGTCCAAGGACCAATCCCCGAGGGACTCTTCTTGTGACTGGCCTCTTTCTAGAGATAGACTCCCCATTTCTAACTTCCTGGGTCTTGTCTATGAGTCAGCTAGCTATCCACTGGGTGACATAAGGGTTTGTACCTAAAGTCTTGCATTTGTCAACAATGCCCAGGTGTAGTATTCTGTCAAATACCTTGGCTAGGTCAAGGTAGTGGCTGTGTGAAAGATTTTGCCCTCATCTATTGTTTTGGTGAGCTTCTCAAAGAAGTCCGTCAGGCTGAGTAAGCGTGATTTGACTTTGATGAAACCAAATTGGGTTGATTCCAGTGTCTGGAGATTTCCTACATCATTATTGATATTTTCCATGATAATTCTTTCCATGGTTTTGTATATGAGACTAGTGAAAATTATGGGTCTGTAGTTTTCAGGGTCTGTAGATGGACTGCCTTTATACAGAGTGATGACTGTTGCTATTCTCCATTTATGAAGCATGAAGCCAGTTTGTAGGAACAATTACAGAGTGCCTGATGGGTCATATTTCATGCTATTTAGAAGGCAACCTAGGATATTGTCTGGGTCCATTGATACAGTGTTCTTGGCCTTAGAGAGAGCATTAAGGACCTGTTCCCTAATGATAGCAGGCGGAGTTATATCTGATGGCATTTCCTGTGGGAAGGTTGAGTGGGAGAGAGTGGGAGAGTTGGAGCTGAATTTGCCAGTAGGTTTGCTACATTTTCTGGCTCAGTACAGGTGGCTCCATTAACAATGAGCTCTGCGCATAACTGTGTATTGCTTTCAAGTTTTAAACCATAGCTAAACAATGTCTTGTGGTTGTCTTTGGCCAGCAGGCCAGATTTACCTCAAATTTGGTATTGGTAGACTTTATTTGTCCTCTAGGTTGTTTATTTATTTGATGATAGTGCTTTTATCCTGCTGGGAGCTGCACCTCCTAATTTTTGCCATTATACAGCCTATTGATGTTGTGATTCCACTGGGGCGGCTTGTTTTTAGAGTTAGTTCTCTACTTTTTCCTGGTGGATGGAGCTATTAACATGCTTCTATAGGGTTTCTGTGAACAGTTCTGTGTAGGCAGCACTCTTCTCAGCGTTTATGGGGGCTTGACATTTTTCCAGGTTATCACTTAACAGTAGGACTCTAGCCTTGGAGTAGTTCCTGAAAACTCCAGGGTTAGCTGGGGTTTTGACTTTTATTTTTACTTCAAAGGAGACCATTTTGTAGTCTGACCTTACCAGAGAAGACATTACACCAGGAGGTGGTCAGCACTCTCCCATATTAGTGAGGACCATATCCAGTGTGGTTGCACCTCTCGTTGGTGTACTGGCAATCTTGTCCAGGGAGTTTGTGTTTACAAAAATCCAGAAATCTCTGTGCCTGTGCATTTGATGTCATATATGAGTCCCAATTAATAGTGGTATAATTCATGTTGCTCATGAATATGGTGTTGGGTTAGATGGTGAGTGTTTCCAATAAGTTTAAATACATGGTATGGGTTTTCTGGTTCATAGAGGGGGACCTATAGATTGCAAGGAAGTGGTATTGGATTTTGCCTATGTTGATTTGAATGTGGAAAAGCTCAAGTGTATTGTCCTGCTTGTCCACCCTTGAGGCATATTTATTTTTGAAGTAAATTGAGGCACCTCCACCTTTAGTCCATGTCTGTGTTGTACCTGGTCTAAACATGTGGAAGGCATTATAATCTTACACTGCCGGTGTGCACTCCATGGCTTTAAACCAAGTCATCTAAATGTCTTCTTTCTAAATGCATAACAATGCTCAGTACCACCCTTATGCTATATGTACAAAGTAGCCACTGAAAATAAAACTGATTACAAGGAGCAGCAGAATGTGAATGGCACATTGGTGATTTAGAAAATGTTATCATGTAACAAAAAATGAAAGACAAATATCTCAGTTTGTTTATTGTGCGTTTGCTTCTGTTAACCATGGTTTAATAATAATCCACATAGATCTTTTTCAAAGACAGCCCAGAAAGATGTCTGGGTAACTTATTAGCTCAGAGTATGAGTAACATGATATGTGGGTCCACACTAACTGAACAATGTTCATTTAAAACATTACCCAGCAATCCAATTTAGCTGATGAGCTGGCCCAAGTTAACAATCATGGAAGTTCCTTAGAACATGTAGCAGACATTTTGTTAAACAATCTACAGTTAATAACATTCATCACCTCATATTTATAAGTTACAGCTAGAAAAATGAGGTTACTGTTGACAATAACCAAATTTCAGACCACATGATTTAAACTATGCTTCCAGCTTCAACAATAATAAGTCACAATAGATCATTTCAGAAAGAAATGGAGAGGTACTGTTTAGTCACTTTTCTGTGTGAAGTAAGCACATTAACCATTATGCCAACACCTAACCCAAATTAAGGTCCATTTGGGTTTTCTTCTTTTCAAAGTAATTTGACCAGGTGTCTTCCTGCCCCTTACTGCCAAACTGCATAATAAAACTACCCCCTACAACCCAACTTCTCTTATTGACTCACACATTTCAGACCCCACAAACTAAAATGCACTGTACTGACCATTCCTTTTCCATTCTTGTACACAAACTCTGGCAATCCAGCATCACTTACCTAAAAGACATCTCTTGGCCCACTTTCAGAGTACAATTCAAAAGACAACTCTGTCAAACATCTGACTGCAAGTGCTTTTCCACTGGACACATCACCTAACTCCTCTTTCAACTAATTCACTTCTACTTCCATCCTCTGTTCTCACCTGCGGCTTACCTCATAAATTTGCTGCTAAAATGAAATCACGTTTAATTTTTCCTCCTCTGTTAATAATGTTTGCCCATTATTTTAATTGTCTGTTGGGCACTGCACCTTCCACATTTGTGAATTAGTTCTGTGTTTTTTTTTTTTTTTTGGTTGTGAATCTCTTCATGCAGGATCTGTTTACAAAATCATTGTGATCAGTGTACTACCCTGATAAATAAACTAAATAACATAAAATAAAATAAACTATCAAAAAATAAATTGTAGTACCTGGCACCATCCAACAAACTAGCTGCAAAGAGATAAAAAAAGAACACACATAATTTAATTAGAATGCAAATATATTGCTGAGTGGGCCTTGTTTTTATAGCAAGTGTGATAGCCTCTTTACACCAGGACTGTAATCAAGGAGCTTCAATCCTTACAACCAACACTGGTGAAAGATGGACATTAAGAACAGGAATGTATTTAAACAGTATTTTCAGATGCAGCTCTCTGCATCAAGCACGGTTTCTCCCAAGAGCACACAGGGAACATTTTCCAGACCAGGGACTAGACTCTCTGTCTCTCCTGATCCCAAACAAGACTCACTATGGAGCACTGTGTCCCAGTTCCAAGTGGCTCACACACACACACACACACACACACACACACACACACACACACAACGCACGCACACACACACACCTGGGTATTTGATTTTCACACACACACACACACACACACACACACACACACAGTCCTGGGAAAGGCTGGTTCAGATTTACTAGCTCTACCTCTTCTGCCCAGAATATAGGGGTAACCTTGCTCCCACCAGTCAACTACTCCCAGGCTCTTACAATGGTATCCAATTACACCAAATAAAATCAACACTGATATAAATGGTAGAGTGTAACTAAAGCAGCCAGGCTTTTCTGAGAGGCCAAGGTGTCACTACAATAAGCACAAGTACTCTCAAGATGTTAAAAGGGTTCTCTAAAAGACCAGCCACAATGAAATGTATGAAAATATTGTTAAATAATAAAACAGGAAACATGAGAATACCAAACATCTAAGTACAATTAACACCAGAGTTTCAATCACAGGAGAAATAAAATAACACAGTTAGACAGATTCAAACAGATGGAGATAAAACACAACTAATCTCACTGTATTTCCTAACTGTCTAAAGAAGAATTGCTCCCTAGCTAACTTAATTAATACAGCAAGACAAGGTTAAATGCTGTAGGCCTAGATGAAGAGAGAACTTATTAATCCACCACTGTAACTCTCATTTCACAAATGCCAGTACTGGTTCTTTGAACTGTAAGGGATGTAGGTGCTGGGTCCATCAATTTTAAGTATCACTGAATCTTTCTCAGATAGAGTCGGGCCACTGGTATCATGAGGATCGTTTATGCCATGAGGCATAGAATTCTGAGAAACTCTCTTGCATAGGCATCTTATTGAAAAGAGAAATCTCTGTATATGTTCTGAAAAATCAGGACATTGTCTTCTGGTAGAAAGACCATTCTTTTTTCTATGTCTGTCATACTCCCCTGGAAGATAATTCTTTTGAGAAGGTGTGGGACAGTATGTTTGTATGTTCAACTTGAAGATGGGAGCAATTGGAATGTCATACTATGCCTCTTTCAAGGCTAGGATTTTTGTTTGTTCTGCCCTTTGAAGTTGGATGTTTTGTTAGTGGAGAACCTGAGAAAATAAAACATAAACATTTTAGAGACCACAATCATCAATTTACCTTTAGCATCCCATTGTCTGAGAATCTGAGTGTCAACGGGACCAAATACAAATTCAAAGGGTGCAAAGTGGTGCAGTGGAGAGCACTGTTAATTCAGAGCAAGAAGTTCTCTGGTTCAATTCTCTGCTGCGGTGCCTTCTGTGCAGAGTCTGAATATGTTCCCTTTTTACGTGTGGGTTTCTTCTGGGTTGTCTGGTTTCCTCCCACATTCCAAAGGCATGGAATAGGTGAACTGGACACTCTAAACTGTCCATTGGTGTGAGTGTGCATGCATGTATGTGATATGGAAGAACAGCCATGATAGGGTTAGCCACCAAGCAGTGTGAACCTTGGCTCTAGATGATTGTCACCATTGAAGTGACACCCCAACCCCAAATGCAAAAATGAGAAAAGCAGTTCTGAATGGATAAGCCTCTTTCAGATCTAAAGTCACAATGAAACAGTAATCCAGAAAAAGGGTTTGAACCATCCTCAGGGTGAGCATTTTAAATTTACGTACTTTCAGAATGGTATTTACATAAGACAAGTTTAACACTGGTCTCCAAGACAGCTCCTTTTTGGGTACCAATAAGATCCTGGTGTAAAATACTTTTCCTTTTTGTTGTACAGGAATGGGTTTTATAAACCCCACTGTGTTTGGTCTAGTAAGTGCAGAGGGATGCCCATGAAGGCAGGAGGATTTTCTATCCACTGTCAAGAGTATCATCTCTGAATTATTCTTATCAACCATTCATCTGAGACTATTTGTGGCCAGGCTGCTTGGATGAACAAAATCCTGGGGGAAGAGGAAAGACAGAAATGGACAGGAGGAAGGGATTACATGTCCTGAGTTTCAGCATCATCATTCTGTAGTAGGAGAAGAATCCTTTTTAGGAAAGGAACCCCTTTTATTTAATTTAAAAGCATTATCATCCTGCCATTACCTTTTGGTACCCTGACTCTTGTTAGGCTGGGACTTTTGTTTGTTTTGCCCTTTGAAGAAGACACCTTGTTAAGGGAGAACGTGGGAATATGAAAGATTTCAGAAAGCCCACACAACAATTTACCTCTATCATCCTTTTGTTTGAGAATCTGGGTAGCAGCAGGACAAAACACAAATTCAGAACTTAAAGAAGAATTACACATATATTTTTTTAAATCATCAGAAAATGTCTGCTTATGAAACCAGCCATACCTTCTCAATACAACAGAAGCAGCTGCATTTCTAGAAATTGTGTCCACATCTTGCAAGACCCTCCTCAATCCATGTTTAGAAACTGAGTCTCATTAGAAACATTCTAATTCATATAACACTTTAGTGCAACAGGCAAAGATGCAGCAAAGTCATCCAAACTGCAAGAAAATTGCAAACTAAACTTCTACATAAAGTCCTGATAATTTAATATTCTAAAGCCTAAATTATTAGCCTGAGACAACTTTTTTTGAAAGTCATTCTAAATGCTTGCCAATGTTATTCAGGGGTGTAGGGTTAAAAGAAGACAAGGCACTCTTGTTAAAGCTGGCAATTAGAGAAGTCACACCTTTAACAGCTGACAAAGGAGCAAAGAGAACTGCAAGCAGAGAGTACACCTTGCATTTCCAAATAGTCATTTTAGGAACTGGTTCATTAGCCAAAGAGGTTTTACATGCAGTTTTATAGATATCTTCTAAGACCAGTAACACAGGAGAAATAACAAGACATTTGGAATTTCATCGTTAACATGATAGTAAACTCTGCCACTCTCTGGTGTACCTCCAGATTGCTATCAGTCAAATATATCTCTAAACCTAACTAGTATCTGTGGAAGGGTGAACACCTGCTTGGACTTTTAAACCTGACCACCTTCCAAAGAATCAGACTGGATGGATACAGAGTGCTCACTATTGTCTGCGTCAGTGTCCCCATAAAATTTAGGGCCATGTATTGATATCTAGAATATGTAGCCTCATATCCATTCTGTATAGGAGCTTAGTTTCTGATATTAGCTGACGGTAAGACACTCTTAGCTAAGGAAATCACATCAGCCATATATGTGGTAATAATCTGCAGTGTGATGGAGTTTTGGTTTCTTTTTACTATGAACTATACTAGTGGACAAAATATCTGAGGATAGAGTTAGAGTATTATGTCTGACAAGGAATCTCTTGCCCATACATCTCCTGCACCTAAAGAGTTTGGTTCCCCCATACCTGAACCAGGTACCAGAACAACCACAGATGATATGCCTCACCGATCATATTGTAGAGGGCAATGTGTTCACACCAGGGGGTGAGATGCATAAAGGTAAGTGGTCTGTGGGCCAGCTTAAGGCAACAACAGATTCACAAACCCTAGGCTGAGGCATATTTTTGCTGACTTATTTTGATTTTTGGTTGCAGCTGATTTTGATGAGGGGGGCAACCAAATCAGGATCCATCAATTCAGGGGAAAAACACCAGCTAGAACAATACGCTGACATTTAAAGGACTAAATAAGAGCAACACTAATAGAAAAGATAAATATGTCCCCGCACAGCAAAAAGGCCCAAACTGCATAAAACATATCAGAAATACCATAAAATGTATTAAGCCTTGTTCTATAACCAGCACAGAATAGCAAACAACTGCCCACACAGTCAAAGAACAAAGTAAAATTATTTTGTCCAAATAGTGACAAAAATCAGATATATGCCCTTAAATCAAATGAAAACCAAACATCAAACATAAGCCAATAAATCAAATAGAAAACCTTTAATACAGCAAACAATGCATAGTTAGTTAAAGATTTGCATGTCAAAAATGAAACAAGTATGCACAGAAAATGCAAATACAGTAATTTAATAATGAAAAGGGCTATAACAGTGCTAAATATGTAGTGAATAGCATATAAATGAAGAAAAAACTGAAAATACAATATTTTCCTGTAAGAGCTTCGAAATAAAGCAGGCAACAGTAACAACAGACATGAGTAAATCATGGCTCTACAAGCAAGAGACAATGCACAGTGTTCAACTGATACCACTGAATGTCAGTTTCCTAGTACAAGCCACAAAGCACTTTAGAAAAGTCCCATAGCTGCTTAAATGCAGTATTAAGCATACAAACAACACCTTGGTAAGGCAGAATTTCCAAAGGAATTAAAAAGTTAACACACACACACACACACACACACACACACACACACACACACACACATACACAGATAGGTATATTAAATATAACAGACAGAAATCAAAAATATATAACAATAATAATAAAGAGGAAGGGAAGTCCCCAAAGGGGTCTTATTTGGGTCTAAAAGTTGCAATCTGTCAATGCAGGATGCAGAGGAGATTCAGCTGTGTGATTCCTACAGCTGGCACTAAAAGACTGAAGAACTGTTTTCCTGTGGCAGAGGCTTAGCCAATCTCCTATCACGGGGAGTTACGGGAGTGAATTCTGTGCAGTGAGGGTTTGTCCAGCCACAGAAGCCACATGCCACTGAGGCAGTGTGAACGATGATTATTGGGATGTTTAACATTAGAATGTTTGCCATTGACAATGTGTTCCTCTTAGAATTACATAGGTCACCAATGAGACATAAATGACAGAGCTGACAGTTAATCCGATATACTCGTTTAACTAAGAATGCTCAACTGGCAATAAGGAACATGGGGACTGCAGGTGAAGATCTTAGATGTTATGTGATATTTTGACCAGTAATACAGAATAGTTAATCCAAAGCAATGTGCTCCTCTTAAGAATTGTCAATTGGCCAATAATGGAAAAAACAGAAAACAGTTAAACTTAAGAATGCATGATGCTACAATAAAAGAAGAGAGCTAAAAAATGAGGGTGGTAAGTTGATGTCCAACAACTGCTTGGTAATGTTTACTAACCCATTATCATAAGTGTGAGATGGGTAATTGGAAATGTTGCATCTTGGAAAAATAAAGAGTGATTGCTGAAGGAATAGAGTTAATTAAAACATTATTATAATATGATAAAATCACTTTTGTAGTGGATGGAATGCACCTCCCCAGTGCAGTAGTCTAAGATTACACAGCCCTGATACTTACGCACAATAACTCCAGGCTCTATCTACTGCAGAGTAAGAGAGAGAATAGTCCAATGTACTACAAGTTCAGACTTAGTATTTATTTCCCATATTGACACTTTCCATCTCCCTATTCAGAGGATCACAACCATCATCATTGGAATATTAACTGGAACCCCTATTTATCAATATTATGCCAAAATTGCACTGAAACAAATGAGCATCCTGGCGGTAGCTATGTCTTACTGTATATATAAAGGACCATGGTTATTAAATCATGCATAATGCTTGAGCCATAATATAGGGAAAACTTGCATTTTTAATTATTTGTTTATTGAT
This sequence comes from Protopterus annectens, assembly GCF_019279795.1. Taxonomy (NCBI): domain Eukaryota; kingdom Metazoa; phylum Chordata; order Ceratodontiformes; family Protopteridae; genus Protopterus; species Protopterus annectens. The sequence goes on from NC_056725.1 coordinate 568,503,645, forward strand.
TACATTTTATAACCAGGCAGGTGGACTGAACCCCAGACAGTTTTTAACTACAACTTGTGCCCACTGCACAAGAATTGTAGTGACAGTTCAAAACCGAGCAGTAGAACAGATAACAAGATTTTCAAAAACATCTAAGATAATAAACATGTGGCAATTAAAATAAGATATAAGCATGTGCCAGTTAAAACAAGTTAGAAAACATAATTATATATGTAGATATTCACATTCTCAAAATGTTGGTATAGAGGATGACAACTGCCGTACAGAGTATTGAAATAGAACATTAAAACATTCTGGACTTGATATTTGCTATGTGCACATGTAGGAAGCTCTTTTGCTTCATATGTTAGCAGATGAAGAGAGAGAGACCTCCGGATTCACTAATCTTCCATGCAGGACTAAGCTAGTCCTGCATGGAAGCGTCCGTTTAGAAGCAGGACGGCAGCATGCCATGCATAGTAATGAGGCGCTCTGCCTGAGCTCCTAATCTTACACTGAGCATGTAAGACTGCAGGGGGCATGTCTGAGAGCAGAGCTCTCAGAATATACATGCCCCTGCAATGAAGAACAACTGAAAGGGCTAAGAAGTGAGAGAGACCGCTCATAGGTGTCCGCATATCCCCACCAACAGTCCCCCATGTGCAACACCAAGTATATAGAAATAAAATGAACAAAGCCTTTTATTTTTTTTAAACTCCGATTAAAGCTAACCGGAGGTGCGCGGGTGTGCCGAACACTTAGCTATGGTTAATGCAGCTTAAATGGCTGAAGAGGATAACAAGGAAGATATATGCAAATGAAGCAGCAAAGCAATAGTGTAGTGGGCTAAGCATTCGCCTTACGAGCAGGCATTCCCGGTTTGAGTCCTACTGAAGCACATTCCATTTTCCCTGGCAAAGCACGTTATGACCAATATTTTTGTTGCATAAATATCACTAAATAACATATATTTATGAAATGGAGTACTGTAGTAAATGCATATGTGAGGTGTCAGTGTCATAATGAATAAAGCACTAGTAAGCAGGTATAAGCACCAATAAGCAGTAGTACGCATATATAAGCACTAGTAACCGGTTTAAGCCTGTTTGCATGGGGGTAAGCAATGCGCACACAGTTTAAACAATATTGAAGCTAGCTCTCTGTAAGCATATGTAACCGGAGGTTAGCATTGCTAACCCTCACGCAAATCTGTGCAAACCCACTTACAAATGCTCACAAGCACCTTAATCACTCTGTATCCAACTGCCCTCGTTTTACCCATCAATAAAATAAACAGTCTTGCAGGTTTTGAACCCAGGACCCTATACACTATAATCACAGTAGATAACCACCAAGCCATCACAGAAGAATGAGGTATCAACAAACAAGCCTTCACTATAGTAAAATCAAACTGAACCTGTGAAAGGAATCGGTATACAGACATATGTTCCATAATATAAATATGTGAACTGGAGTACAGCAGTAAGCCCAGAAGTCAGGTGTAATTGTAATAGAGTGTTGAAATCCCCAATAAAACACAAGGACCCCATACAGTGTACGTACACATGAATCATGGATACCAGGCATGCATATAAGATGTAATGAATAATAAATCAATGCTAAAAAGGAAATATAATGCAAAGTCAAATGTAAAACAATGCTAAGCATTGCACAGGCCAGCTTATGAGGTGTGAGCAATGTTTAGGGCAACTAACTCAATGTGCCCAGTGTTATATCCCTTTAAACAATGCCAACCATGGATAAGCAGGTTCGCCCATTGCTTAGCCTTTTCAAAACTGGCCAATCACAAAAAAGTGCGAAAAATCGGCCATACTTAAACCCAAGAGATGGGAATACATCTCATAACTGGTTGTAGCTTCCCTTGCAGGTACTATGTCAGGAAAGGGAGAGGGAGTGCACTTTTGGGTGCAGCACTGGTGTATCCAGGAGTCCAGAGTCATGGCAGGACTCTTTGTCAAACACCATGAACAGAGACTGCTGGAGGGCCAGTACCAGGGTTCCCAATATAAGGCAAATGCCTGAAACTATCTCACCTGTAACCTCACCAGTGCCACTGGCATACCCCAAACTGGTGAGCAGGACAGCCATCACTATGCCAACCTGAAGCGGTTTAAAGGGGACCTCTTGGACTAATGGATCCAAGAGGCTAGAACAGCAGGGGATGTTTCAGCTGTGAGTAAGACTCAGTCCACTACCTGTTTAATAATTGCCAGCTCATGTATATCATGGATAGGTATTGCTAAATATTCCTCTTATGACCTCCACAGCTGCAATCAAGCAGCCTGCAAACCTGGAGGCTCATGGCAGTCGCCTGGAGAGGTTGCGATGTGAGGCATGTCAGTAATACTCTTGCATGTACTGTCATAGGAAATAAATCTAAAAGTATTAGTAAATTAATTGCCTGTATAAAACATGTATTGTTTAAGGCAAGTACTGCATACGTTGGAGAATATGGCAGGAAAGGACTTACATAGTATGTACGTAAAAAAAAGCGTAATAGCCTGACAATAAAGGTCTAACTGCTGGACTGCATGCGTATACTCTGGTATCATATGGTAATGTAGATTTGCATTCACATAATAGTACTGCTGTAATAAGCACTGTTACCCACACCGTGCACCATAAATAGAATGTGTAGGAATGCCTGTATATGACTGGTGTAATCCCCAGACGCCATTTAGTACAACTGAGAAACACATAGACAGAAAACAGGGAAAAAGCAGACAACAAAACCCGAATAGCACATGCAACTGAGATGTGAACTGTTGTTTTTTTAGCACACACAGCCATGGTTCAAATCCTTCCAATGGTAGTAGTCTGCATACAGAATCATATCCCACAACTGTCTAGAATGTCCAGTAAAGCAGCCCATATCTGTTGCCTGTCAACCTGTCCCCCTGGGAAATCAGTGGGATGAACCCAGATGTGCAGACAGCAAACAGGAATTGCAACTGATTGACACACATCTATGAGAACAAAGCTAGCACAATAGCAACTCCCCAAAACCTTATGAGACTAAGAAGCCACATATGTCCCATTTACACCCCCATCTTGTCAAGCAGTGGCCAGACTGTGTACAGTAACAGAGTGAGATGTATGTGCATAATAGTAATGTGGAATCTGGTACTGTGTGTGGCAATAATCAGGTAGTGTTAACAAACATTTCTCCCACAGGTCTGTCAGATACCAACACTGTGCCCAGAAATACAAGAATCATACCCTGTACTGGTATTGTTTACATTGGTATTGTATGGCATTGTGAGTGATGGAGTTGCTCTGACTAATAAGGTATTACTCATCACTGTCACCCACACTTTCCTACAAAATATAACTGTCTAGGAAATCTGTATAAAAGTGTTGTAATACAAAGTCAGAATGCAAAAGCACAGGAGAATTATAGAACAGAAAGCATATAGGAGATATACAGCAATATCTATATAGCACATACAACTCTGATGGACAGTGTTTAAGTTGTAACAGACACAGCCATCGTCTGTATCCTGGGAGTGGAAGTAGGCTGCATACAGAATCATACCCCACAACTGTTCAGATGAGACCAGAATGTCCAGTATATGGGCCCATATCTGCTGCATGTCCCCCTGGTACGTCTGTGGGATGATCCCAGATGTTTAAACAGCAAACAGGGAATACCAGTGATTGTCCAACATCTATGTGAACAAACCTGTCACTGTAACAACTCCCGAAACTGTTAGGAGAATAATAAGCCAAGTATGTCCTATCTACTACTCCATGTTGTCAAGCTGTGACCAGAGTGTGTACAGTCACAGATTGAGATGTATGTGCATAATACTAACTTGTAATCTAGAACTTTGTGTGGCAACATTCAGGTAGTGCTAACAAGCATTGATCCCATAGGTACATCAGATACGAACACTGTTGAGAAATAAAAACCATTATACCCTGTATTAGTACCGTTTACTCTGGTATTGTAGGGAATTGTGAGTGTTGCAGTTTCTCTGAATAATAAAGTATCACTGATCACTGTCTCCCACACTGTGCTACATAATATAACTGTGTATGAATGCATGTAAATGTGTGTGTCAAGTCACTAAAGGTTGGAGGGGGCAATATTCTAGATATGTCCTGGTACACCTGCATGTGGTCAACACATGGCCAGTGTCTGCGCAGAAAGAGTTGGATAGCCATGTGCACAACATCACCCCAGACTCTGGGAATATGTGTAGAAACAGTTAGTTAGTTTTAACATAGATTCCCTCCACAGGTATACTAGCTAAAAGGTGTATACTGTAGGTAAAACCAGTTCATGTATAACGATGACGACAGCCATATCACTCTCCAGACTAAGGCTATAGGGTAGTGTAGTAAGACTTGTAAGGTACAGGTAACAGCACTGACTAGGAAAGTAATGTGGACTACAGGAATATACTAGATGTTAATTGACATCTTTCTCTCCCCCCGCCATATCTCCAACAATAAACAACATACCCACCCCAACCAGTATGTAATGACTTCAATGTCCTGATAATGTCCTGTTGTTTGATCAATATTTTAATTGTTCCCATACATGTGCTATATTGAATTATTCCAACATTGGTGTCATGGTGCCATCAATATACCTACATGCTGTTTTTATTACCACTGTGGTCCCATATATGCATGTGTTCTGTCTGCTAACCAACTGTTCCATATCTGGTGTCTGGGTTAAAGGGAATATCTATGCAGGCTGTTATACCTAACCCTGTTACGTGTTGACGATCATTAACCCACATATGATGATAGAATCTAAACACTATAGCACATTTGGGAAGGTCAATCCCAGCAGACCCACCTGTCCCACCTCAGCTGGCCATGGCACCGGGCACCAGCATGTCTGGAGCCCAACCCGGGACCTCCCTGTCCATTGGTCCTGCACCACCTTTGGGTGGAACCACCTCAGGGGATGGGGCTCGCCCCCCCTCCTGGGAGCGAGTGTGGACAGTAACCTGTCACCCACCACCAGGTCCAGGTCGTGGTTTGTAGTGAGCTCAACAAGCAGCTTGGTGATCTGCTATGCCAGCTCGAGGGCTGCATGCACCGACTAGAGGGTCAGGTTGGCCATGCAACACAGCCCCCAGCACAGCCACCTTCGGGGCTGTGAAGGTGCAGTGGTGACTGCCCATGGGTGGGCAGGGACCTCACTCACACTGTTTCCACTAGGGGGCTCATGGGCTTCCGATTTCCCAACACCCCTCCCCATCAAGGGGTCTATCCGCCACATGTGTCACATACCACCCCTGTATGCATCTTCTTTGTCTTGTCTGTTAACTTACCCAACCTACCTCCCCAAATATACCTACTATCCCTCCCCAACATCCCACTCTCACCTGAAAAAAAAGGACAATCTGTTCCCCAAAAACATCTCGCTCCATACATAGCTGTCAATTTCGCACATGTGTCCACTGGACACATGTAATCTGGTCTAATCGGCATCACAACTTGTTATTGTTGTCCTCATCCCCCTCCCAGGGGTGTGACTGTCCAAATCTACCTCCAAATTCAATGTATATGCACAGCTGTTGTTGTAGAAGAAATGGGCAGCTACGGTCCTTACCCACGCCCTTCCTGCACAGTATAGTAAGATGCATACGTAGAAGGTGCACACAATATGGAACAGCCACTATGCCTACAGTTGCCACCTTAACAATTGGACACTGTATGAGCCACTCATACAAATGACAATCGTTGCCAGCAACATATACCCACAGAGAGGTCAAAGGATATAACACCACACACAGGTTTGCATAAATTGGGACGCTTTATTTGTGTAGTATTAAAGTTGTACATGCCATGCCACATAGCTGTTTAGACACTGCCATCTATATAAACAGAGTATTGCAACTGTGAAACAGTTATATGAATGCAGTAGTCCGGAAAGGTTTACAAATGTTGCTGCCCAGGCTGAGGCCTTCAAGTAGTACAATAATAAAGACAGAGTGGACCACAGGATACCAGACAATCAACAGTAAGTAATGCAGATGTATAGTTCAGCAGCCGCTATCTACACTCCGTACACAATTCCTAGGGGGGAAAGAAATCAGTTGACACAATGGGATGTAACTGTTACATGACAAGGCATGACTGGCAATATCACAAGCACACTGACAGACAGAACAGTCTGTATGGCAGGAAGTGGTAGGCCTGCATTTACCCAAGGTCAATTTTATGGTAATGTACATCCAGATACCTTAAGGCAGTGGTCACACCTCCTTTTAGCATGTGTGCCATTGGCTACTGACAGACATCCTAAGGACATCATAGGACAGTACCACTGCTAGCACATAATGCTCGTGTGGACTATGGCAGAGATATTGACCAATATATGTGGACAGTCTGACACAATCTGGACAGTCCAGAGGTATACACTGAACCCCTTAGTGCAAGACATGTGGACCAAGCCTAACAATGTGGGATGTTAACAGCCATGTAGATGGGTATAAGACATAAATATTGATACATATTTGCCCCATAGGTTATGCATTCACACATCCCTGTCTGTCCTGACACATGATAACCACTGGTACAGACGTGCCATGGCCACATACTAGCCACTAGATATTGGCATACATCTGTACAGCATCCGACTGCTCTGTCTGACATACATGACTGTTATACTGGCCCAGCAGCAGTGTGTCTAGCAAGTATCTGGACATGACTTCTCACTGGGTCAGTACACTAAGCTGCTAGGCATGTAACAATGCACTGTGCAGGCTACAAGCAGACTGGCTCAACACTGGCCTACATTTCCTATGGGGGAATGCACATGTTCCAGCATGTATAGCAGGCTCTACAGGCATGTCACAGCAAAGAGTATGGTACACCTGTGTAAAAGTGCATAACCACAACCAATGAGAACACAGCCACAGCTACACATGGTAAGCTAGTGTAAACTTACAGTATATGGACTATCTGTGCAACACCATCCTCATATCTGCCACTCACACACTAACCCTACATATACTGCGCCACTCCACAGTGTTGTCCGAAGCCTATCTGTGGTATGGGACATGTGTGTGCATGGCCCTACAAACATATAAGCTGAAAGGGTAACATACAGTGGAGCAGCATGTAACATCAGACAGAACAGATCATGAACAATAACATCTACCACAGTCTGTAGACAGGCCAAAGTACATATAAACAATACACAGAGTGTTGACAATCACCATGAGTGCACAGACCTCAATACTGTACACAAAACTGCAGAATGTCCATGTTATGTCATAAATTGTAACCCCTACTACACATAACATGTGTAGCAGTCTAATATCTCACTGGCTTGTTATCAGATATGATGACACTAATTATGGTGTACAGCACATATGCACCTCTTACTGCATGACATACATACAAAGGTTGAAAGAGTTGTGGCTGGAGGCACATACACAGAGCCAATATTGACATGTTGCTGTAATACCCTCATACATCTACTGTTGTAACAGGGTTTGTGGCAACATATGTCCTATGAGGGATATGAAGTCAGTAACTCTCATGGCTGTGACCATCTACAGACTGCAATCCTCACACTACCTTCTGCAGTTCACAGACAGTTGCTCTGTGGGTAACAAATGAAACAAAAGGCACAACACACTGCCCAGTATGCAGAAGACCCTACAGATGAGTGGTGTCCTCATAAACATAGCACTGACATGGCAGCTATTAAAACATGTAGGACAGCCATAGCCACACACACCCTGTAACCCAACATTACTCCAAATGCAGTATAGCAGCACTTACAGTCTGTAGTCAGGTCTGGCACATCCCCCTTCTGTGTGATGCCCTGTTTCCACAGTGTATGTTGTTAGAGGTGGATCCCCAATCCATCTGAGATGCTGTTTGCCAAACCACAGATCGAGTTCCTGCTCACAGTGAATGTAAAGGCTCAACACCAATATGATGTTCTTAGATATTGGTGTGTGTTTCCATGCAATTGGCTACGGGAATGTTACCACAGCTGCTCCACATGCAATCAGCTATAAGAGGGTTGCAATTCATGCAGAAGCAATCAGCTGATCATGAGCAACACTTAAAAAACACATGCTGCTGCCCAAGCACAGCAGGTGTAAGTCCCCACATCCACAAGAGAGGGAGTGAGAGAGGCAGACAGAGGCAAAGAAGAGTCAGGGAGGGGTGGTAGAGTAAAACATAAGCATGTTTGTGTCACACACCTACCAGTACAGGGTATCAAACTCCTAATGACTATGTAGTGCTATCACATGTCTATGCAGTTATTGGATGCACCACAAAGGTTACATATTGAGGAGCCCTCAAAAAGTATATGTGATGATGAGTGACATTGGCAACGGGGATATGGTAGCTATATGGTAGGTGTAGCACACATGCCAGTCCACATGAACAGGTGCCAGTGTCAACACAGCCACACTTTGACAGGGATGCACACACATTGACATAGCTGGCAGGGCCAGGAATGCAAATCATCACTAGTGAGATTGCCACAACACATTACTGTGCAGGTTTCACATGCACCACAGGGGTCATACGGAAGATATATGGGCAAAGGGTGTGTGGAGATGTCTGACATTAGACAGCATGCTTCAGTTTGCCAATGGGGGTTGTAGTGAGTGTGAATGTGGTCATGCACATCATACAACACAGACACAGGGTGCCAGAACTGACATGCATGGGTGCATTGCTGCACGGGTGTGTTGTGGTTGACTGTGCCAGACAGCTATACAAGGCTAGGTGATGGGTATACATTGGCATCAGGCCACATGACAATGGTCTTCATTGTGGCTCAGGGGTGTAGTGTCTAGATCTGTCCACACAGGTGGCTATTGTATTCACCATCCAGTCACCTGGGTGACTACTGGGTGTGGCCAATGCTGTGTATTGCTTGCCATGTATGTGTTCCTTAGTCCATGACATGGACGGTGTCTGGGATGTGTACACCTCCCATATGCATGTACAGTGACATGTGGAACTGTGCCTGGGGTTTCTGGTCCATATTGTGCACACAGATTGTTATCAGATGTGCCAGTCCTGGCCTCATGTGGTGGGAACTGTTAATGGACAGCAGGTTGACCCAGCACCTACATTGATAGCATGATATCGGTATTCCCTGGTGTCAGTGGTATCTGTCCATATAGGGCATGTACATGCCTATTGGACTGATGGTTGGGGTGCTATGCCCACTGTAACCCACTGCAATCACACCATGGTTACTATCAGTGAGCAATATGCAGGGAACTATCAACATAGCACCTGTTGCCTAGGTAAGTGTGTGTGGGTAATACTAGGGTCACTCACTTTGTTTGACTGGCCTTGACATCAAATGTAGGGGTATGGATATGCACCTCAGCCTCACAGTTATTGCACAGCTGTTATCCTTCTATGGTGGACATTGTGATGTATACTAGGGCCACCACATAAAAAATATGTAAAACCCCTCCCCATTGACTCCAGTTATTACACACTCACAACCACCTCCACACAGGATACAAATTACAAACACAGACACACTGAGACACACAGAAGTCATGTCTGGGATTAGAACTCCTACCTATTTTATTACACTACAGCACTACGCAGTTATAGGACAGGCCACGGAGATTATTGGGCTACTACCTTCATAAAGGTGTATTTCAAGGTGGGTGACATCTGCAGCCTTGCCAAAATAGGGCATTTGAATTGTAGGGAGTGTGACTAGCTTAAAAAGCATTGCTCACTACAGTGGCAGACACACACACACACACACACACACACACACACACACACACACACACACACACACACACACAGTTGCCAAGTCTGGAATTAGAAATCCTACTTATTTTATCACACTATAGCAGTACGCAGTTATAGGTTCATAGGTTCATAGGTTCATAGGTTAGTACTAGGCTAACTGCCGTTGCGAGCCATTGAAAGCCTAGCCAATTATCCCTTGTGAGACTCAAACCCTGCACCTTGTGTTTGTAAGACAAGCACTTTAACCTTTAGGCCACCCTCCCAACCCGTGCCACAGAGATTACTAGGCTACTACCTTCATAACGGTGTATTTCAAGGTGGATGACATCAGCAGCCTTACCAAAGTAGGGCATTTGAATAGTAGAGAGTGTGACTAGCCTAAAAAGCATTGCTCTCTACACAGACACACACACACAGTTGCCAAGTCTGGGATTAGAACTCTTACCTAACTATTTTATCACACTACAGCAGTACGCAGTTATAGGACATGCCATGGAGATTACTGGGCTATTACCTTCCCAAAGGTGCATTTTAAGGTGGATGACATCAGCAGCCTTGCCAAAGTAGGGCATTTGAATTGTAGGGAGTGTGACTGGCCTAAAAAGCATTCTCTCTACACAGACAGAGACAGATATACACAGTTGCCAAGTCTGAGATTAGAACTCCTACCCAACTATTTTATCACACTACAGCAGTACACAGTTAAAGGATGCACCATGGAGATTATTGGGCTACTACCTTCCCAAAGGTGTATTTCAAGGTAGATGACATCAGCAGCCTTGCCAAAGTAACCTAACTATTTTATAACATTACAGCAGTACACAGTTATAGGATGCACCACAGAGATTGCTGACAGATACAGTTGGCTATTATCTACAGTGAGTGACATCTGAACCTCATGTGGTTGTAGCCATTTCACTGTGTGCTGGGTGGGACAGGCCTGGATGGCTCCTTGTCACAGTCACTCCCTTCCACACATCTATGTACATCTACTTTTGACTTATTATAGTGTATTGTCCTTGGGTATATGTCAGTATTCCTATCCACTGTGTGTGCAAAACATGACTGGTGCATATTGAGGAGTGTCTGCGCTAACATCTGCAACTGCCAGATATGTCTGGTGCACTGTTATTTGCAGACATGGGCTTCATGTGTGTAAATGTGTGAGCATGTCCAGTATTACTTTTCAGTATGTTGTCGCCTGACATTGCCTTCATTTGTCTAAGTACACTGCCTTAATTTCTCTAAGTGTGTGAGCATGCCCAGTATGCCCTCCTGTACTGCATGTGTGGATCGATTCCAGGTAGTTTGTACTCCAGTGCAGACCTTTGTGTTGTACACCTACAGGTAGCACACTGTTTCTGCATGGTATCTGTTGATCATTTGGCAATATGGGGACAAAGTGTGCAGGGGATAGTGTGTACTGTAGGTGATTGTGTTTGTGCTGTTTCAGCTACATGGTACTGCTGTTAGCAGAGATATTCAGACATGTGTACTGTTATACACTGTGATGTTTTCTGTCTTCATGTACTGTCAGGTGGACATTCCTGCTCACAGTGAATTATTGGGGGACAAGGTTGGCTGCAGCTGTGTGTAGTATTGTGGGCAGACACCTATATATTCATGGTAGGTTATGCCATCCTGGAGGGGGTGCTGCAGACAGCTGCTGCTGGGTCTGTGTATCTGGTTCAGCACCTTGGTACAGTGCTGGCAGGGAATCCCATACATGTAGATCCAGCAACATGACAGTATAGCCTTATATTGCTATGGCAATACCTCACAGTTGTACAGATTCGCACAGGTTACCCAGAGGCAGGGGGCATGAGTCAGGACATTACTCCTATTGTGGTGTACGGGCAGGTATGTAGGCACCCATTTATGTGATTACAGCCAGGGATAGTGTGCACACACAGGTTTGTGTTGGACCTTGCACATTCCTTGCTGGCCACGCTCCAACCCCTCCCTCAGTTATTCTCTCCTCTTCCTTACATTATGCATACATTCTCTGATACTTTCCCTATGGTTATCACCCCATCATGGCTGTGTGTTGGTGTTGGTTGACAGTTCATGTAGTTGGACACGGTGAACATGTCACTGTGGTTGTCCACATGGCCTTGCATATGGCGTATGTGGAGTGTGTTGTGTTGTTAACTGGGTGTCCATGACATAACATGCATTGGCAGTACATGTGAAACACAGGCCCTTGGCAGAAGCCTGTGGACCATTGGCTGTTGATGTGAGCCAGATGTGGCAGGCTGTTGCATTCTGTCTGTCCTACAGTCTCAGACCACCATACAGTATATCCTCCTGGGGTGACAGGGTAGGTGTGCTAGGTGTTCATGCCAATACCTTCTATCAGTTCTGATCGGTGGGGTGGATGCTGGCAGGGTGCTACCTACAGCTGGCTACACACCTGCATGGGACACCTGCACTGCATGCTGCATTCATTCACTGTTGCCATATACAGCTGGGTTCATATTGTACCCATTCCCTACAGCAGGGTTACAACCAGGGAGGTACCTGTGGGTGGTGTTTGCGTGAGCTGGGTGTATGTGTGCTATGGACACTACTTGCATCTGACTCACAACTATGCATTGGGCATTCCAGTTATGCTTGCATGTGCAGGTGCATCAGCTGTTTCCCACTACATCAGTCCTACCTCCTTTGCGATCTGTGAGTGTTTGGCCAGACAACACTGGTATCCCCTACTATAGGACCAAATAATGTGATGAATACCTCTTTGTACTATTCCAAGGGTGTGCCCATTTCACAGTGACACAATATATACTGTATGTCTGGGGTAATTTCCCCTGTGTACTGCTTGTATATTAGCTCAACAGCCATGTCATGTCAGTCTTTCAGATGGTAACACATATTACCACCATACATTTGCAATGGCTTACTGCTAGCTTGTGTTATACTGGTGGGTATTGTGTTTGGCACTGCAGTTGTGAGGACTTGTCCCTGTCATCAGTGTTAGTGGGCAATGGCCACCAGGTCTTACCTCAACAGGCATACATACTGACCACTCTCACACAATATGAAACACACACCAACCTAACACACACATACCTGCATATTGTGCAGATGCTACAACCTATCCTGCTACCTTGGCCACCTCTGTGCATCTGTGCTCCACTGGTATTATACCTACACATACATGTTCCTACATTTCTACATAGGGTTGTGGGGAGGCACACATGACTGTTACGATGTGTGTACATCGGATTGGGGGGGGCACACCAGACCATTACTACATACATACATAGGGTTATGGGGAGCACACCTGACTGTGTCTATATTCCTACACAGGATTGGGGGACGCACCTGACTATTTCTACATTTCTACACATGATTGGGGGGCACACCAGACCATTACTACATAAATAGGTAGGGTTGGTGGGGAGCACACCTGACTGTTTCTACATTTCTAGACAGGATGGGGGGGGGCACACCTGACTATTTCTACATTTCTTCACAGGATTGGGGGGCACACCTGACTGTTTCTACATTTCTACACAGGATTGGGGGGCACACCTTACTGTTACTACATTTCTAAACAGGATTGGGGGGAACACCTGACTGGTATTACATTTCTACATAGGAGGTGGGGTACACCTGACACTTGTATAATTTTGTTATGACTGTACTGGTATGTCAGGTACTATATTTAATTCTGTATTCCAACCCATCATGCTGACTAGAGGCATATCAGTGTACTACAGGTCTTAGCTTTGATTGACCTACATATTAGTTTCTGACTTTCTACCCTTCAGTACTAACATCCCACTGCCTGACCTGCTGTAGTCTGTGTAGGCCTGGGGGGAGATTACCCATAGGCATCATTTAGAGGCCATAGCACAGCCTTTTTTAGTGTTTGTCTACACCTATCCTGCTGGCTGTGACTATTGTTGGGTATGTGAACCTCCCTAACTGGTAAGTGTGAGTCACTTACCTTGTGGGTGTCCCAGTGTTGAGGGTGGTGCTGCAGGGCTGCCTAGGTTGGATGCACATAGTATACTCCCTACATATGGTTGAGCATAGATAGTGTCATGTTCAGCATCCCTTTTACTGTATGTGAGAGTAAGAGAGAGGTGTTATTCCCTGGGTCCCTCCTGTGTCAGTGTATGTGCTATGTGTTCCCTCTTTGCCAAGGCCAGGGCATACTGTGCATGCCTCCTTCTGCCTACTAGGGCAGGCTCAGGTTGTTCCTCCTCCAAGTCACTCTGTGCCTGTGCAGGCCTTGGCAATGGTGGGGGGCTGTGTGGCCCTGCCCCATGCTGTTCCTGCTGCAGTTGCTTCCGCAGGATCATATTGTGTATCATGGCACATACAATGACCATTTGGGGATATATAGCTGGTGAGTACTGCAAGGCTCCACAGGATGTGTCCAGGCACCAGAACCATGACTTGAGCATCCCAAACATACGGTCTATTATAATCTTGGTCTGTGTGTGTGCCTCATTAGGGAGTTCTTGTTTGGGTGTGTGTGCATTTCTGATGGGTGTCATCAGCCACAGCTCCAATGCACATCCAGCATCCCCCACTAGGTGACCGTGAAAGCCGTCCCCATTGGCAAATCTCTGGTATAGCTGTATCAGATGCCAGATGTGGGAATCATGATAGCTTCAAGGACAGCCAGCACACACATATTCATTATTATGCCCTGGGCATCACACACAACCTGGCAGTTGATGGAGGGGGAAGCCCTGGCGGTTGATGTAGAACCCTGCCCCACTCACCGGGTGGTGATTTGATGCATATGTGCGTTTAGTCTTTAGCACCCACTACCTCAGTGTATTCTGCTATTTGGTGGAACAGTTGCATATTGCTGGCCAGCGCCTCACGGGTGTTGGGAAAATATACATGCTCACTGGCATGTGCTGAGATGGCATCCAGGAACTGGTGGAGTACCCTGGATGCTGATGCCTGTGAAATCCCTATCATATCCCCAGTTGGCCTTTGGAAGGTACCTGTAGATAGTATTCTTAGGCCTACAGGTACCTTGGTATCCATTGTGATGGGTTCCCCTCTGTTAGTTCTGTGTGTCAGGCGTGGCCGGCAAAGCTCAAGAATTTGCTGTAGGAGGACCCTGTCCACCCTATAGCACTCCACTATCTCTAGCTCATGTAGCCCCTGGTAGTTTACCCTGGGTCTGTGCACTCTTCTCCATCTCTTCATTGTGGGTTGGTCAGCGGCATTCACATCCTCACCACCCTCAGCCTCTTCCACGAGTTGTTGCATGGTAGCTATTGCAGCCCCTATAATTTTATTGTTTTGTCTCTTAAAACTTCCTCATTTGTATACACTGGTGGTGTAAAGTATGGGAAAAACCTGAGTGGAAGGTATTTGCATAGTTTATAGTAGTTTTCTGAGATGGGATGGTCTGCTGCCTGTGTAATTGGCTGATTCTGATACATTTCACTGGCCAGCTATGCTAGTTCTCCTTGATTAACTTCTTACTACTGTTTTCCATTCCCATTGCCTTCCTGTTTAAGCCCAGGGTTGTGCCGGGCAAACACAGTGCTCAAATGTGCACAGAGCTGCTATTTCCTGGTTTACCTTTTATTTTTTTTTTTTAAACCTGGTGCGCGGCATGCACAACTGCTTAGGCAATGTAAAGAGTGCTTGGCAGACTCAGACACACCCCCTTGCTTAGCTGTGCTTCGCTAGGAGCAAACCTGAGCCACAGGGCTCCAGTCCACTTACAGTATATCTGACAAACCCCCATATGAGGTCAGCTAACTCCTAGGGTTGCACCAAGCTATTCCTGCTCCTACACTGTTGGGACCTGACTAGCATGCTGGGGAAAACTGGGATTCATTATCATTCCCCTCATTTGCATAGGATTGCCTGCTAATGCATAGTTACATGTCTCACACTAAGCCTTCCCCTTTAGTAACCACTACTCACTGGCCATGTTGTCTTCTGCCTGCCATTGACTTTAATGGCAGAATAGTGATTTTAGGTAGAATGCTTAGTTTAGGTTTATTTTGTTATTTTCCCCCGATCCCATTTGCGTGCCACTGCCCTACGCTTAAACAGCCGAGAACCTGTTCTGAGAGACTGCTTTCCAATCTATCTGCAAATATACAGAGCTGAGTATATCTTTTGGTTTTAGAGTTTGTACTGTTAGTTGTTGCTTAGATCTCTGTTGAAACTGTTTTCCCCACCCCCACCCCTATTTTCTGCCGTGTCTTCAGTTGGTATAACTGTTTTTTACAGCTTGTGTGTTATCTAACTCAAGGATCACTTGCATAAAATTAGAATTGTTAGTAACAGCCTGCATTTAATTGCTGGAATCTGTGTTCTGAGAGACTGCTTTTCAATCTATCCGCAAATATACAGAGCTGAGTATATATTTTTTGGTTTTAGAGTTTGTTAATTGTTGCTTAGATCTCTGTTGAAACTGTTGTCTCTCTGTTCTGAGAGACTGCTTTTCAATCTATCTGCAAATATACAGAGCTGAGTATATATATTTTTTGTTTTAGAGTTTGTACTGTTAGTTGTTGCTTACATCTCTGTTGAAACTGTTTTCCCCATACCCCCCCCCCATTTTCTGCCGTGTCTTCAGTTGGTATAACTGTTTTTTACAGCTTGTGTGTTATCTAACTCAAGGATCACTTGCATAAAATTAGACCTGTTAGTAACAGCATGCATTTAATTGCTGGAACCTGTGTTCTGAGAGACTGCTATCCAATCTATCTGCAAATATACAGAATTGAGTATATATTTTTTGGTTTTAGAGTTTGGTAATTGTTGCTTAGGTCTCTGTTGAAACTGTTGTCTCCCTGTCCTGACAGACTGCTTTCCAATCTATCTGCCAATATACAGAGCTTAGTATATTTTTTGGTTTTAGAGTTTCTACTGTTAGTTGCTGCTTAGATCTATGTTGACACTGCCCCCTATTTCCTGCCATGTCTTCAGTTGGTATAACTGTTCTTTACAGCTTGTGTGTTACCTAACTCAAGGATCATTTGCATAAAATTAGACCTGTTAGTAACAGCCTGCATTTAATTGCTGGAACCTGTGTTCTGAGAGACTGCTTTCCAATCTATCTGCAAATATACAGAGCTGAGTATATATTTTTTTGGTTTTAGAGTTTGTTAATTGTTGCTTAGATTTCTCTTGAAACTGTTGTCTCCCTGTTCTGAGAGACTGCTTTCCAATCTATCTGCAAATATAAAGAGCTGAGTATATTTTTTTGGTTTTAGAGTTTGTACTGTTAGTTGTTGCTTAGATATCTGTTGAAACTGTCCCCCCCCCCATTTTCTGTTGTGTCTTCAGTTGGTATAACTGTTTTTTACAGCTTGTGTACTATCTAACTCAAAGATCACTTGCATAAAATTAGACCTGTTAGTAACAGCCTGCATTTAATGGCTGGAACCTGTGTTCTGAGAGACTGCTTTCCAATCTATCTGCAAATATACAGAGCTGAGTATATATTTTTTGGTTTTAGAGTTTGTTAATTGTTGCTTAGAGCTCTCTTGAAACTGTAGTCTCCTTGTTCTGAGAGACTGCTTTCCAATCCATCTGCAAATATACAGAGCTGAGCATATTTATTTTAGTTTTAGAGTTTATACTGTTAGTTGTTGATTCGATCTCTGTTGAAACTGTCCCCCCCTCCCTCTATTTTTCTGCCGTGTCTTCAGTTGGTATAACTGTTTTTTACTGCTTGTGTGTTATCTAACTCAAGGATCACTTGCATAAAATTAGACCTGTTAGTAACAGCCTGCATTTAATTGCTGGAACCTGTTGTCTGAGAGACTGTTTTCCAATCTATCTGCAAATATACAGAGTTGAGTATATTTTTTTAGTTTTAGAGTTTGTACTGTTAGTTGTTGCTTAGATCGCCGTTGAGACTGCCCCCCCCCACCTATTTTCTGCTGTGTCTTCAGTTGGTATAACTGTTTTTTACAGCTTGTGTGTTATCTAACTCAAGGATCACTTGCATAAAATTAGACCTGTTAGTAACAGCCTGCATTTTATTGCTGGAACATGTGTTCTGAGAGACTGCTTTCCAATCTATCTGCAAATATACAGAGCTGAGTATATATTTTTTGGTTTTAGAGTTTGTTAATTGTTGCTTAGATCTCTCTTGAAACTGTTGTCTCCTTGTTCTGAGAGACTGCTTTCTAATCTATCTGCAAATATACAGAGCTGAGCATATTTTTTTAGTTTTAGAGTTTATACTGTTAGTTGTTGCTTAGATCTCTGTTGAAACTGTCCCCCCTCCCTCTATTTTCTGCCATGTCTTCAGTTGCTATAACTGGTTTTTACTGCTTGTGTGTTATCTAACTCAAGGATCACTTGCATAAAATTAGACCTGTTAGTAACAGCCTGCATTTAATTGCTGGAACCTGTGTTCTGAGAGACTGTTTTCCAATCTATCTGCAAATATACAGAGCTGAGTATATTTTTTTAGTTTTAGAGTTTGTACTGTTAGTTGTTGCTTAGATCTCTGTTGAGACTACCCCCCCCCCCATTTTCTGCTGTGTCTTCAGTTGGTATAACTGTTTTTTACAGCTTGTGTGTTATCTAACTCAAGGATCACTTGCATAAAATTAGACCTGTTAGCAACAGCCTGCATTTAATTGCTGGAACCTGTGTTCTGAGAGACTGCTTTCCAATCTAGCTGCAAATATACAGATCTGAGTATATATTCGTTTGGTTTTAGAGTTTATTAATTGTTGCTTAGATCTTTGTTGAAGCTGTTGTCTCCATGTTCTGGGAGACTGCTTTCCAATCTATCTGCAAATATACAGAGCTGAGTATATTTTTTTGGTTTTAGAGTTTGCACTGTTAGTTGTTGCTTAGATCTCTGTTGAGACTGCCCCCCCCCCCATTTTCTGCTGTGTCTTCAGTTGGTATAACTGTTTTTTACAGCTTGTGTGTTATCTAACTCAAGGATCACTTACATAAAATAGACCTGTTTGTAACAGCCTGCATTTAATTGCTGGAACCTGTGTTCCGAGAGACTGCTTTCCAGTCTATCTGCAAACATACAGAGCTGAGTATATATTATTTGGTTTTAGAGTTTGTTAAGTGTTGCTTAGATCTCTCTTGAAACTGTTGTCTCCCTGTTCTGAGAGACTGCTTTCCAATCTATCTGCAAATATACAGAGCTAAGTATATATTTTTTTGGTTTTAGAGTTTGTACTGTTAGTTGTTGCTTAGATCTCTGTTGAAACTGTTACCCCTCCCCCTATTTTCTGCAGTGTCTTCATTTTGTATAACTGTTTTTTACAGCTTGTGTGTTATCTAACTCAAGGATCACTTGCATAAAATTAGACCTGTTAGTAACAGCCTGCATTTAATTGCTGGAACCTGTGTTCTGACAGACTGCTTTCCAATCTATCTGCAAATATACAGAGCTGAGTATATTTTTTTGGTTTTAGAGTTTGTACTGTTAGTTGTTGCTTAGATCTCTGTTGAAACCCTTGTCCTACCCACCCTCCCTATTTTTGGCTTGTAGTTTAAATTTGGTGCCTTTTGCAGTTGCCCGCTCCACTGTAGATTTGATCTGGAACGCTCACCCAGTCCCATCTCTTTACCACATTCTACCTAATAAACTCTTTCTGCACTTGCTTTTAGTCCTTTTTAATTTAATTGCATGTTTTAAACTGTATTTTGTCTAATATTGCTACATACTCAAGTGTGCTACCTTGCACTGCATGTGATTTGTTTTTACTAATGTTTTTCTACATTTCTGTAAAAAAAAAAAAAACCTTAAGCCTGTTTCCTACCTTTCCTGTAACTAGTGTTCCAGATACAAATTTGCTGTATCCAGGACTGTATGTAAGCTTTTGAGCCCCCAAGCCTTTCTTTGTTGGAGGGAATCCTTCTAGCTTATCAGTGGGAGTGGTAAGCACTAGGTAACCTGTCTACCACATAAGGAGTGGTTCTGGCCCAGAAATTGTAGTTATTGGCCATTTGGGCAGTCTCTTCCAACTCTCTCAACTTTCTGATTTGAAAGCCTGCATTTGCACTTGTTTCTGTCATGTAACTTGTCTAGGTAGATACAGATTTTTAGTTTTAGCACTTACATTTGCTTATTCATGCTCAACACTTGTTCAGAACTTGCAAGCACTAAATAAGCTACTAATTACTATAGCATTCATCCTTCCTCATTACCTAGAAGAAAACTGTTTTTGCACTTACTTTTCTCACTTGCTTAGAGAAAAATGTCTCTTGTACTCACTTTCCTCGCTTATCTTGAGGAAAACAGTTTTTTATTCAGGCATGTCCAATGCTCAGCTCCCAGTGTTTTCTCCTGTTTATCTGATGAATCTTGGCATCTTGAGGCAATGTAGAAATTGCCTCATGTATATAGACAACCCTCTCCTCCTATCATCCAACACTACAACCTGTGAGAGATGCACCTATCTAGCCAAACTAGAGGTAAAGCTCTCTCCAACCAAGACTAAACTTGACAGTCATGAGTAAACATTTACACCACACCACACTCATCACATAGTCTCACTAAATCTACACCACCAAAATCCACACATAGTAACACAAAAACATTTGCGAAGGCTCTCAGTAATAATCTGTCTAAGCAACAGAGACCTGCAAAGCAGAAACACAAGCAATTTCCATCCCCCAACACAACCCAAATGACACATAGCCCACAGACTGTGTGTGCCACTCAACCACAGCCAATAAGGCAAAACAACGTACCCAACAGACTAGTCATAGGTGACTTTATAGTCAGGCACATTGATGTCCCACTCACCAGGCTATACAAGGAGAAGGTTACTGTCAGCTGCCTGTCGGGTGCCAGGATCTGCCACATAAACCACATACTCAGGTCACTCCACAACAAGTACAAATATGACTCTTCCATTGTCCATGTTGGTGTGAATGACCTGAGATGTACCTCCCTGGACTACATGAAAAGAGACATGGAAGTGCTCTCCGATCTTGTAGCCCAGGCAGGTATGACCCTAGCCCTGAGTAGCATTCTGCCATCGTCCAGAATGATACCGCAGTACAAGGACAAAATGATTGACTTCAATAATTGGCTAAGCTTCTGGTGTCATTCTAAAGGGATCCTGTATCTGTCTGCTTGGGATGACAGACCACGATGCTTTGCCACAGATGGCCTGCACCTGTCGCCCCTGGATTCCGGATACTGGCTTAGGCTCTTGCTGCCCCTATAGTGCCTTTCTTAAGCAAGGTTCAAATAACAAATTCACCACTGTAACAGGAAAAGGCAAGCAAAAATTGAGGGTAATGCTACTCAATGCTAGAAGTCTAAATCTCAAAATGCACTCACTCGAGGCACTCCTTAAAATGGAGAACATTGATATCTGTGCAGTGACTTAGACCTGGTTCAAGGCTCCAGAGAGCACCCCTGCACTACCAGACTATAACTCATACCACACTTTTTGGCCATGTAACCTGGACCGAAACACCAAAGGCAGAGGTGTGTCCATATTCATTAAGGATATCCACACCTCCAGGCTAGTTGCTCAGCATAATGCATCCGAGGTTATCCAAGTGCATCTATCTCTGGGCAAAACTGCGATCCAAATTGTAGCTTGCTATAGATCCCCCACCATGCCCCAGGATTCCCACTCCTCTTTTCTTGATGTACTGGAAAATATTAGGGTTCAACCAAATACCCTAATAATGGGTGACTTCAACTACCCCACCATTAACTGGGAAAACTACTCGTGTACCAACTGCTTAGCTCAATGCTTTCTGGAATTCATAAACTCCAATGCCCTGGATCAACTTATCCACACCCCCACCAGGAGCAACAATATCCTAGACCTAGTCATTACCAACATGAGTGACTGGTGTTCCACACCTGAAGTCAACTCCTTGTTGGTCCGATCTGACCATAAGCTAATCACCCTTGATATCCACATCCCGCCCTCACCCCCATTAAGGAAACCACGGTAAAAAATTTCTCCAAAGCCAACTTCATGCTTCTTAAGACAGAAGTGGTGAACTTCATGACACACATGCAGATGGACAATACAGTTACAACTGCTGAATCCTACACAAATGTACTCTATAAGCACTTACATGAGTGCATGGATCGTGCTATCCCAAACAGAACCAAGACGCTATCCTCCAAAAAAAGGATGCCAATCTGGTGGTCCCTGCCATAAACAAACTGTAGAAACGGAAGGAAGAAACTGTTGCAAAAGAGAGTAAAATCCCATGAGTGGAGGAGCTCCCTGGTCAAGCTCAGTAAGAAGCTGAGATCCCTTATAAGATCCTCCAAAGCTAGCTATGAAAACAAAATTGCCACTAATTCTAAGGACAACCACAAAGCATTCTATAGCTATGTCAAGAATCTCGATGGCAATACCCAGATCTGCTCTGAGTTACAGCACAACAGCACAAAAATTACAGAACCAACTGATATTGCCAACATCCTGGCAGATACGTTCAGTGCTAACTTTACCCTCCTCTCCCCCTAAAGGGCCCATATCTATACAGGAAGAATGTATAGTCCCTGTAATCACAACTATGCAGGTGAAAGCTGCACCCTCTAAAGCCAAAAACACAGCATCCATGGGACCGGACAACATCCCAGGCTGCATTTTACATGAACTTCAGAACAAACTGGCTCCCTACTTAAGCACCATGTTCAGTAATAGCCTCGCATCAGGCTTTGTGCCCAGTGAATGGTGCACAGCAGCAGTTATCCCACTCCACAAAGGGGGAGCCACCACTGATTCCTGGAACTATCGACCTATTAGCCTGATGAGCCTGGTTTGCAAGGCCATGGAACGTATCATCAGGGAACTCATAAACAAAGACACTGGTAACCTCCACAATCTGGATCCCACCCAATTCGGGTTTGTGAAAGGCAGATCATGCCTCCTGAACCTGATCGACTTCTTTGAGGCAGTCACCAAAGATGAGGGTAAGGTGGTTCACACAGCCTATCTTGACCTCGCCAAGGCTTTCAACACCATTCCCCATTCTGGAATTATAGCTAAACTCACTAAACTAGGTATAAATCCCTACGTCACAAGATGTTTTGTCAACTGGCTCACTGACAGAACCCAGTTGCAGACTCCAAATCTGACGTCAAGGCAGTGACAAGTGGAGTACCACAGGGTTCCGTCCTGGGACCTCTTCTGTTTGGTATCTACTTCTCTGAAGTACAGGCTAATACAGAAGGCCTCTGGCTAATGAAGTTCGCAGATGACTGCAAACTAGGAGCCATAGTCAAGTCCCCAAATGATGTGGACATCCTACAGAAGGGCCTCGCTGAGACAGATGCCTGGTGTCAAAGCCATGGCTTGAAGCTCAATGCCGAAAAGTGCAGTGTCATCCCCTTCGGTAAAAACTCTGTACCCATGAACTACCACATAGGCAGCAATCTACTTAACACTGAATGCTTGATAAGAGACCTTGGGACCCAGGCAGACAGTAGTCTCTCCTTTGATAGTCACATCGCCACAGTAGTCAGGAAGTCCTTCTATGTGGCACACCTCATCATAAAAGGGTTCTCATCCAGGTAAAAAGAGGTAATTGTTCCACTCTACTCGACACTCATTAGACCCATTATAGAGTACAATGCCCCTTTTGGAATGTACCTCACAAGATATCTGCAGCAGCTGGAAAGGCCACAGAAGTACCTCACAAAGAGGATTATTGGCCTCAAACAAATGCCCTACACTGACCATCTCAAACATCTCCAGCTTTACTCCATAGCATATTGCCTACTCCGAGGTGATCTCTGCCTAACATATAAAGCTATGTCAAACCCAGACTGTTGGACATGCTACACCTAAAGAAATCCCAATCTCCCCATGCTACATCCTCTAGGGACCTAAACCTTGTCACCACAATAAACAGGACATGTTGGAGGGATAGATTCCTGTCCAAGAGACTTCCCATACTCTGGAACAGGCTACCCATCTATGTCAAGCAAAGTTCTTCATTAGCACTCTTCAAGAAAAATCTTGATGAGTGCATTGGAAATATGAAATACACCCCGGGGATCACTTCTGTGTCTCTGCTCAACAGTGGCACAGGAAAATAACTTTCTTGGGTGGCGTAAGCCAGGGAACCTTGTTGGCTAGGCTTAGGTAGGCCCTTGGGCCAATAGCCTAGTACTTACCTATGAACCTACGAACCTATAAAAATAAAAGTTGATTATTTTATTTTTTAAGCTGTTTCCAATGCCAATGGCCTTAGACTTGGTCATTGGCTTGCCTCTTGACTGATATGCACCCTTTATTTGGAGCTGTCACAGCTCCGTTTTGGAATTTGCAGAAATGTACTCGGTTACTAACCGAGTAGATTTCTGCAGATTACACTAGTCCTGCACGGCCAGTTTCCAGCTTCCTGGATCACAAATTTACCTCATTTGCATGGATTTCTCCTGAAAATGGGTTAATTTGCATACAGAGGCTGAGTCCATGCAGGACTAGTGCAAGAGAGCTTGTGCACGCCCCTGCAGGCTATTCCTGGATCGCACGGCAGACATATTGCCTGCTAGAGCTCCTGAGGCTTGGAGAAGCCAGGTGAGAGGGTTATAACATTTTATTCACATATAATTCCCTGATGTGAACTGAGTTTTAGGCAGACTTAATTTTCAATGATAGCATCTTCCCCTTGGCTTACTGTCCTACCTGCCTGATGCAATATGTTTCTACTACCTCTTTTCACTGTAACAGAAGCATGATGCTTCTTTGAACAAGCTGTCATTCTGAAGGGAACAGATAATTTTCATTTTATTAGATTTATAATATTTTGCGAAGCACTAAAATCTTACAGTGCATTGTATGAGAATGAATGCATGTGTCCCGATATAGACTGTTATCCTGCTCTCTGCCTTTTGTACTATGAGTTTTAAGATAGGTGCCAGCTTCTTTACCATCTGATTAGGAAAGAACAGGTACTGGGGAATGAATGAATGGCTGAAAGGATAAAGTAGGAAACAAAGAAAGAAGTATTTTTGTTTTGCACTTGCTCTAACTATCACAGTGTATTAAACACTTCTGTGTTGCGTTTATTGATCTGGTTTAATTTATCACTGTTTTTCAGCCTGCGCTTGTTAAAGAAATGCCCGTCATTTGGTACTGTACTGTTGCTGGCTGATTTTAACAATATTTTGATATTCCTTAGTTGAGAACTGCTGGTGGAAGTGTTATTGTATGCTTGCCTGATTGGCCTTAGGGTTTAACTGTGTAAAAGTCTTTCATCCTGCTGGTATAAAAGCCTTACATTTTTATGAGACTGTGCGCATTTATTCAAAGTTTCTCTATGCCTTATGTGGACATCTGTGACTACAAGACCTTGGATTGCTTCTAAAACCATCTGTAGACCTACAAAGCTGATATAAGTATTTTTTGTACTTGCTGTAATTATCTCAGTGCTGTTTGATACTTCTGTGCTGCCATTTTTAATTTTGTTGAAATTATCACTGTTTTTCAGCTTGCACTTCTTAAAGATGTGCTATCTGTCTGTACTGCTCTTAGGTTGTTTTAACAGCATTCTGATATTTCCTAATCTCCTACAATACTGAAAAATCTGTTCTGAGTTTGTCAAATTCTCCTGAGTTTGCCAAAATATTTCTAAGTTTTGCAAAGTTTTTCTCTGGTTGTAGAAGTTTTCCTACATTTGCACACTTTTTTCCTGTATTTGTGAACATTTCCATGGATTGTGAACTTATTTTCAAATATTTCTATTACTGCAGAAGTTCTGCCTTTGTTTTAAATCACTTGTTTCTGTGTTTGAGTTCAAAATCAGTTTGTTTTACATTAAGAGGGTTTTTCTGTACTGAGAGCTGATTCAACCCATTCAAGATGGGGAACTGCTAGTGGAAGGCTTTTGTGTGCTTATCTGATTGGTCTGAGGGGTTAATTGTGTAAAAGTCTTTCATACTGCTGGCATAAAAATATTGCATTTGTACAGTCACCCATGCCTTGTACATAAGCAAACCTCTCCAGTTTAAAATCATATATAGGAAACAGTCTCCATAGTTACACTGTTCATAGCTGCTCAAAGAGCTGACAGTTTGTGCAGAGGGCACAGCACTGCAGGTAATTTAATAGTATACTACTAAACACTCTCACTTAGACTGTTAAGTGACTCTCCCTTACTCCTGTCCCTCTACTAATGACCTGATATAATGGGTAGGTGCTTCCCTGTCATCTCTGTTTTTGGATATGAGCATCCTGGGGCAGTGTAGCAACTGTTTCATGTTCACTGACAACCATTTAATTTTAGAATAGACAAATGCAGTGTGGGAGAGGTGTAGATACATAATGCCATTCGAGGCAAAGCTCATACACACACACACACACACAAACACACACACACATACACACTTACATACACACACACACTTACATACACACACACACACTTACATACACACACACGCACGCACACACACACACACATGCACACATGAAAAATGCAAACCAGGTTGTCAGCGTTACACCCAAAACACTCATTACCAACACTAATGGGCAAACACATAGACCCACATATATAGAGATATTCGTGTAATCTACCCAAACATCCAATACCTCCTAAAAGCATCTCTCAGTGGCCCTTTGCACACTCAAAAAAATGACAACACCTCCCACCACACATAACTCTGAAAATCATAGCAGCCTCACTTCCAAGCACATAAAACAACACACCATGCAGCCAAACATTCTAGTTATTGGAGATTTCATTACAAGGCATATTGATGTCCCCGCTACCAGGCTAAACAAGAAATGATCACATCATAGTGAGCTATTTGTTTGGATCCAGGATCCACCAGATCACACATGCACTTAGGTCTTTAAACCACAAGCACCACTATGACACAGTCATAGTCCATGTGGGTGTAAATGACCTAAGATGTGCCTCAATGGAATATATGATGAGACACATGATGGATCTCTCTGAATATGTGTCCCAGGAGGATATGAATCTAGCCTCAAGTAGCATCCTACCTTCACCAGTGATCCCACAGTGCCAGCAAAAAATGGCTGACTTCAACAATTGGCTTAGTTTCTGGTGTTACAGTAAGGAACTCTAACATCTGTTGGCCTGGAGAGACATGATCAAGAAACCATGATTATTTGCCAGAAATGGTTTGCACTTGTCTCCATTTGGCTTCTGGATACTGGCAAAACCTGTATCTATCCCAAAGTGCCTTTTTTAAGCTATGCCAAGTTGTTAAACCCTCCAACATAATAAAAATCACTCATGGCTACCTGAAGGTACTGCTGCTCAATGCTAAGAGTATAAATAAAAAAATGCACTACATGAAGGCACTCCTAACCCTGGAGAATGCAGACACATGTGCAGTCATGGAAACATGGTTCAGAATCATAGAAATTACTCAGGCTATCAAAGGCTGCAGTATCATGCATACATTTTGATACCCCTCAGCTCAGGATAAAACTAAGGGAGGAGGTTTCTCAGTGTTCATAAAGGACAAGTACACTGCTATATTGGTCCAACAACATGACTCACTTGAGCTGCTCCATGCCCAACTAACTTTAGGTGTGACCCCCTTTCACATCCTTGCTAGCTACATATCCCTTAACAAGAGTCTGGAAGAGGAAACACACACCTTAACTCCTCCAGTGAGCTCAACCAGGAACTGGCAGCTGCAGTGTTAAATGAGGAAGATATACAAGCAGAGCAAAAAGCTGAACAAACTGTATGACACTGTTTGATCATAAATTGAACAAAGTTTATTCACAAAGTACAAAATCGTAGCACTTTCGCCTTGCTATGGAGTGCATCATCAGAGATAAAAGAACTAGCCTTAAGAGAGGCTAATATAACTTTGAAAAACCATGTGACCAACCTGGAATGCAGTTACAATTAACCTGCCTTCCACTTAAAAAGACAGTGTAACAAAGCAGTATTAAAAGACAATAATAGATTCTACAACAGTGAACAACAGTCTTCCTTTTCATTCAGCTGCACCTGTTAGGGGATCACCACAGCAGATCATCTGTTTCCATTTCTTCCTGTCATCTGCATCTTGCTCTGTCACTCCAACGAACTGCATGTCCTCTCTCACTACATCCATGAACCGTATCTTAGGCTTTCCTGTTTTTCTGTTACCTGGCAGCTCCATCCTTAGCATTCATCTCCCAATATACCCAGCAACCCTTCTCAGCGCATGTCCAATCCAATGCAATCTCACCTCTCTGGCTTTGTCTTCAAACTGACATTCTAATATAATCATTTTTAATCCTGTCCATCCTCATCCCACCCAGTGCAAATCTTAACATCTTTAACTCTGCCATGTCCAGCTCTGACTCCTGTCTTTCCATCAGTGCTACCATCTCCAACCCATATAACATAGCTGGTCCAACTATCATCTTGTAGAATTTCTCTTTCACTCTTACTGGTACCTGTCTGTCACAAATCACTCCTGACACTCTTCTCCGCCCACTCCACCCTGCCTGAACTCTATTCTTCACCTCTCTTCCACACTCACTATTACTCTGAACTGTTGATCGTAAGTATTTAAATGCATCCACCTTCACCAACTCATCATTCTTCTCCTCTCAGGAGCATATCTCCACCTCCCCAGGGTCTTCTCTACCTGTTCACTACTCTTACTACAAATCACAATGTCATCTACAAACATCATAGTCCACAGGGACTCCTTTCTGATCTCATCTGTCAACCTGTCCATTACCATTGCAACTAAGAAATGGCTCAGAGCTGATCCTGGATGCAATCCCACCTCCACTTTGAAAGCATATGTCACTCCTACAGCAGACCTCACCACTGTCACACTGCCCTCATAGATATCCTGTACTAGTGTTACATACTTCTCTGTCACTCCTCATACAATACCACAGCTCCTCTCTAGGCACCCTGTCATATGCTTTCTCTAAGTCCACAAAGACTCAATGCAACTCCTTCTGAAATTCTCTATACTTCTCCATCAACTCCGTAAGAGCAAACATCTCATCTGTAGTGCTCTTTCTTGGCATGAAACCTCCCTTCCTAACCTAGCTTCCACTACTTTTTCCCATAAATGCATGCTGTAGCTGTTCAATTTTATCCCTCTGTAGTTATTACAGCTCTGCACATCATCCTTGTTTTTAAAAGTCAGTACCAATACACTTCTCCACGCCTCAGGTGTCCTCTCACTTTCCAAGATTTCATTAAACAGTCTGGATAAAAACTCCACTGCCATCTGTCCTAAAAATCTCCATGCTTCCACTGGTATGCCATCCGGACCAACAGCCTTTCCATTCTTCATCCTCTTCACAGCTGTCCTTACTTCCTCCTTGCTAATCCATTGCACTTCCTGATTCACTATCCCCACATCATCCAACCTTCTCTCCCTCTCATTTTCTTCATTCATCAGCCTCTCAAAGTCCTCTTTCCATCTGCTCAACACACTCTCCTCACCTGTGAGTATGTTTTCCTCGTTATCTTTTGTCACGCTAACCTGCTGCACATTTTTCCTAGCTTGGTCCCTCTTTCTAGCCAATCCTTAATGTCCAACCTTTTATACAACTCACCATATGCCCTATCCTTAGCCTTCACCACCTCTCTCTTCACCATACACCTCAAATCCTTGTACTCCTGTCTACTTTCTTCATTTGTCTGACAATCCCACTTCTTCTTCACCAACCTCTTCCTCTGTATACTCTCCTGTACTTCACCATTCCACCACCAGGTCTCCTTGTCCTCCTTCCACTGTCCAGATGTGACAACAAGCACCATTATAGCTGTCTCCCTTACCACCTCTGCTTTGACTTCCCAGGTATCTGGTAGCTCTTCACTGCTACCCAGTGCCTGTCTTAACTCTTCCCTAAACTCCACCTTACAGTTATCCTTTTTCAACTTCCACCATTTGATCCTTGGCACTGCCCTCACTCTCCTCCTCCTCTTCTTGATCACAAATGTCATCCAACAGAGCACCATCCTATGCTGCCTAACTATGCTTTACCCTGTCACCTCTTTGCAGTCTCCAGTCTCCTTCAGATTGACCTGTGTGCATCTTCCTCCACTCTTGTATGTCACCATATGCTCCTTCCTCTTCTTAAAATACATATTCACAACAGACATGTCCATCCTTTTCACAAAATCCACTACCATCTAACCTTCTGCATTCCTTTCCTTAACACCAAAACTTCTCGTCACCTCTTCATCCCCTCTATTCCCTTCACCAACATATCCATTGAAATCTGCTCTAATCACCACTCTCTCCCCCTTGGGTAGACTCTCCACCACTTCATCTAACTTGCTCCAAAATTTTCTTTCTCGTCTCTTGCAAAGAAGAAGTAATTAGGGACCTGGGGAACCAAGTTGATAACAATCTCTCATTTGACAACCACGTGGCCAAAGTGGTTCGAAAAACATTTTATATAGCCCACCTAATCATGTAGGGATTCACATCTAGATCAGGGGAGGTCATCGTGCCTCTTTACTCATCCCTCATCAGGCCCATAATTGAGTACAATGCCCCTTTTGGGATGTACCTTACCAGACCCCTGCAGCAACTGCAAAGACCCCAAAAGTACCTCATCAAGAGGGTGAAATGGCTCAAACAGATGCCATATGCTGCCCAGTTAAAGAAACTCCAGCTCTACTCAGTGGCACACCACCTGTTCAGAGGCGATCTGTGCCTGACGTATAAAGCCATGTCCAACCCGGAATTAATGGACATGCTGTACCTCAGAAAATCCAAATCCCATCGAGCTGAGCGCTCGAGAGACTTGAACCTCAGCAGTGAAATAAATAGGACATGCTGGAGGGACAGATTCATAACCCAGAGGCTCCCTTCACTCTGGAATAACATCCCAGTCCAGGTTAGGCAGAGTCCCTCATTGACTTTCTTCAAGAGGAATCTTGATGAGTGGATGGGAGATCGTAGGTTTACCCCGGGTATCACTTCTGTGTCACTGTTAGACACAGGCACAGTATACTAACCTCGAAAAAGGGCATAGCAAAATAAATTTAAAATGGGTGGCGAAAGCCAAACACATTCTGGCTAGGCTTATAAATGCCCTAGGGAAGATAGCCTAGTATGAACCTATGAACCTATACCCAACTTGCAGAGCATATGCAGTAACAAGTTTCATTATCACACCATCAATTTCCAGCTTCATAAACATTACTCTGACAGTCTTTTCACCTCCAAAACACTCTTGACATACTGTTGCTTCTGCATAAACCCTATCCCATTTGTCCTCCAGTCCACAAAATGGTAGAACAAGGTCTTATTCCCTTTCCATCTGGTCTCTTACACACACAATATATCAACCTTCTTTTTTTCCATCATATCAACTATTTTTCTCCCTTTACCAGTCATACTGCCAACATTCAAAGTTCCTACCATCACGTTCACACTGCTAACTTTCTTCTTCTCATCCTGCCTCCTGGCATACCTTCCCCCTCTTCTTCTCCTTCTGCTTTGGCCAACAGTAGCGCAATTTTCGCCTACACCCTGTTGGCTAACAGTACTGGAGGCAGTCATTGTTAACTCAGACCTGGGCAAATCAGGTATGGAAATCTGTATTGTTGTCTGCATATTTGCTCTGACAAAAATTTGACACCAGATCCCCTTCCTGATGCAACACTCCCCATTTATTTGGGCTTGGGACCGGCATGAAGAAATGCACTGGCTTGTGCATCCCCCAGTGGCTGGATTACAACAGTGGAAAACAGTAGAAAATGTTAATAATATATGTATATAAAATATGTACACATCTACAAATTGAAACTTAGGCTGTTGTTAAAACATATTTATAACTTTTCTGCTCTCTTTTTATTATACAGTTGATAGCTAATTTGTCGTTGAGTCCTGGTTTCTTCATAGCATCCAACCATAGTAGCCATTCAAATTCTTTTTCTTCCAAAAGTAATTCAGTGTTCCTGCTCATCCAGTAATACAAACTTTGTCAATAATAAAAAATAAAAATCTTTTATCATTTTTACATAAAAGGGTATGTCTATATAATATGTTCATAGGCTTTTGTTTCCTAATGTCATAATCATGCTTGTATATTCTATCATTGAGTATTCTGTTAGGTTTTTCCTATATAGAAGGCTGGGCAGAATGTGCAGGAAGCTAAATACAGTACCTCTCTGGTGGTAGTTGCATGTTCCTGGACCTATTAAAGTATTTTTCATAATTCTGTACTGTGACATATGAGCCATCATTTTGGACTGTCTATGTCTGTTTCCTAAAGTGTTGTGACTACTCTCAAAAATATTTTCAGGATTTTTTCGTCTGCTGAATGTTATCTTAGGTTGTGAGCCTGAGATCTGTTTATTTTGGAAGAGAAAATGTTGTTACACATTTCGTTCATCATTCTTTTTAATACTGTGGCCTGATGATTGTATTGAATTAACACAACACACATTTTGTCTAGATTATTGTCACATGTGCATTTGGTTTCAACTTGTAGAACTTCCCCTTGAGTACTAGTGGCTTTTAGTATAGGTGTAAATTTTGTGTGTTGATGTAAAACTATTTTTGTATCACTGAATTTACTAATGAATTGGGGTAGCCTCTTTCCAAAAACATATAGCATAGTTTGTCCAGTTCTATAGTAAAAGTTGCATCAGTTGAAACCAGTATCGAAATGTGCATCATCTGCCTTTGACTAAGTTTCTTTTCTGATAGAAAGGATGATTACTATCATAGTAGAGCAATGAATCTAAATAAGTCTCTTTCCTGTAAATATTTGACACATATTTTTTCACAGTATTATCTTTGGGTAAGTAGTTTTTGGAATCAACTGCCATGGATGATGTGAATTTGAGAAAAGTAATTGAATTCTTCAACTCATCTAAAAACTTTTCAAAATTAGAATCATCATCTTTCCATACAATACGAATGTTGTCCAAAAATCTAAAGTATCTAAGTATTTTGTTAAAGAAAGGTGAAGAAAACACTGTACTGTGCTCCCATTCAGCAGAAACCAAGTTGGCATATGTTGGGGCACATCTTGCCCCATAGTTACTTATTCGCTATTAAAATAAATGTAATTGTTTTTCAGCACCAATTCCAAAAATTCTCATTGCATATAAACATCATTGCCATTTTTGTGAAAATGGTGCAAGCCAATGTCATGTGGTATGACACTGAATAAAGTTACTAAATCAGTGGTGAAAAAGATAATATTTTCTTCAAATGGAGTGTTGTTTAAAATTTGTA
This sequence comes from Protopterus annectens, assembly GCF_019279795.1. Taxonomy (NCBI): domain Eukaryota; kingdom Metazoa; phylum Chordata; order Ceratodontiformes; family Protopteridae; genus Protopterus; species Protopterus annectens. The sequence continues at coordinate 568,536,493 of NC_056725.1, forward strand.
ACAGATGCCACAGGTACTTCCCCCGGATTCTCTATGCCTTGCACAGCATGCAGGATCAGTGGAGGAGCTCTGTCAAGCAATATGTCTGCCGTGCAATCCAGGAACAGCCTGCAGGGGCGTGGACAAGCACCCCTGCATTAGTCCTGCACGGACTAAGCCTCTATATGCAAATCACCCTATTTGCAGGAAAATTCCATGCAAATTAGGTGAATTTGCAATCCCGAAAGCTTGCAACCGGCTGTGCAGAACTAGTGCAATCTGCAGAAATGTACTCGGTTAGTAACTGAGTACACTTCTGCAAAATCCAAAACGGAGCTGTGACAGCTCCAAATAAAGGCTGCATATCAGTTAGTAAGTATGCCAATGGCCAAGTATAGGGCCATTGGCATTGCAAACAACCAAAAAAATAAAAAAATCAACTTTTATTTTTTTTTAGCTGATCTCAGCTGTTTAAGCGTAGGGCAGGGGTGGGCAAATGGGATCGGTGGAAATAACAAAATAAACCTAAATTAAGCATTCTAACTAAAATAACTATTCTGACATGTAAGTCAATGGTAGGCAGAAGACAACATGGGCAATGAGTAGTAGTTGCTAAGGGGGGAGGCTCAGTGTGAGACATGTAACTATGCATTAGCAGGCAATCCTATTCAAATGAGGGGAATGATAGTGAATCCCCGTTTTCACCAGCATGCTAGTCAGGTCCCAACAGTGTAAGAGTAGGAATTAGCTTGGTGAAACCCTAGGAGTTAGCTGACATCATGGAGGTATGTGTCAAGCATACTGTAAGAGGATTGGAGCCCTGTGGCTCGGGTTTGCTCCTTACAAAGCTAGAGGGTGTGTCTAAATCTGCCTAGCACACTTTACATTTCCTAAGCAGGTGTGCGTGCCATGCACCAGGATTTAAAGGAAGAAAAAAAGTTAAACCAGGAAATAGCAGCACTGTGCACATTTGAGCACTCTGTTTGCACGGCGTGTCCCCGGGCTTAAACAGGAAGACAATGGGAAGGGAAAACAGCAGTAGGAAGGTAATCAAGATGAACTAGCATAGTTGGCAGGTGAAATGTATCAGGTTACACAGGTAGCAGCAGCAGACCAGCCCAGTCCAGAATACTACTATAAACTATGCAAACACCTTCCCTCTGTTTTTTTCCCACACTATACACCACCACTGTATACAAGCGGGGAACTTTTAGCCAACAAACCTACAAAATTAGAGGGGCTGCAGCAAGCAACATATAACAGCATGCGCAAGAGGCTGAGGGTGGTGAGGATGTGAATGCTGCCAATCAACCCACAGTGAAGAGATGGAGAAAAGTGTACAGACCCAGGGTAACCTACCAGGGGCTACATGAGCTGGAGATAGTGAAGCGCTGTAGGGTGTAGTGGGACCTCCTACAGTAAATTGTTGAGCTGTGCCGGCCACGCATGACACACCAGCTGACCAAGGGGAACCCATCCCAGTGGATACCAAGGTATGTGTGGGCCTAGGAATACTAGCCAAAGGAACCTCCCAAAGCTCAACTGGGGATATCATGGGGATCTCACAAGCATCAGCATTCAGAGTATTCCACCAGTTCCTGGATGCCATGTCAGCACATGCCAGTAAGCACATATATTTCCTCAACACCCATGAGGTGTTGGTCAGCAATATGCACCTCTTCCACCAAATAGCAAAATACCCTGTTCTGTGTATTTTTCTAGCTAGTTTCACTGTGTGTGAGGTATTAACTGGAAATTGTCCACTTTTATTAAGCATCTGTTGGGTTGTTTGTTTCTGATAACTTGTTGCAGTTAAACTCTTTTTTCTAGAGGCTCCTTTAGCTGTTTAAAACTTTCATTTAAAGGCTCACTGCTGCTTTTCAGCTGTGAGAAACATTTCTGCAGTTTGTTTCCCACCCTCCCTCCGTGTTGGTATAGTGTTTTTATAGTTGGTGGCTTTGCAGTTGCCCACCCCTAGTGTAAATTTGATCTGGGACCCTCCTCCCAGTCTAGTGTCATTACCTCATTCTACCCAGTACAGGGAGAACATTTGAGAAGGCCAATCAGCTTAGTTTCTGCTACTCCTTTCTCTCTTTCCTTTCTCTCTTTCCACTTAAAAAAAATATATCTGCTTTTACTGTATTTGTGTTTCTTCCTACTTTATTTTGCTTTTGCGTCATCTTAAAAATACTCAATTGTATTTATTACTGCTTGGTGTAACTCATTCTAAGCCTTTTAGTTTAAGCACTTGGGCTTCAGACCAGTTGTTTTACATTAAGAAGGTTTGTGGTCTGCACTGTAGTGGCAGAACAGGTAGCTTACATCCTTCTAAGTTGGGAACTGCTGATTGAAGGCTCAGTGTCTGTTATACTAAAAGTGTATTAATTCTGGTTTAAGCACTTGGGCTTCAGGCCAGTTATTTTACATTAAGAGTGTTCGTGGTCTGCACTCTTGTGGTAGGAGAGGCTGGACTCTGCACTTCTGAGCTGGGAATTTCTAGTTAAAGGCTTATAGTGCCTGCATATTTGAACTGCTTCTTACTGAAATTGGTACACCTTGTTTGCTGTAGCATAGACTAGATCCAGGCCTGCTGAATCTAGCTTTGTTTGTATAACTTGAGCACTAATCCAGGCATTCTTTAAAGTATTCAATTGTATTTATTACTGCTTGGTAGTAACTTGATTAAAGTGTAGCTATCATTCCAAGTCTTTTGGATTAAGCACTTGGGCTTCAGGCCAGTTGTTTTACATTAGGAAGGTTTGTGGCCTGCACTGTCGTGGCAGGACAGGTAGCTTACATCCTTCTAAGTTGGGAATTGCTGATTGAGGGCTCAGTGTCTGTTATTCTAAAAGTGTATTAGTTCTGGTTTAAGCACTTGGGATTCAGGCCAGTTATTTTACATTAAGAGGGTTTGTGGTCTGCACTCTTGTGGGAGGAGAGGCTGGACTCTGCCCTTCTGAGCTCGGAATTTCTGGTTAAAGGCTTATAGTGCCTGCATATTTGAACTACTTCTTACTGAAATTGGTACACCTTGTTTGCTGCAGCATAGACTAGATCCAGGCCTGCTGAATCTAGCTTTGCTTGTATAACTTGAGCACTAATCCAGGCATTATTTAAAGTATTCAATTGTATTTATTACTGCTTGGTAGTAACTTGATTAAAATGTAGCTATCATTCTAAGTCTTTTGGATTAAGCACTTGGGCTTCAGACCAGTTGTTTTACATTAGGAAGGTTTGTGGCCTGCACTGTGGTGGCAAGACAGGTAGCTTACATCCTTCTAAGTTGGGAACTGCTGATTGAGGGCTCAGTGTCTGTTATTCTAAAAGTGTATTAGTTCTGGTTTAAGCACTTGGGCTTCAGGCCAGTTATTTTACATTAAGAGGGTTTGTGGTCTGCACTCTTGTGGGAGGAGAGGCTGGACTCTGCCCTTTTGAGCTGGGAATTTCTGGTTAAAGGCTTATAGTGCTTGCATATTTGAACTGTTTCTTACTGAAATTGGTACACCTTGTTTGCTGTAGCATAGACTAGATCCAGGCCTGCTGAATCTAGATTTGTTTGTTTGCTTGTTGTTTGTTTGCTTGTTATTTCCCTGAAACGCTAATTCCACCAAAAATGCGGCTTTTCGGCGCTTCTGTGGATCCCTAGTGATATCTGCATTGCTTACTGTACTTATTTCCTTGTTTCACTTGAAAGAAAGTTACTGTTTGTCATTTTTGCATTTAAGTTACTTGTAACACATAGCATTTAAGTTACCTGGCACCTGCTCACTAAGTCAGCACTAAAACATTAAAAGCACTACACCCTCACAAACTCCCCTTGAGTACCTTGCTCCCCATTGGCCCTTTGTTTCAATTATAAAGGAATTCCCAATACTATTCTAGCATGTCCAAGGTCAGTTGCCAATCTCCTCTCCGGTCCAGCTGGTGAATCTGGGAATCTTGAGGCAATGTTACAACTGCCTCATGTACACAGACAACCCTCTCCTCCTCCCAACAAATTCCAGCACATGTGAGAGATGCAACCATATAGCCAAACTGGAGGCTAAGCTCTCTCAACTCAGTACTGGCATAACCAGGCAGGAGGAGAAGGAAACCACACTCACTACAATTCCTGTCTCACATAGACCTACCACGACAGCAAACCAAACACATGAGCACAGAGCCTCTAAATAAAAATCTGCCTAAGCAGCAGAGACCTCCAAAGCAGACACCCAAGCAACTGCTACCCCAAAACAAAACACGTGCAACACATAGCTCACAAAGCCAGTGTGCCGAACAGTCACAGCCCTTAAAGCTAAACACACCTGATACACTTGTAATAGGTGACTCTATCATCAGGCACACTGACGTCCCGCTCACCAGGCTGAACAAGGAGAAGGTCACGGTGAGCTGCCTGTAAGGCGCTAGGATCCGCCACATAACACAAGCACTCAGGTCACTCCAAGGCAAGTACAAATATGACTCAGTCATTGTCCATGCTGGTGTGAATGACCTGAGACATACCTCCCTGGACTACATGAAAAGAGACATAAAGGAGCTCTCTGAGCATGTAGTCCAGGCCGGTATGACCCTGACCTTGAGTAGCATCTTACCCTCACCAAGAATGATGCCACAATATGAAGACAAGATGATCAATTTCAACAATTGGCTTAAGTATTGGTATCATTCAAAGGGGATCCAATGCCTGTCAGCCTGGGATGACATGCTCGACAAGCCACAATGCTTCGCTAGGGACGGCTTGCACCTGTCACCCCTGGGCTTTCGGATATTGGCAAAGGCTCTTGCTACCCCCATACTGCCTTTTTTAGGCAAGGCTCAAAAGACAAACCCACCTCCATAGGTATCACAAGGGATAAGAAACTAAGAGTAATGCTACTCAACACCAGAAGTCTAAACCTCAAGATGCACACACACAAAACTCTCCTTAGCATGGAGAACATCGATATCTGTGCAGTAACAGAAACTTGGTTCAAGGCTCCCAAGAGCACCCCAGCACTACCAGGTTATACCTCATACCATGCTTTTCGGCCCCAAAACTTGGACCGAACCACAAAAGGAGGGGGAGTATCAATATTCGTCAAAGATACCCACACCTCCAGGTTGGTGGCACAGCACGAAGCATCAGAGACTATCCATGTGCAACTAACAGTGGGTAAAACTGCCTTCCAGTTTATAGCCTACTACAGACCACCCTCCCAAACCCAGCAACCCCACTCGGCCTTCCTGAGAACACTGTAAAATATGAAGGTCTCTCCAAACACCATTATATTGGGCGACTTCAACTACCCAAACATAGACTGGGAGCATTACTCTAGCTCCAACACCCTAGCCCAAAGGTTCCTAGAATTTATAAACTCAAATGCTATGGAACAACTTGTTACCACTGCCACAAGAGGGGAAAACATACTGGACCCGATCATCACCAACATGGGGACTCTATGCTCCAGACCAGAAGTGTATCCCTCACTGGTAATATCAGACCATAAACTAATCTCACTGGATATTCACATCCCGACCCCACCCCCTGCCCAGAAAACCACAGTGAAAAACTTCTCTAAAGCAAATTTCACACTCCTCAAAACTGAGGTGGAATCCTTCAAAGACCCCGGGCCTGTGGAAAATATGGCCCAGACCGCAGAATCCTTTATAAACACATTCTATGAACACCTTCAGGAATGCATGGATCATGCGATCCCAAATAAAACCAAGAATCAATCCTCCAAAGGTAGACGTCCTGTCTGGTGGACCCCAGCCATAAACAAACTATACAATAGAAAGAGGAAGTTACTACATGATAGAGCAAAATCCCAAAAAGGGAAGGCATCTCTGATCAGTATTAGCAAAAAACTACAGGCACTCATAAAATTGTCTAAGGCCAGCTTCGAGAGAAAAATTGCACAGGACACTAAGGATAATCACAAGGCTTTCTTTAGTTATGTTAGGATCCTGGGTGGGAATTCCCAGATATGCTCAGAATTAGACCAAAATGACAACAAATACACCGAACCCACAGACATTGCCAACATCCTAGCTGACAGTTTCAGCGCAAACTTCTCCCCCCCCTCCCCACCAAAAGGGCAAATATCTATCCCAGCAGAGTGTTGCCCCCCCGACATCTCAGATGCTCAGGTAAGTGCTGCCCTCTCCAAAGCAAAAAACACAGCATCAATGGGACCAGACGGTGTCCCGGGCTGCGTCCTACATGAACTCCAAGAAGAGCTAAACCCAAACATAAAACTACTGTTCAATCTCAGCCTTACTACAGGATATGTACACAAAGAGCGGCGTACAGCAACAGTGGTCCCCCTCCACAAAGGTGGTGCCTCAAAGGATCCTAGAAACTATTGCCCCATAAGCCTGACTAGCTTGGTCTGCAAAGCTATGGAAAGGATCATCATGGACCTCATAAATAAAGATATTGGGGACCTACAGACACTAGCTCCTACCCAGTTTGGCTTTGTTAAGGGCAGATTCTGCCTCTTAAACCTGGTTGATTTCTTTGAAACAGTCACTAAGGCCATTGACGAGGGGAAGGTGGTCCACATAGCCTATCTGGACCTCGCAAAAGCCTTCGATACAATACCCCACTCGGGCATTATAGATAAGTTCACCAGCTTAAATATAAACCCCTATGTCACTAGATGGGTTGCAAACTGGCTCAAGGACAGAACCCACATGGTTAGAATTGCTGGAGCCATGTCAGACTCCAAACCAGTTACAAGTGGCGTCCCACAAGGCTCAGTCCTGGGACCTCTCTTGTTCGGTATATATTTCTCAGAGGTACAGGCCAACACAGAAGGACTGTGGCTGACCAAGTTCGCAGATGACTGCAAACTGGGTGCCATAATCGACTCTCCAGCCGACACAAGCATCCCCCAAAAGGGCCTCATAGAAACAGACAACTGGTGCCACAGCCATGGCCTCAAGCTAAACGCCAAAAAGTGTATAGTCATCCCCTTTGGCAAAAACAAAGTGCCCACAAATTACCACATAGGTGGTAATCCATTAACTACAGAAGAAGTAATTAGGGACCTGGGGACCCAAGTTGATAGCAATCTCTCATTTGACAACCATGTGGCCAAAGTGGTTAGAAAAACATTTTATATAGCCCACCTAATCATGAAGGGATTCACATCTAGATCAGGGGAGGTCATCGTGCCTCTTTACTCATCCCTCATCAGGCCCATAATTGAGTACAATGCCCCTTTTGGGATGCACCTTACCAGACACCTGCAGCAACTGGAAAGACCCCAAAAGTACCTCACCAAGAGGATCAAAGGGCTCAAACAGATGCCATATGCTGCCCGGTTAAAGAAACTCCAGCTCTACTCAGTGGCATACCGCCTGCTCAGAGGCAATCTGTGCCTGATGTATAAAGCCATGTCCTACCCGGAATTAATGGACATGCTGCATCTCAGAAAATCCAAATCCCATCGAGCTACGCGCTCGAGAAAATTGAACCTCAGCACTGAAATAAATAGGACATGCTGGAGGGACAGATTCATAACCCAGAGGCTCCCTTCACTCTGGAATAAAATCCCAGTCTAGATTAGGCAGAGTCCCTCATTGACTCTCTTCAAGAGGAATCTTGATGAGTGGATGGGAGATTTTAGGTTTACCCCTGGTATCACTTCTGTGTCACTGTTAGACAGAGGCACAGTATACTAACCTCGAAAAAGGGCATAGCAAAATTAATTTAAAATGGGTGGCGAAAGCCAAACACACTCTGGCTAGGCTTATAAATGCCCTAGGGCAGATAGCCTAGTATGAACCTATGAACCCTGAGGTAGTGGGTGCTATAGAATGCACACACATATGCATCAGAAGACCACCAGGGTAGGGCCTACATCAACTGCAGGGACATCCCCTCCATCAACTTCCAGATCGTCTGTGATGCCCAGGGCATTATAATGAATGTGTGGGCTGGCTGCCCTGGAAGCTATCACGATTCCCACATTTGGCATCTGACGCAGGTGTACCAGAGATTTGCCAATGGGAACATCCCCTACGGTCACCTAGTGGGGGATGCTGGTTACACACTGGAGCCATGGCTGATGACACCCATCAGATATGCACACACACCTGAACAAGAACACCATAATGAGGCACATGCACAGTCCAGACTTATAATAAAGCATGTATTTTGGATGCTCAGGTCATGGTTCCAGTGTCTGGACACATCCAGTGGAGCCTTACAGTACTCACCAGCCCCATGTACCCAAATGATTATGGTATGTGCCATGCTACAAAATATGATTCTGTGGAAACAGCTGCAGCAGGAACAGCATGAGGCAGGGTCACACAGCCCCCCACCAATGCCAAGGCCTGCACAGGGACAAAGTGACTCAGGGAGGAACAACCTGAGTCTGGCCCAGTAGGCAGATGGAGGTGTGCTCAGTATGCTGAGGCCACGGCAAAGAGACAACGCATAGCCCATACACTGACGCAGTAGGGACCCAGGGAATGACACCTCTCTCTGACTCACACATACAGTAAAAAGGATGCCAAACATGACACTAACTGCGCTCAACCATGTATAGGGAGTGTACTATGTGCATCTGACATAGGCAGCCCTCCAGCACCATCCGCAATCCTGGCACACCCACAAGGTAAGTCAATCAACCTACCAATTGCCAAATTAAGTAGAATGTGTCATTAGCTGTATGTATGGTATGGATGTGAGCATGCAAGGGAATTGGGTGGCTGAATGTTATGGTAGCACAAAGTAGACACCCATAGTGCCACCATGATATCTGTAACATACTGGAGTCACCATAGTACCCAGTACTACACAGGATGACAGAATCCACTGCAGGAAATGTGCTGGGTGACATGTGTGTTCCTGTGACTCAAACATGCCAGTCAGGGAGGTACACTTTCCCAACAACAGTCTCAGCCAGCAGGACAGGTGTAGACAAACCCAAACAGAGCCTGTGCTATGGTCTCTGATTGATGGCTATGGGTCCCCCCCCAGGCCTACACAGACAGACTACAGCAGGTCAGGCAGTAGGTTGTTAGTTCTGAAGGGTAGGAAGTCAGACACTAATATGTAGGGCAACCAAAGTTAAGATCTGTAGTACACTGGTATGCCTCTAGTCAACATGATAGGTAAGAATACAGAATTAAACGGAATACCTGACATACCAGTACAGTCATAGCAAGTGTCAGGTGTGCCGCCCCATCCAACGTAGTAATGTAATAACAGTCAGGTGTGCCCCCCCCCCCCAATCCTGTACAGAAATGTAGAAATAGTCAGGGTTGCCTCCATCCTATGTAGTAATGTAATAATAGTCAGGTGTGCCCCTCCAATCCTGTGTAGAAATGTAGAAATAGTCAGTTGTGCCCCCCCAACCTATGTAGCAATGTAATAACAGTCGGATGTGCCCACCCAATCCTGTTTAGAAATGTAGAAATATTCAGTTCTGCCCCCCCATCCTACGTAGAAATGTAGTAACAGTCAGGTGTGCCCCTCCAATCCTGTGTATAAATGTAGAAATAGTCAGGTGTGCCCCCCCCATCCTATGCAGAAATATAGTAACAGTCAATACCAAATGATCGACGGATACCCTGCAGAAACAGCATGCTACCTATAGGTGTACAACACAAAGGTCAGGACTGCAGTACAAACTACCTGGACTCAATCTCAATCCACACATTCAATACAGATGGTCATACTGGGCATGCCCACACACACAAAAACATGAAGGCCATGTCTGCAAACACCAGTGGACCAGACATATCTGCCAGTCACAGATGTTAGTGCAGACACTTCTCAGTATGCCCCACTCATGCTTTGCACATGCAGTGGATAGGAATACAGATATATATGTAAGGACAACACACTATAATAAGCCAAAGGTAGACATACATAGATGTGTGGAAGAGTGTGACTGTGACAAGGAGCTATCCAGGCCTGTCCCACCCAGCACACAGCCAAAGGGCAACAACCACATGAGGTTCAGATGTCACTCACTGCAGATACTAGCCACCTGTATCTGTCAGCATTACAGACTATGTGGTGCATGTGCTAGCTGTGCAACATGACTGTACAAGGAAGTAGTCATCTAGCAGCTGTATACGTGTACCTGTGAAATATGACCCTGTGTGTGCCCGCATGTGGCGTGTCAACCTCTAGATGAATGGGTTATGGGCCATGCACACAAACTGCCCTCCCCATAGCCCTAATATAACAAGCCAGCTGAGGTCATCCACTGTGAATTATACCTTTGAGAGAGTTGTAGCCCAGTGATCTCTGTGGCACATCCCATAAGTGCGTACTGCTGTAGTGTGATAAAATAGGTAGGAGTTCTAATACCAGACATGGCAACTGTGTTTATGTGTGTGTGTGTGTGTGTGTGTGTGTGTCTGTCTCTGTCTGTGTAGAGAGCAATACTTTTAGGGTAGTCACACTCCCTACAATTGAAATGCTCTACTTTAGTAAGGCTGCTGATGTCATCCACCTAGAAATACATCTCTGGGAAGGTTGTAGCCCAGTAATCTCTGTAGCACATGCCATAACTACATACTGCGGTATTGTGATAAAATAGGTAGGAGTTCTAATCCCAGGCTTGGCAAGTGTGTGTGTGTGTGTGTGTGTGTGTGTGTGTGTGTGTGTGTGTGTGTGTGTGTGCCTTTCTGTGTAAATAAAACCACAGTTTGTTGAAAAAAAAACACCTTTATAAACAACAGCAAAGCTTTTGGGTAGAAACCCTTCTTCAATACTATTACAAAATTCAAAAACCAAGTAGGTTTAAATAGGAGTCAAAAATAATCACATGACAAACAGCCCTGAAAATCATGTGGCAACATATGAAATATAAGTTAAAAAACAAGTTAAAAACAAAACTCACATTCAAACGCTAACAAGCAAATATATAACTAGCTAATAAAAATCAGTGCACACAAAACTTTCTTAATTAACAGCATAGCCTAGTTTGTTGCAGTTTAACAAGAATAGGCTTCAATGTAACAGTAGAATTTAAATCTGGAGAATGATCAGCAGCTAATCTGAGCATCCATTCATATTTCTTGATCTCAAGTAGATTATTAATGTCCCCACATCTTAGTGTTGTATGAAGAATATCTATAACTCTGAATCTAAATCTATGATCGGGGCCACATATGCTTATATGCTTATATAAAGCATTTTTATCATTTGTTCTCCTGATCTCAGATTTGTGTTCAATGATACATTCTTTTAGCTTCCTTGTTGTTTTCCCCACATAAAAAGAGGAACACACAACACAAGTTGCCAAATATATCACATTAGTAGTAGCGCAAGTAGCTAATAAATCAAATTTATATATTTTGCCAGTCAGCGGATGCTTGAACATATTGCTGTTGGTATTCATAATGTCAGAACAACAAGCACAAGTCATACAACAAAAGGTGCCATGTTTAGAAGAAGTGGGTTGTTTGAAATCTCTATTAAAATCCTTATAACATAATTTGCTTTTTAATGTTCTCATATTCCTATATGAAAAATACAGTCTATCACCCAGAACAGCCTTGACATCAGCAGATGCCATCAATATGACCCAATTTCTCTCTATGATCTGCTTAACTAGGTATGTCCTAGTATTATAGGTAGTAACATATCTAATTCTAAAATCTTTTTGTTCTGTTCTACACAAGGTAGAATTAGGCTTATCATTTAATAAGAAAATTGGTTTAAGCTTTGTACTTCTATCAGCTATAGTATTAGCTTTCAAATCTAACAATAATTTTAAATCATAACCACTATTCAAAAAATCTTCCATCATTTCATCAAGTTGTGTAATAAAACATGTCTCGTCAGTATTCAACCTACTAACTCTATTAAACTGAGATGTTACTATGCCCTTAAACACATGGGGAGCATGCATGCTAGTATTATGTACATATCTACCAGCATATACCTCCTTTTTATGGACGCTAGTATGAAGAGACCCTTCTAATAATTGTATTTTGACATCCAAGAAAGCTATTATGCTATCCGAGAAATCCATTTTAAACTTTAAGAAACCTGTGGTTGTATTCAGATAATCTATATATTCAACTAATTGGGAGGAAGACCCTTTCCAAATCATAAAACAATCATCTACGAAACACTGGTAAAAGCATACATTGTCATTCAAAGAATTTATATTACTACAAATATATGTCTTCTCCCACTGATGTAAAACTAAGTTGGCATAAGTATTAGCTACTGATGTTCCCATGGCTACACCAGTCAGCTGCAAGTATATCTGTTTATCTAACAAAAAAATATTAGTTAAAACTATTTCCAATAGAGAACAGATGTTCTCTATGTGTCATGCTGTTATAGAGACTTGTGAAGTCAGAAATTCTCTTATAGATTGAATACCATATTCGTTCGGTATAACCATAAACAAAGATGAAATATCCAAAGTTACAAATAAAAAATCCCCTTGGTTTAAAGAAGTAATGTTTAAATCATTATACCAACACCGTAACTTAGCTATAAAATCTGTGGTGTCTCTCAAAACATTAGTGCTTTGTAGTAAAAAAGGTTGTAGATGTTTCTGTAGGTAAATGGAAATTGGCTCAATTAGCCAACCACCGCCAGACACTATAGGTCTCATAGGTGGATCATATACTGATTTATGGATTTTTGGAAGGCCATAAAGTTGTGAAATTATAGGACAAGGAACATTAAAAAAAATGAAACAAGTCCAAATCAATATCACCATTAATTTGTAAATCATAGATTATCATATTTACTGAACTAATACATCTCTTAACATCCACAGATGTAATGCATTTAAATGCATGACCATCCTCGAGTAGGGTAGTCATAGACTGTAAGTATTTGTCTCGATCCATAAGGACTACCACACCCCCTTTATCTGCTTGCTTGATAACTATATCCTTATCAGCCTGTAGTGTTTTTAGCGCTATATGTTCATCATATGTCAAATTAAAACATCTCAAATTCAAACAATCAGAATACAAGCGTCTTAACTCCATTTCACACAAGTCGTGGTAAGCAGTTAACGCAGGTATGCTAGCAGGTAAAAATGTACTACGCCTTTTACAGCATGTTTGAACAGATAAAGAATTACTAAATAAAACCTTTAAATTAACATTCCTAACAAATTGTTTAAGATCAGTTAACGCAGTAACCAAATCATCACTAGTCATCGGAATAAAACTAAGCCCCTTTTGTAATAAAGAATAATGGGAGGCTTTCAAGTCAAAACCTGACAAATTTAAAGTACCTTTTACTATCTTTGGCTCATTTTGCCTTGCCCTAAAGGGCTATCATTCTTTCATTTAATCAGCTTGCCTTGTCAATGACCTACCCCTCAAGGTTGAACGCTCTTATATTTTCTCCAGTAGATCTAACTGAAATCATTTATGCAGAAGATTTAAAGTTAGTTGGTGAGTTTTCTTAGCACTATTAGTACGCACACTGGTACCTCCATTTCGTTTTTCTTCTTCATTATTATGCGAGCCCAAACTCACATCAGCTGTCACTGACGTCACGGTAGTAGGCGTGATTTCAGTCATAGAATTCAATGAGCTAGTAGATGCCGGTTCCTGGATGGATAAATTAACAGGCAAAGGCTCAGAAAAAATATCCAAGGTATCTAGTGAAATTTTCTGAGCATAAGACTTATGATTGTTGTGAATAGAGGAATCAGTTTTCGGACAAGAAAATATATGACCCCTTTGAAAATCGGTCACATCACGAGTAAGCTAACATTTTTTAGTAGCTTCCAGTCGATCATCAAGAGCCTGTAGTCTGTCAAGCATTTGCTGATAGACATTCACCATATTAGTAAAACAAGGCATAGCCATAACATCATTTTCCATGGACATTATCTCAACTTTTAATTCCTTTTCACTAACAGAAAAAAAGTCATTCATAAGAGCCATATAGTCAAGGCTCAATTTGATGTTTAGTTGCTGACAGCGTTTTAATAAATCTGGATAGGCATTCCCATACGAGGGCATTTTCAGAATTCTTAAGCCTCGTGGGACAATGCCTCTATCCAAATAAGCCGAGAAACTGAAACGCTGCCATTGTAGGCACTTAAAGGCACCTACCTTTCTCTCAAGCAGTTGTAATTTCTTATTAAAATCTGCAGTAGTCTCAGTATTCAAGGAACTATCATTCTCAATGTCCATACATGCTGTAGAGACAAAAGGCAACAACGGATTCGTCTCATTAGCTAATAGAGACCTAAATGAATTTGTGGCTTTTGAAGCTTCCATGTGGATAAACGGGCTGCAAAAGACTCTCCAAGTATTCCCAACCAAGCAGCGAGATACACGAACAAAACACCAAAAGCTGCTAGTAGATAACAAATAAAACCACAGTTTGTTGAGAAAAAACACCTTTATAAACAACAGCGAAGCTTTCGGGTAGAAACCCTTCTTCAATACTATTACAAAATTCAAAAACCAAGTAGGTTTAAATAGGAGTCAAAAATAATCACATGACAAGCAGCCCTGAAAATCATGTGACAACATATAAAATATAAGTTAAAAAACAAGTTAAAAAACAAAATTCACATTCAAACGCTAACAAGCACATATATAATTAGCTAATAAAAATCAGTACACACAAAACCTTCTTAATTAACAGCATAGCCTAGTTCATTGCAGTTTAACAAGAATAGGTTTCAATGTAACAGTAGAATTTAAACCTGGAGAATGGTCAGCAGCTAATCTGAGTATCCATTCATATTCCTTGATCTCAAGTAGATTATGAATGTCCCCACCTCTTAGTGTTGTAAGAAGAATATCTATAACTCTGAATCTAAATCTATGATCGGGGCCACATATGCTTATATGCTTATATAAAGCATTTTTATCATTTGTTCTCCTGATCTCAGATTTGTGTTCAATGATACGTTCTTTTAGCTTCCTTGTTGTTTTCCCCACATAAAAAGAGGATCACACTACTGCCACTATGGAGCCCCTTGGTGTCTTAGCACGTCCACGTTGTCTGCCAGATGTTGGTGTTGCTGGCCCACATCAATGCGGGCGTCACCGCATCCCCACCACACATTGAAGTACGGACACACCACGGCCAGTGAGGGCCATCATCTCACCATACCCTCTATCCATGTGCTCAGTATAAGCATAGATAGCACCTGACAGTTTACGGAGGTTGTCGCTTACAGATGTAAGAGCGGTCCTCTGCAGCCTCAGGCCCTGATTGGTGTAACGTTCAATATGTGCCTGCACTGCCATTACAGCCTGAAACATGTGCCTGCTGGTACCAGCTATGTCGCCTATGTCAGGGGCATGATGTCCAGCAGCCCTACCAGGAGCACCCTGGGACATTTGCCTATGTGGTGCCCTGCCAGCCATCTGGCTATTCCTGCTGTGACCGGACAGAGTAGACATGGTTACCACACTTCCCTTTGCACAGCCAACAAATGCCATTTGTTCTTCCGCTATGGCCACTGGTGATGGGCTCTGTGTAGGCACTGAAACTGTGTGCGGGATTGGGGTAGCTAAAAGGGGGAAGTCAAATGTTGGGGCAGTGTCGACCCCTGACAACTCCACCTGTGCCTCAACAGTACTATCATCATCGTCTGTGTCTGTATGGACACCAACATCAGATTGCATGCAGGAGGGACCCTGACCCACCTCGCCACTTGCGGGGGTAATAAACACACTTTAAAACCTGTACAGCATTGCCTAATAGTACACACACACACACACACACACACTCACACACACACACACACGCATACCTCTGTAATACCTACCTGTCCATGGCTTTACAGACAGTCCCAAGTATATGTCCATGTGTTACCCCATCCTGCATCACACTTGTTAACATACACACTTTGATACCACTCATTAACATCACAGTCTTCTAAATGCTCACACAAGTGGCCACAACACAATGTCTGTTGCTACGTTACCTGCCTGACCTGAGTGTAGTGGATTTGCACTGCTCTCATTTGGTATGCACCCTCTGTATGCCCGGAAATGATGTGCATGGCCCCTATATGTGTGGGCTACTATGTTGTATCCATAATCCCTCGCACTGTTGTGTCATGTGTCTGTAATGTTCAGTACATGCCAGATATGCTGCTCCTTTAGCCTATCATGTGACAACTGTAATATTTGGATGCACTCCCTGGTATTGACTAGTACTTCCCAAATGCATCTGTAGAGCTGCATATGTGGGTTCTAGGTGACCTCTCTGCTGACTATGATATTAAGGGTGTACCTGGTGTCTACCTTTCCTCTAGATACCTGTTCCATGCTACAGACCATATTATACTATTTGCTGTCCTGTGATTACACACATGACAGGTATTCCTGGTGTGTAATGTGTCAGTCCATGTCCATGTACTGCATGTTACCAAAGAGAGGTACAACCGTATGAACACCCCACAATCACACATGTGCATGCATGGCCACACACACACACACACACACACACACACACACACACACACACACACACACACACACACGCACAAATGCACACACTCTCTCACACACACACACACACATCCACACACGCATCCTACATGCATCTACCTCCTTCCACTTCACCAGAGTGACCCTGCAGGCAAAGTAACTAACCACCAGGATGCACACACACACACACACACACAAACACACACACACACACACACACACACACACACACACACACACACACACACACACACACACACACACACAGGTGAAGTTGCAAAATGATAGTACACACAGTCATCCTACTACCCATCTGCCAACATGCAGAACATATGGTACAGAACAACATGCAGTTCAGCTATAGTCAATCCATGCTAGCAACAGTATATCTGTGTGTGATGCATGTGCTGTTTTACTAGGTGATGCCCCTTCCCCTGGATACCACTGCACCATGTACACAGTATTGCTGCACACCTGTTCTGCACCCTGCCATGTACTGTGCACCACAACTCACAGGTGTACAACCCATTGCAGAATGTGTAGTACTGTGTCAGTTATGTCAGCTTTACTTCTTACAGCCCCTATGTTTTTCAGCAACACATACCTGGGATGATATGTGGACAGTTGTCATTGGTGAATGCCTAATGCCTGATTTACAGCTGTCAACATCAACAGACCATGTATGAACACTCCAATACTCTTACACTGACAACTATCAGAGCATACCATGGCTATGGGGGGTGTACACACCTTTATTGATTTTACACACCTTTATTGATTTTACACACACATCCTTAAACTGCCATGGGACCACATCACCACATATCTTAGCAGTACACAAGCCCAATATGTGACATATGTCCTGTACTTAAACATGCAATGTCTATAAATTGTGTTAGGTATGTGGCTGCTGACCACAATGCATACACACCATGTGGACATATGTGTTCACACCCTTATCATGACAGTTTATTGCACCTCTTGTTATGTGTACTACAGCAATCACTGCTCCTGGGCAAGGGTATACCAGCATGGGCCATCTGCATTTGCCAGTGTATGTTCAGTCTGCCCTACACATGTCCCTCTATTCTGCATGATTGCAAGGTCTAATCATGTGTACATCCCATGGTGTTCGCACACTGCCATCACTATTGCTGTGTGGGTAGGGATACAGCTGCCACAGGTCTTGAACCTGACTAGGTGCAGATAGAGCCATTCCTAACATCCTTAGGATCCCTGCTGCAGTGCACTGGTATGTCATGCTGAGACCTCCCCTCCTTCAACTTTTATGCAGCTGCATGACAAGTAAGCCCTACACATGTATGTCACTTTGCAGTGTCCCATACACTGAACACCACATGTTGCAGCCTAGACCCAGATGATAATGTGGACTACTGTAATGCCTTATGCCATAGTGTATCTCTGCAGCAGTTGCCATTGTTCTACAGGTGTATACACTGGTGTTGAACTGTATATGGGTGTTTCTCTGAACATGTCACTACTGTAGGCCATGTCTACCACCAGTATGTTACTCCCTGTAGACACATTCCACAATGACAAGATGTTAGTTATCATGCAGGTGTCTGACATACCCTTCCAATACCCCATCATGGTCATCCCTGTGAGACCGTGCATTTCACAGCAACAATACATGCACATGTAAATCATGCATTCAGGATAAGTGTGTTAGATGTGTGTATGGAATATACCATCACCATTACATGCCCGGTATGTTTGCAAGCATCTACATAAAACATACTCACCAGCTACAGGCTGCTGCCTTGGTAGTATTTTGGAAGGACCGACATAAGAGGGTGAGATATGCAATGTCAGTGGCCACACCTGTGGCAATGCTACAGGGTGGGTGCAGTATTACCATACATGAACAGTACATTCCCATGATACTACCACATCTGGACATCTGTTTATCACTACAATGCAGCAACACAATATATCTATGACATGTCAGATATGCATGATCTACCTGTACGAATACGGATGTATACACAACAGTGGTAGACTGATGTGCCCTGTGTCCTGACCTGCACGCTCCTCAGCCAGTGTCTGGGTGAAACCCAAATCCATGAAGAGTCCAGTGGTTGTTGGCTGTCTTGATGGGCAGGTGCCACAAGGCTGACCAGGAGCTCCTCCACACGTGTTAGAGGGGGATGGATGGCTTGCCCCCCCCCCTCCGTGGTGAGGTGATCCCCCCAGACTGCAGCAGCAACCTGACAGGCATTGCAAAGCAGGTCAGCACAATGATGCCAGACCAACTCATAACTGTAGTTATGCAGTCAGACATCATTGACCCTGTGGACTAGGTCGCTCCACAGGGCGGCCCACTCCTGCTGCTCATGTGCGGCCCTGCCAAACATCACTGGATAGTGCTGGATCATGTGTGCTATCAACACTTCATTCTCTGCATGGGAATAGGTGGATAACTGTGCATGTGCCATCTTGGCTGAAAGGCATAAAGATGGAAACAGGTCTGACCAACTCATATGGCAAGGTTACCACAGTTCGTAATACACATCTCTGTCACCCCCCCCCCCACTATATCAGCTTCAACAAACTGTACACACAACTCATTAGGTATGGCTACAGCTTACCTACCAATTGGAGAGATATTGTATTGTACCACACTTTCTGCTATGTGCTTGTAGCCATGCCCCATGTGGGACACAGACAAGTTCCTGTCCCCTGAGCTCAGGTCTAGGGTCTGTTCCAGACCGGGCTCCACAGACACATGAGAGATGTGCTACATCAGTCTGAGACATGCAATACATATTCACAGGGCCAACATGCTCCTCCTGCTCAGCCTCCAGACCAGGCACCTATAGGACATGAACTGCTGTTGTGAGTAGCAGTGGGTGGGAGGCTTGTTCCCATTGTGTCCATATCGGGGCTCATGGGGCATCCACATCACAGACCACACACACTATTCATGGTGTTTACCCACCACATGTGTCCCATACCACCCCTGTAGACTGTCCTCTATATGTACCAATCCTGACCACCTCTACATGTGTACCTGCCATACTTCCATATATTCCCATTGCATATTTCACAGATGGGGGCAATGTGGTCCAACAAGGGACCAAAATGTGACATACCTGTCCATGGTGAACACACTGCCTGCTGTAGATATCTGTGTATATTTCTATGTGTGTTGGTGCCTTGCACATAGCACGCATCACTGTGGTAGTAATATAGGGGACATGTCTTTACACACATATATGATTGTAGGTGTGTTTGTATATAGGTAGACATGTGCATATAGGTATATATCAGTATATGTGTAGATATCTGTGATGTATATATGTGCACATATATATGTCTACACATGGGTATATGTATATTTCTGGACATACATGCTGATATGCATATATATCGTTATATATTATATATGTGACATATGTACACATATGCATACCTATATATGGAGTACATTCAGGCATCAGCTCCACAATCTCACAACATCTTCCTGCACAGCTGCACTGTTCTGCCTTGCTACAACACAGATAGGTGCCACATATGGATACAGCTTGACATTAGGGGGGTATATGTAGGACCCAATTGTAGGTAACCCTATTACATACCTATGGCATTCTGGCATGCTACATTACAGATTAACCTGAGTATGTCTCCCACATGTCCATCATAATGACATTACTTCCACCACCAGCTATTGGCCACATAATGTACATACTTCCCATTACACAACACACACTATGATGGATTACATCTTGTCTATCAGTGCTGACCTGCACAGTTGACGGCTATGGCCCACTACCCACAGGGACAGACACTATTGTCCAAAGCAGTTGTTCAGTTGAACATCATCACAACAACACTTGATGGCACATATAAATCATTCCACATCATTTATCCCATTATGATGGACCAGGTACTACATTCTATTACATGTATATATACTTCAAATAGCTGTTGTGTGAATGATGTCTTGTTGACTGACAGCTGGCTAAATGCCTTTGACTTAGGCTTTTATTTTGAAGAGATTTGTCTTTCTTTCTTTTTTTTTCCTCCTTTATCTCACTCTCTCTCTCTCTCCCTCTCTCTCCAGTAAATGGATTGAGCTGCTTTGAATAGATTGCAGCCTGGCTTTAGTAGGTGATGCACATGATCAGGTGATGGCCTCTGCACCATGAGTGTCCTCCACTTGCTAACTGCATGCAGCTTGCTGTGTAGTACTTCCAATTACCAGTGTCATGGCAACCACCTACTATAAATCCCTACATCATGTGGGCGTGGTCCCTTTACCTTTCCTGTGTGATGGGCATCCTTCCTGTGTGTGGGCATCAGTGTTACAGATAGCAGGTAGCAATACCTCTTACAGGAGAACTGGCACACTCAGGCCAGCTACATTATTGTAGGAAGTTCCAGAACTACAGACAGAGTGTGAGTAGAGTTGTATTATGCTTTGTACAGTACTGGTGTTACAGGGTATGTGTGTACATACTAGTTTACCTTGGAATGCAGTCTGTCTGCATAGCTCTCAACTGTGGGCCTATCCTCTTGGTGGCCAGAGGTGTGCCTATCATGTTTTGTCTGTCCACCACACAGGTTCTGTGTCAGATCTTTCACTGGCAGTGTGTGTGTTGAGTGCTATCAGTATGTGGTTACATCTATTTATGTTTCTAACCTCTATTCCCTGACTAAGGGTATGTTGCAGACTATCCTGTAACACAAGCGACTTGCTTAGTGATGGCAACAGTTTTCCACATATGGGCTTGTGTTCCAGCCTCTGTCCTCCACCTACATACCAAGCTTTGCACATAGGACATGCTTGTCAGGGGTTGTTCTGTAGTTGGCTGTGAGTATATCATGCTGCAATTGCTGCCTTCAGTCCACTGATGTTGTATCCCCACACATACAGTGGGACTGGGGTCATATATGTGTGGGCTTCACCTATACAATGCATGTGTACCCTTATGCACTCCAGAGGCCAGTATATGTAACAGTGGTATATGGCTCTGCATTATTGAGTCTAGGGGGAATGCACCATAAATAGCCTAGGCTGTTACAAAATGTGGGGGTATCAGGGGTGAGCTGCCTTAAGGTATATGGATGTACAGTACCATAGAATTCACCAATATTTACATTACTTACATACATTAAGTTAATGCAGACCTACTGCCACCTGCCATACAGACTGTTCTGTTTGTCAGTGTGCTTGTGATGGTATCAGTTATGCCTTGTTATGTAACAATTGCACCCCATTTGGTCAACTGAAGCATTTACCACCTAGTGATTTTTTACAGAGTGTAGATAGAGGCTGCTGAACTATACACCTGCATTACTTACTGTTGATTGTTTGGTATCCTGTGGCCCAGTCTGTCTGTACTATTGTACAATTTGAAGGGCTTGGCCTGGACAGCAACAGTTGTGAACCTTTCCAGACTACTGTATTAGTAATACTGTTTCACAGTTGCATTACTCTGTTTATATGGATGTCAGTGTCTGAACAGCTATATGACATGGCATATAAAACTGTAATAGTACACAAATAAAGGTTTTCCATTTCTGCAAACCTGTGTGTGGTGTTTTATCCTATGACCTCTCTGTGGGTATATGTTGCAGGCAACAATTGTCATTTGTATGGGTGGCCCATACAGTGTCCAGTTATTAAGGTGTTAACTGTAGACAAAATGGCTGTTCCATATTGTGTGCACCTTCTACATATGTATCTTACTGTACATATCTCTGCGTGTGTATGTGTAGTCACATCTATATCTATATATATATGTATATATATATGTATATATATATATATATATATATATATATATATATATATATATATATATATATATATATATATATATATGTGTGTGTGTGTGTGTATCTGTATCTGCATATATGTGTCTGTGTATATGTATCCTGGGGGTGTTGATAGCTTCCACATTTTACATTTCCTATGGGAGCGAGACTGTACTGCATGACATGTTGCCTGACATCATACTAGTGGGATGTAATACTGTTAACATCTTGTTCCCATGTTGTGTCAGGTCCTGGTTATGGGATATGCAACACTTGGTAGTGTATTGCAGGGCAGACGTGTTTGGTTGTGGGTGGTATACCTATTCGTACAAGACGTACATTGTTTGGGGCCTCTCAACCCCACTAACAGTGCATGTGGACATATATATTTTCATTAATTTACCATTGTTATCTACAGATGTATGGCCATATATACCTATATAGATGTGCATATCTGCCTACATATATATAACTATGTCCGTATATTCCTACATAGATATATATCTGCTTACATATATGTAACCTGCTGTGTATATATAGACATATAGGTGTAGACATATATATGTGCCGATGTAGGCATTTGCATGTATATATGCTCATATATATTTATATATATATATATATATATATATATATATATATATATATATATATATATACATATATAGATATGTTGTATCTGTTTAGATATTAATATATTTACACACACATACATCTAAATGTTGGAATATATTCTCTGTACTGTTGCATGACTGGGCTGGATGATATGTTTTTGAAAGCATCAGAGTTATGTATATCTGGCATGGCTTAGTAGTAAATCACTTTATCTATGGTGGCTGTTTATTTTGTTGCTGGATAGAACAAGGATGGTTGGATACAGAGTGATTAAGGCACTTTAAAGCAGTTGTAAGAGGGTTTGCATGGGTTTGTGCGGAGGTAAGCACTGTTAACTTCTGGTTACAGTTTCTTGTATTCTGTTAGCTTCTGAATTGTTTAACCTGTGTAGGCATTGCTTACCCCCATGCAAACAGGCTTAAACCCGCTTACTGCTGCTTAAAAGTGCTTACTCCTGTTTACCCCCATGCTAATTTCTTTAAAAGAAAAGAAAAAGGGGTTGATAGGAAAGTGGTGAAAAAAGGGGTACAAAGAGAGAAAGCCAGTAGAGAAAATAGCCAGGGATATGCAGGAAGGGTGTAGAAAAGGTCCATAGTTGCCCATTTCTTCTACAGCAACAGCTGTGCATATACACTGAATTCAGAGGTAGATTTGGACACTCAAACTCCTGGGAGATGGCTCAGGACAACAGTAATAAGTTGTGATGCTAATTAGACCAGATTACATGTGTCCAGTGGACACATGTGTGAAATGGACAGCTATGTATGGGGCGAGATTTTTTTGTGGGAACAGCTTGCCCTTTTTTGTTTCTTCAAGTGGGAGTTGGATGTTGGGGAGGGGTAGTAGGTATATTTGGGGAGGTAGGCTGGGTAGATTAACAGACAAGACAAGGTGAATACAAGGGTTGGTATATGACACATCTGGGGGGTAAACACCTTGATGGGGAGGGGTGTTGGGATATCGGAAGCCCAAATGCCCCCTAATGGTAACAGGAGGACTGAGGTCCCCACCCATGGGCAGTCACCACTGCACCTTCACAGCCCCGAAGGTGACTGAGCTGGGGGCTGAGTCGCATAGCCAGGCTGACTCTCTAATCATGACACATGGCCCTCGAGCTGGCATAGAAGATCACCAAACTGCTGGTTAATCTCTCTACGCACCATGACCCAAACCTGGGGACGAGTGACAGGTGCCTGTCTGCACCCACTCCCGAGGGGGCGAGCTCCAACCCCTGAGGTGGTTCTACATGAAGGTGGTGCAGGAGCAATGGACAGGGAGGTCCAGGGTTGGGCCCCAGACATGCTGGTGCCCAGTGCCATGGCAGGCTGTGGTGGCACAGGTGGGTCCGCTGGGACCGACCTTCTAAAGCATGCTATAGTATTTAGATTTCATCATCATATGTGGGTTAGCAATAGTCAACACATTCCATGGTTAGCCATAACAGCATGCATAGATATTCCCATAAACCCAGATACCAGATACGGAACAGTTGCATAGCAAACAGAACACATGCATATATGAGACCATGGTGGTAATAAGTACATTGATGGTAATAAGTACAGCATGCAGGTACATTGATGGCACCATGCCACCAGTGTTGGAATAATTCAATATAGCACATGCATGGAAACCATGAAAATATTGATCAAACAATTGAACATTATCAGGGTCATTACATACCAGTTGGGGTGGGTATGTTGATTATTGTTGGAGATATGGTGTGGGGGAGAAAGATGCCAATTAACAACTAGTCTATTCATGTGGTCCATATTATTTTCCTAGTAAGTGCTGTTATCTGTACCTTACAAGTCTTACTACACTACCCTATAGCCTTAGTTTGGACAGTGATATGGCTGGCGTCATCATTACACATGAACCGGTTTTACCTGCAGTATACACCTGTTACCTGGTATACCTGTGGAGAAAATGTTTGTTAACACTAACTGTTTCTACACATAGTAATGGTTTCTGGGTTGCTGTGTTGCACATAGCTATCCAACTCTTTCTGCACAGACTTTGGCCATATGTTGACCACATGCTGGTGTGCCAGGACATATCTAGAATATTGCCCTCGTCCACCTTTAGTAACCTGACACACACATATACATGCTTTCCTACACAGTTATATTATGTAGTACAGTGTGAGTGACAGTGACCAGTGATACTTCATTACTCAGAGAAACTGCAACACTCACAATTCCCTACAATACCAGAGTGAACAGTATCAGTACAGGTTATAATGGTCTGTATTTCTCAGCACATTGTTCACATCCAACATACCTGGGGGAGCAATGTTTGTTAGCACCACCTGACTGTTGCCACACAAAGTTCTGGATTACACATTAGTATTATGCACATACATCTCACTCTGTTACTGTACACACTCTGGTCACAGCTTGACAACATGGGAGTGTAGATAGGACATATTTGAAATATTACTCTCCTAACAGTTTTGGGGGTTGCTACAGTGACAGGTGTGTTCTCGTGATGTTTGACAATCACTTGTATTCCCTGTTTGCTGGCTAAACATCTGGGATCATCCCACAGACTTACCAGGGGGACAGGGGGCAGGCAGCAGATATGGGCACATATACTGGACATTCTGGCCTAATCTGTACAGTTGTGGGGTATGAATCTGTATGCAGCCTAATTCCATTCCCAGGATTCAGACTCTGGTTGTGTCTGCTATAACTGAAACACTGTCCATCACAGTTGTGTCTGCTATATAGATATTGCTGTATATCTCCTATCTGCTTTCTGTCTTATTAATCCTCTGTGGTTTTGCATTCTGACCTTGCATTACAACACTCATATACAGATTTCCTAGACAGTTATATGCTGTTAGACAGTGTAGGTGACAGTGATGTGTAATACCTTATTATTCAGAGCAACTGCATGTCATTCTTTTATTTCTGGGCACAGTGTTGGTATCTGACAGACCTGTGGGAGGAATGTTTATTAGCACTACCTGAATGTTCCCACACACAGTACCAGATTCCACATTACTATTATGCACATACATCTCACTCTGTTACTGTACACACTCTGACCAGAGCTTGACAAGTTGGGGTGTAAATGGGACATATGTGACTTCTTAGTCACAGAAGGTATTGGGAAGTTGCTAGTGTGCCAGCTTTGTTCTCATAGCTGTGTGTCAATCAGTTGTATTTCCTGTTTGCTGCCTATACGTCTGGGATCATCCCACTAATTTCCCAGGGGGACAGTTTGATAGGCAACAGATATGGGCTACTTTAATAGACATTCTGGACATATCTGTACAGTTGTGGGGTATGATTCTGTATGCAGACTACTACCACTGGTAGGATTCGAACCGTGGTTGTGTGTGCTAAAAAACAACAGTTCACATCTCAGTTGCATGTGCTATTCGGTTTTTGTTGTCTGCGTTTTCCCTGTTTACTGTCTATGTGTCTATCAGTTGTATTAAATGGCCTCTGGGGATTACACCTGTCATATACAAGCATTCCTACACATTGAATTTATGGTGCACAGTGTGGGTAATAGTGCTTAATACTACAGTACTATTACATGATTACATATCTACATTACCGTATGATACCAGGATATACACATGCGGTCCAGCAGTTAGACCTGTTTTGTCAGGCTATTACACTTTTATTGACTTACAAACAATATGAGACACTTCCTCCCATATTCTCTAGTGTATGCAGTACTTGCCTTGAACAATACAGGTTTTATACAAGCAACTAATTTACTACTACTTTTATGTTTATTTCCTTTGACAGTAAATGCATGAGTATTACTGAACTGCCTTGCGTTGCAACCTTGCCAGGCAATTGATGTGGGCCTCCTGGTTCATGGCCCACTCGATTGCAGCTGTGGGGGACATAAGAGGAATACTTAGTCATACCTATCCGTTATATACATGAGCTGGCAATTATTACACACATACTGGGGTGATACTTACACATGGCTGGAACATCCCCTGATGCTATAGCCTCTTGGAGCCACTTGGCACTGGTGAGGTCATGGGCGAGATGATCCCAAGCTTCCGCCTTATATTGGGAGCCCTGGTACTGTTCCTACAGCAGTCTCTGATCATGGTCTTTGACAAGGAATCCTGCCATGACTTTGGACTTCTGGATGCATCAGCGCTGCACCCGAAAGTGCACACCTTCTCCCCTTACTGCCATAGTGCCTGCAAGGAGAAGCTACAACCAGTTATGAGCTGTATTCCCAACTCTTGGGTTTAAGTAGGGCTGATTTCCTGCACTTTTCCGTGATTGGCTGGTTTTGAAAATGCTAAGCTATGGGCAAACCTGCTTAATTAAAGTTGGCATTGTTTAAAGGGGTATAACACTGGACACATTGAGTTAACTGGCCTACACATTGCTTACACCTCCTAAGCTGGCCCGTGCAATGCTTAGCATTGCTTACATTAGACTTTGCATTATTTTTTCTTTTTGGCATTGATTTCTTATTCATTATATCTTATATATCTGCCTGGTATCCATGATTAATGTGTATGTACGCTCTATGGGGTCTTTGTGTTTTATTGGGGACTTCAACACTCTATTACAATTTCACCTCACTTCTGGGCTTACTGCTATACTCCAGTTCACATATTTATGTTATCTAGTGGGTTATGGAACATATGACTGTATACTGATTCCTTTCACAGGTTAGGTTTTGTTTTACTATGGTGAGGACTTATTTGCTGATACCTCATTCTTCTGTACTTCTGTGATGGCTTGGTGGTTGACTATGGTGTATAGGCTCCTGGGTTCAAGACCTGCAGGGTTGTTTATTTTGTTGATGGGCAGAACAAGAGGCATTTGATACAGAGTGATTAAGGCACTTTTGAGCAGTTGTAAGCAGGTCTGCGTGACAGTAAGCACTGCTAACCTGCTGTTACATCTGCTTACAGAGAGTTAGCTTTTGAATTGCTTAACCAGTGTCAGCATTGCTTACCATCACACAAATGGGCTTAAGCCCACTTACTAGTGCTTAAATATGTTTACTACTGCTTATTTGTGCTTATTTGTGCTTAAACCTGTTTACTAGTGCCTTATTCATTATGACACTGACACCTCACATGTGCATTTACTGCAGTACTCCAGTTCATGAAGATATGCTATTTAGTGGGTTATGCAACATAAATATTAGTCATAATGTCGTGGATGTATTTTGCTACAATAAACGAACGTTGCTTAATTGTGGAAGTTGGAGTGTGCTTTGTGGTGGTTATCCTACTTATTAGTCATAATGTGCTTTGCCATGGAAAATGTAATGTGCTGCAGTGGGACTCGAACCAGGAATGCCTGCACGTAAGGCGAATGCTCTGCCTACTACACTATTGCTATGCTGCTTCATTTGCATATATCTTCCTTGTTATCCTCTTCAGCCATTTAAGCTGCATTAACTGTAGCTAAGTGATAGGCACACCTGCGTACCTACGGTTAGCTTTAATCGGATTTTTTAAAAAAATAAAGGGTTTCTTTATTTTATGTATGTATACTGTTGATATTGTACACAAGGGGGACTGTTGGTGGGGATATGCAGTCACCTATGAGTGGTCTCACTCATTTCATACCCCTTTCTGCTGTTTTTCATTGTGGGGGCATGTATATTCTGAGAGCTCTGTTCTCAGACACGTGCCCTGCACTCTTACACACTCCGTGTAATCCTAGGAGCTCAGGCAGCACATCTCATTATTATGCATGGCACACTGCCATCCTGATCCTAAACTGCCGCCTCCATGCAGAACTAAGCTAGTCCTGCATGGAGGAATAGTAAATCCGGGAGCTTGTCTTTTGTGTTAACAAATAGTGCCAAGAGTACTTAGCTGCTGATATTATGGGTCTTAGTGGGAGGTTATGGGGGTCCTTGTGTACTTGGGTATACGAAAAATAGGTGGTATTACTGGTTTGTCCACTTTTGCCAACTCCAAGATATCTTTAGACATAACCCCTTTTAGTGTTAGATCTTCTAATATATAGTCTATCCTTGCATATGCTATATTTATTTAATTTTTGACACTTGTCTGTATGTATCTGCATCACTGAATAATTTCAACATTTTATTAGCATATGCAAAAAAGTCCATAAATTACTGCACCCCGATCTTTGTCGGGTTTCACTTCCTGAATGTTTTGTTGTTACTTATCTGTGCTAATAATTCTCTCTCATCTGATGTTAAATTATCTGTGTATTTTGACTTGCTTTTCATTATCCAGCTAAAGTTACCATTACCCTCACAAATCTTCTCAAAGGCTGATATCATGGGGTTGCTAGGTTGTATAAATGGCCTTTTCCTTTTGTGTGGAACTGGAGTATGCACTCTCTGTTTGTATTGGTGAAAAACATAGTTAAATTCAGTTGTCTAACATAAAGTTTGAAATGTATCCATACATGCACTATATCCTGCTTGAATGTGGGGACAAACTTAAACCCTTTCTTAAACAATGAAACATGTTTGTCCTGAAGGTTTATATAACTGTAATTAAATACCTTAAACCCATCTTTGGCAATCACATTACATGGTGAATCATAGTATATATTGTTCATATCAGAACATGTCACACTCAGTTTTTCTTTTTGTTTCTCCCTTTTTTTCATATGTTTCGGAGGATTAGGGGAGTTATTTTGTTGGTTCTGAAAAGGGGGGGGGCTTTGTAAAATAATTCTAGTTGATGGTCTCTGGTCAGAGTCTGGAAAACTACACCTCCTACCTAAACCTACTGGAATATCTTAACATTCAGCCTAACACCATACTTGTGGGTGTCTCCAGCTACCCCTCCATGAACTGGGAAACTTATATGACCCATAATTCACTTGCACAGAGCTTTTTGAACTTCATCAATGTAAACACCATGGAGCAAGCTCCCTAATTAGAGGTACACATATCCTAGACCTATAGAACATAGGGGGATGCTGCTCTCACTAATGCATTAACTCCTCCCTGGTAATATCTAACCACACAATGATCTCCTTTAGTATTAAAACTAACCTAAAACCCCCATCAAACTCTAAATCTGTCAAGAATTTTGCTACGGCCAATTACCTCAGACTGCGTGACAGCTCATTAAACTTCCAAGGCCCTACATCCCAGATGACACTGAGGCCTAGTCTGTGTTGTACACAAAAGCAATGTACAACCACATTCATAGCTGCACAGAGGTAGCAGTACCTTTCCAAGTCAAATCTATGATTACTGGCAAAAATAAAGCACCTTGGTGGACCCCAAGCATAAATAGATTATTCAACAAAAGGAAAAAAAATCCTCTCTAAAGTCAAGAAGGAACAGACAAAACAGTCTAAAAAGACACTCACCAGTCTAAGCAAACAAATTATATAGCTGGTTGAATCTGCCAAAGCAAACTATGAGGCAAAGATAGTCTCCCAGGAGAAAGATAACCATAAGTTTTTTTTAGTTATGTTCATAATCTTAGGAGGAACAGTCATCAATGTGCTGAGATAATCATGAATGGCAACACTTACACCCAGACTGAAACTATAAAACACAGTCTGCATGAGTCCCAACAGCCTTCCAAAATGTTTCTTAAATAGCTTAAAACAGAGTCTATCAGGGCCACTAGAAACCCTCTTTAACCACAGCCTCCAGATAGGCTTTGTCCCCACCAAGGATTAGAAGAATGCAACAGTCATCCATCTGCACAAAGGGGGGCTCATCAATTGACCCAGGGAACTACTGACCCATAAGCTTAATCAGTTTTATCTGCAAGGCCATGGAGAGATTATCATGGATGTGATCAATAATGACACAGGAACTCTCCAAACAGTGTGCCAGACCCAATTTGGCTTTGTCAAAGGGAGGTCTTGCCTGCTCAATCTGGTGAACTGGTACACACTGCTTATCTAGACTGGGCCAAAACTTTCTACACACTCCTTCACAGGGATCATAGATAAACTAACAGAATTAGACATAACCCCCTACATAACAGATGGATAGCCAGTTGGCTCACTGACAGGACATATGTTGTGGATAGGTGACTCTACTTCTGATAAGAAACCTTTTACTAGCAGTGTCCCACAGAGTTCAATGTTGGTATCCTACCTGTATGTATATACTTCTCTGAAGTGAAGGCCATCCAGTTCAGAAAGACTTTCATAGCCTTTAGCACTGACTTTTTATACATATCTTACCATAAATATTAAATATCCTCCATTTTTTGTTACAATAAAGAGCTCAGAAGAGTCTAACCTACTACAGATATTTGATGTATGGAATAACTCCATTCTGCATGTCCAGAACTGCAGTTAGGTATCTAATTTGACACAGTGCTGCATTTTAGGGATCACATTGTCTGAATAGTATATCATATTGTAAAGCCACTTTACTGACATATTGTTCACTTGCCTCACTTCTAATACAAGAAGAGCAGTCAGAATCAATGTACTAGTACCAGATTTTGAAAAAAAACCCTTCTAACCATTGCACTAAACTCCTCCTATTATAAAAACCTACTACAATCCTTAATAAAATTTGTGTATTTGTTCTAGTCTTTGAAGGCACAGAAATGCACTGCCTCACCCATGCAGTAAGGAGGGTACCTGCCCATTGCAGACAGTGCTACACTCATGATTTTAAATTTGATATTCACACATCTTAATATTTACCACTGTCCACCTTTGGCTAATAATTTAAAATTTGCATTTAAATTACTTTGCCTTAAGGTTATGACACTAAGGTGCAGTATCCCAGTTTAGCTGTCAGGATGTTGTTACATGAGAAAGATGTATAAAAAACTGCACCATCTAGATGGAATTTCATGCTTATGCATATCAGAAATGAATAAAAGTTATGCTAATTTAAATCAGCCTATTGAAATATCTGACAACTTGTCAAGGAGACAACAAGACAGCAGAGTGTAATTACATAAAATTTCACTTCACGCTGTTAAACTACATGGCATGTTACCATTTAATGCCCAGATGAATCAATGATGTTATTCTCCTGATATATTGCAAATAGTTGTGCCCATTGTGTATTGTAAATGCTTGCGCATGACTGTACCATTATAACGTATGATAGGCTATTTGTTATTACACTTAGAGTGTGTCGTATTGCAAAAGGGGCCTTCTGCTAGCATAACTACCCAGTTAACAACAAACAAAACAATAATATGACCAATGTAATATGCATTTCATACAATGGCATTGGCAATCTCTGTGTGTTTTCCACTACATTTTTCTTTTTGTCCACCCCCCCGGCCATCTGCTCAACTAATTCACAGGCTCCACTACCTCCAGTCAACATACCCATTGCTACTGAAGGACATAGCTGGGTCATGGGGAAAGCTTAACACTTTTCCACTTAGGAAACTAAATGAAAGCCTCCCCCCTAACTCTAAGGCTGGATGAGAACCCTATGAATCATTGGTTCCATATCCTGGGCGTACTCACTAGTATACTCAAAACATGACCAGCTCACTGTCAGAGCAAAAAACTTCCAGCTTATTCCTTTCCTGATATATGCTCAACAGCTCTATCCACCCTCCCCCCCCCATTTGAGGTGAGAGTTGGATGGTAGAGAATGGATCTGTCAGTCAATTATGCAGATGAGTTCTTCCCTCCACCTGGTGCTCCTAGCCTCCTGTGGCCTATGGCAAAGTATTTCTGTCCCCATATATATGATTTTCCCGTGCTTAGTGCACAGCACTGCTTTGGCAGTCTACCCACTAAAGGCCCATTCTCCATCAGATAAACACCTAGTGCTCCCACAAGATGTCACCCATGAGTTCAGACAGAGGTGCATCCGTCCCCAGATGATGGGCCATCTGACAAAATCCACTTAGTCCCATTCTCTACATCTCATCGCCTCTATTGCTGGTGGCAGTAATTGATCATGGGTCATATGCATCACACATGAGGAATCATCAATATGTGCCATGGAAGCAAGTCCCCATTCCTTATTCTTTTGATAATATCATCTTTCCTGGAAAGTGTTCACACGCAGTCACAGAGACGTTCATCTTGGGTATGAAAGATTTGCAGGAGAACTGCAACAGCCTGTTCCAGAAATGTGATCTGCCATGGTAATTCTTCTGCTACCCATGCTTTACTGCTTAGTTACATGTTTTATTGCACTGACAACTGCTGCATTATTGATGTGTCTTCCCAAAGAGTATCTCATGCAACCTTTAAACACTCTCCACACTGTACAAGGTAATACATTTGCATCTCTGCCTAGCAGGAATGGTGGACTCCCCACAACGTTTTCTTCAGTCCTAAAATCATTTTAGATTCTGCTGCCCCAGGAAATTTCCTTCTCAGTCGGGTAATTCTCACATTGATATGTGATCCATTCTCTGGGTCCATGTCTTTGTGCTACTGCAGAGATGTCATCTGCTCTTCCATTTTTGCAGTCCTAGATCGCAGTCATCACAGAGACAAGTCATATTGTACAGTACTTTTCAATATTCTCTTCATTTGAGCTCTTCTTGCTACTAACTCTTTGTGGGTCAAGGGGTACCATCCTGCAGATTACTGATCCTCACTGTGTTGCTGATACTCATATCTGTACCATTAGGTCCATATTGTGGTGTCCTGCTCAAGCTAAATAGTTTGCCTTTCCATGCCTGAAGTGCTATCTGTACATTACACACAACAATGGCACAACTGTGCTCAGTCGACTAATCATGCTCCTTTCTCTGCCTTTCTTTGATTGTGTAGAATGCGTGTAGTGTGTGTGGGTATGGGGGGTATCAATCAGATATGTTGAGATGCTGTACATGGCTGTTTCTGTTTGCTCTCTGTCCTGTTGTTTCATTGTATATCTGTGTCTATGTTGGCTGTGTGTCTTTATGTACATCCCCCTGTCCACTCTCTGATGAGCTTGCTTTCCTATTCCACAAAGCTAAGTATCATGCAACACCATTTATTTGTAGTATGTTGTTGTGCTCCTTCACATGTTTTGTGTTGCTGCTTGTTGTTTATAACAGTGAGATTTAGGATTTATATATTGTTAGTTTCAGTATAAATGCTGGCATGTATATGTTTGTTTTTCTTCCATATGTACGTTTCAGTTGTGACCCTCACTGTTTTTTTCCATATATCTAACTTGTTTCCCCATACAGATTGTTTTTCATATGCTGTTCCTGGCATAAACATTCATGGATGGTCTACACATTGCTGCTTTACATTCTTATGGTTGCATCCTGCAGTTACTACTGTCATCCCCAGCCTATACTATTTTCAATTTATGCTCCTTTACATTTTTTGTTAATAGGTTAAGACAAAGATCCTCCCTTACAATCCAAGATACCTCTCATAATCTTCACATAACATACACACCCTACAAAATAAATTGCATTCCATAGGCAACTCATTCGCAAAACTAGTCACCAAGATATCAACATTTCTACTACCACAGATTAAATCCATTCCCAGTGCACAACAATATTTACAAAAATTATCTACTCATTTTTTTTCAGAAATAATTGGTCTATTCACCTTTACAAAAAGAGAACAAATAGTAACTATCAACAGATAAATTATATTACATGCAGAACTGGCAAAGCTCTCAACCTATTAGTACAAAAAATCTGGGCAAAGCCAAAAGTAATGGGAGAACAAAATCCCCAAAATAGGCACACATTTTAAATATTGCTCTTAAGAAATTATAAAGCTACTAGAATGAAAGGCCTTGTGTTGCCATGCATTTTCAGAAAGATATGATGTGTGAAACTCAAATGCTTGTCATTATTTAATGAATTCAGTCCTCACTGATTTGCTACAAAATTTCAGAAAAGCACTTTTATGAAGAGCAGACCAAAATTATGAAGCAAAAATCTGGACATTCTATGAAAATCTCCACAGTTGAGAGATACGAGTACTGGTGTTAACTTTTAAAAGATTCTATTATAAAATACTATTCTGATAATAACCTGACAATATCAAAGTACTAACTCAGAAAGGTAGAAACTTAAATTGCAGAGCAAGTTGATTTTGAACCGTGAAACAAAACATATACCCCCAGATTCTCTATGCCTTACACAGTGTGCAGGATTAGTGCAGGAGCTCCAGCAGGCAATATGACTGCCGTGCGATCCAGGAACAGCCTGCAGGGGCGTGCACAAGTACTAATGCACTAGTCCTGCATAGACTAAGCCTCTGTATGCAAATCACCCCATTTGCAGGAGAAATCCGTGCAAATGAGGTGAGTTTGCGATCCCGGAAGCTTTCAACCGGCCGTGCAAGACTAGTGCAATCTGCAGAAATGTACTCGGTTAGTAACCGAGTACATTTCTGCAAAATCCAAAACGGAGCTGTGACAGCTCCAAATAAAGGCTGCATATCAGTTCAGAAGCATTACAATGGCTAAGTATAAGGCCATTGGCATTGCAAACAGTCAAAAAAATGTTAAAAAAATCAACTTTCAAATTTTTTTTAGCCGATCTTGGTTGTTTAAACGTAGGGCAGTGGTGCACAAATGGGATCAGGGAGAAAATAACAAAATAAACCTAAATTAAGCATTCTAACTTAAATCACTATTCTGCCATGCAAATCAATGGCTGGCAGAAGACAACATGGCCAGTGAGTAGCGGTTGCTAAGGGGGGAGGCTCAGTGTGAGACATGTAACTATGCATTAACAGGCGATCCTATGCAAATGAGGGGAATATTTATTTATTTATTTATTGACATTTGTTGACCGGGTTAGTCCAACTGGGATTTTGTCCCATTTTCAGTGGAGACCCAAGGAGAAAAGCTCCAGATAGTACAATAAAAAACACTACAGTAGTATACAGGTATAGCAAACAATAGAAATAAAACTAGTCATTTCAGTAGTAAAACAAAAAACAAAACAATACAGTAGTAAATAATAAACAAAACAAAATTACCAATAATTAAATGACAGCACAAGGTTTTTTTTTTTTGCTATGTAACTGTACTGGTGGGGATAGAGTTAAGAGTTAGAGAGATAGGAATAATAGTGAATCCCAGTTTTCCCCAGCATGTGAGTCAGGTCCCAACACTGTAAGAGTAGGAATAGCTTGGTGCAAGCCTAGGAGTTAGCTGACATCATGGGGGGTGTCAGGCATACTGTAAGCGGATTGGAGTCCTGTGGCTAAAGTTTGCTCCTATCTTAGCACAGCAGTGTCTGAATCTGCCTAGCACCCTCTATATTGCCTAAGCGGGTGTGCACACCGGGTTTTAAAGGAAGAAAAAGAAAGTTAAACCAGGAAATAGCAGCACTGTGCACATTTGAGCGCTCTGTTTGTACGGCACCTCCCCGGGCTTAAACAGGAAGGCAATGGGAAGGGAAAACAGCAGTAGGAAGGTAATCAAGGAGAACTAGCATAGCTGGCAGGTGAGATGTATCAGAATCAGCCAATTACACAGGCAGCAGCCCAGCCCAGAACACTACTATAAACTAAGCAAACACCTTCCTCTCTGTTTTTTCCCACACTCTACACCACCTGTGTATACAAGCAGGGAACTTTTAACAAACAAACCTACAAAATGAGAGGAGCTACAGCAGGCAACATAGAACAACATGTGCAAGACGCTGAGGGTGGTGAGGATGTGAATGCTGCCAATCAACCCACAGTGAGGAGATGGAGAAGAGTGTACAGACCCAGGGTAACCTACCAGGGGCTACATGAGCTGGAGATAGTGGAGCGCTATAGGGTGGACAGGGACCTCCTACAGCAAAATGTTGAGCTGTGCCGGCCACACCTGACACACCAAGCTGACTGAGGGGAACCCATCCCAGTGGATACCAAGGTATGTGTAGGCCTAGGAATACTAGCCACAGGTGTCTCCCAAAACTCAATTGGGGATATCATGTGGATCTCACAGGCATCAGCATCCAGAGTATTCCACCAGTTCCTGGATGCTTGTCAGCACATGCCAGTGAGCACGTATATTTCCTCAACACCTGTGAAGTGTTGGCCAGCAATATGTGTCTCTTCCACCAAATAGCAGAATTTACTGAGGTAGTGGGTGCTATAGACTGCATGCACATATGCATCAAAGCACCACCCGGTAATCAGGGTAGGGCCTACATTAACCGCAAGGGCATCCCCTCCATCAACTGCCAGGTAGTCTGTGATGCCCAGGGCATTATAATGAATGTGTGTGCTGGCTGTCCTGGAAGCTATCACAATTCCCTCATTTGGCATCTGACGCAGCTGTACCAGAGATTTGCCAATGGGGAAATCCCCTACGGTCACCTAGTGGGGGATGCTGGTTACACACTGGAGCCATGGCTGATGACACCCATCAGCAATGCAATCACCTGAACAAGAACACCATAATGAGGCACACTCACAGACCAGACTTATAATAGAACATGTGTTTGGGATGCTCAGGAGATGGTTCCAGTGTCTGGACACATCCGGTGGAGACTTGCAGTACTCACCAGCTACATGTACCCAAATTGTTATGGTATGTGCCATGCTACACAATATGATCCTGCGGCAACATCTGCAGCAGGAACAGCACAGGGCAGGGCCACACAGCCCCCCCACCAATGCCAAGGCCTGCACAGGCACAGAGTGACTCAGAGGAGGAACAACCTGAACCTGCCCCAGTAGGCAGATGGAGGTATGCCCAGTATGCCGAGGCAATGGCAAAGAGACAATGCATAGCACATACACTGACACAGTAGGGACCTAGGGAATGACACCTCTCTCTGACACGCACATGCAGTAAAAGGGATGCCAAACATGACACTACCTGTGCAAAACCATGTATAGGGAGTGTACTATGTGCATCTGACATAGGCAGCCCTCAAGCACCATCCTCAATCCTGGCACACCTACAAGGTAAGTCAATCAACCTACCAATTGCCAAATGGAATAGAATGTGTTGTTACCTGCATCTATGGTATGGATGTGAGCATGCAAGGGTATTGGGTGGCTGAATGTTATAGCATCAGATAGTAGACACCCATAGTGGCACCATGACATTTGTAACACATACTGGAGTCACCATAGTAGCCAGTACTACACAGCATGACAAAACCCACTGCAGGAAATGTGCTGGGTGACATGTGTCCATATGACTCACACATGCCAGTCAGGGAGGTTCACATACCCAACAACAGTCTCAGCCTGCAGGACAGGTGTAGACAAACACAAACAGAGCCTGTGCTATGGCCTCTGAATGATGCCTATGGGTAACATCCCCCAGGCCTACAGAGACAGACTACAGCAGGTAAGGCAGTGGGATGTTAGTTCTATAGGGCAGGAAGTCAGATACTAATATGTAGGGCAACCAAAGCTAAGACCTGTAGTACACTGATATGCCACTAGTCAGTATGATATGTTACAATACAGAACGAAATGGAGTACCTGACATACCAGTACAGTCATAGAAAATGTGTGCATGTGCCAGGTGTGCCCCCCATCCTATGTGGATATGTAGAAATAATAAGGTGTGCCCACCCCCCACTCCCATGTAGACATGTAGAAACAGTCAGGTGTGCCCCCCCCAATCCTGTGGTAGAAATGTAGTAACAGTCAGGTGTGCCCTCCCCCCATCCTGTGTAGAAATGTAAAAACAGTCAGGTGTGTCCCCCCCCACACCCTATGTAGAAATGTATAACAGTCAGGTGTTCCACACCCCCACTCCCATATAGACATGTAAAACAGTCAGGTGTGTCCCCTAAATCCTGTGTAGAAATGTAGTAACAGTTAGGTCTGCCCCCCCCAATCCTATGTGGAAATGTAGTAACATGTATGACTAGGTATAATATGAGTGGAGCACAGATGGCCAAAGGTAGCAGGATAGGTTGTAGCATTTGCACAATATGCATGTCTGAGTGTGTTAGGATGGTGTGTGTTTCATAATGTGTGAGAGTAGTCAGTATGTATGCATGTCGAGGTAAGACCTGGTGGCCATTGCCCACTACTGCTGATAACAGGGACAAGCCCCCATGACTGCAGTGCCAAAGACAATCTCCACCAGTATAACACATGCAAGCAGTAAGCCATTATAAATGTGTGGAGATAATATGTGTCACTATCTGAAAGACTGACATGGCATGGCTGTTGGGCTAGATATACAAGCATTACACAGGGAAAATTACCCCAGACATACAGTATATATTGTGTCACTATGAAACGGTGACACCCTTGGATTTGTACATATAGGTATGCATCACAGTAACAGGACCTGTAGTAGGGGATACCAGTGAGGTCTGCCTAAACACCTGCAGATCATAAAGGAGGTAGGACTGATGTATTGGGAATCAGCTGATGTACCCACACATGCCAGCATAACAGTAATGCCCCATGCATATCTGTGTGTCAGATGCAAGTAATGTCCATAGCACACATGCACCCAGCCACACAAACAACACCCACAGGCACCTCTCTGGCAATATCCCTGCTGTGGGGAATGGGTACAGTACGACCCCACATTTATATGGCAATAACAGAAGACTGCAGCATGCAGAGCAGGTGTCCCATGCAGGTGTGTCCTTAGCTGTAGGTAGCACCCTGCCAGCATCCACACCACCTGATCAAGACTGATAGAAGGTATTGGCATGAACAACTATCACATCTACCCTGTCACCCCAGGGAAATATACTGTATGGTGGTCTGGGACTGTAGGACTGACAGAATGCAACGGCCTGCCACATCTGGCCTGCATCAACACCTAATGCCCCACAGGCACCTGCCAAAGGCCCGTGTCTCATACATACTGCCAATGCATGTTATGTCATGGACACCCAAATAACAACATAACCCACTCTATTTAAGCCATATGCAAGGACATGTAGACAAACCACAGTAAATTGCCCACCATGACCCACTGCATGAACTGTGGACCAACACTAACACACACCTGTGATGTGGTGATACCCTTAGGGAAAGTATCACAAAATGTATGCATAATGTATGGAAGAGGTTAGAATAACAGAGGGTGGTGTGGGAGCATGGGCAACATGGAATGTGCAGGGTCAGACACCAAGCTGTGTGCACACAATGCCTGGCTGCAAGCACATAAATGGGTGGCTACACATCTGCCCATACACCACAATAGAGTAAATGTCCTGAGTCATGGCCCCTGCCTCTGGCTAACATGTGCAAATCTGTACAGCTGTGAGGCATTGCCACAGCAAGATAAGGCCATGCTGCTATGTTGATGGGTGGACAAGTATGGGATCCTCTGTCAGCACTGTACCAAGGTGCTGAACTGGATACACAAACCCAGCACCAAGTGTCTGCAGCTCCCTCTCCAGAATGGCATAACTTACCATGAATATGTAGGTGTCTGCCCACAATAACAGACACAGCTGCAGTCACCATTGTCCCACAAGTCGTCACTGTGAACAAGAATGTCCATCTGACAGTACATGAGGACAGAAAATATCACTGTATCTAACAGTACACATGTCTGAATATCTCTGCTAACAGCAGTACCATGCAGCTGAAGCAGCACAGACACAATCACCTACAGTACATACTATCCCCTGCACAGTTTGTCCCCATATTGCCAAATGATTTATGGATACCCTACAGAAACAGTATGTTACCTGTAGGTGTACAACACAAATGTCTGCACTGTAATACAAACTACCTGGAATCGATCCACACATTCATTACAGAAGGGCATACTGGGCATGCTCATACACTTATAGAAATGAGGGCAATGTCAGCCAACAAAATACTGAAAGGTCATACTGGGCATGCTTACACACTTAAACAAATGAAGGCCATGTCTACAAACAACAGTGGGTCAGACATATCTGGCATTTGCAGATGTTAGTGCAGACACTCCTCAGTATGAAGCACTCGTGCTTTGCACACACACTGGATAGGAATACAGGCATATATCCAAGGAAAACATACTATAATAAGCCAAAGGTAGATGTACACAGATGTGTGGAACAGAGTGACTGTCACAAGGGGCCATCCATTATGAGGCCTGTCCCACCCAGCATGCAGCCAAATGGCTACAACCACATGAGGTTCGGATGGCACTCATTTTTGACCTTAGCCACTGGTATCAGTCAGCATGACAGACTATGTGGTGCAAGTGCTAGCTGTGCAACACGACTGCACAAGGAAGTAGTCATCTAGCAGCTGTATACATGTACCTGTGGAATATACCCTGCATGTGCCCGCATGTGGTGTGTCAACCTCTAGATGAATGGTTTATGGCCCATGCACACACTGCCCTCCCCATAGCTGTACTATGACAAGCCAGCTGAGGTCATCCACTCTGAATACACCCTTGTGAAAGGTGCAGGCCAGTAATCTCTAAGGCGTGTCCTATAACTGCGTACTGCTGTAGTGTGATAAACTAGTTAGATAGGAGGTCTTATCCCAGACATGGCAAGTGTGTGTGTGTGTGTGTGTGTGTGTGTGTGTGTGTGTGTGTGTGTGTGTGTGTGTGTGTGTGTGTGTGTGTGTGTGTGTGTGTGTGTGTGTGTATGGCTCTGTCTGTGTAGAGAGCAATTCTTTTTAGGCTAGTCACACTCACTACAATTCAAATGCCATACTTTGTCAAGGCTGCTGATGTCATACACTGTGAAATACACCTTTTGGAAAACTGCAGCCCATTAATCTCCATGGTGCGTCCTATACCTGCATACTTTTGTAGTATATTAAACTAGTTAGGTAGGAGTTTTAATCCCAGACATGGCAACTGTGTGTGTGTGTGTGTGTGTGTGTGTGTGTGTGTGTGTGTGTGTGTGTGTGTGTGTGTGCGTGTGCATGTGTGTGTGTGTGTGCACACGTGTGTGTGAGTGAGTGTGTGTTTCTATGTCTGTGTAGGGAGCAATGCATTTTAGGCTAGCCACACTCACTACAATTCAAATGCCCTACTTTGGCAATCCTGTTGATGTCATTCATTGTGCAATACACCTTTGGGAAAGGAATTCTCCAGTAATCCCCTTGGTGTGTCCTATAACATTGCGCTATAGTGTGATATAGAACTCTGGTAGGGGTCTATTGCCACACATGTCAGTTGTGGATGTTTTGTGTGTGTTTCAATGTCTGTGTAGGGAGCAATGCATTTTAGTCTAACCGCACTCACTACAATTCGAATGTCCTCCTTTGGCAATCCTGCTGTCATCCAATGTGAAATACACCTTTGGGGTTGGAGTACTTCAGTAATCTCTGTGGTGTGTACTATAACTGTGTAGTGCTGTAGTGTAATAAACTAGTTAGGTAGGAGTTATAATCACAAGCATGACAGGTGTGTGTGTGTGTGTGTGTGTGTGTGTGTGTGTGTGTGTGTGTGTGTGTGTGTGTCTGCGTTTGTAACTCATATCATGTGTGGAGGTGGTAGTGAGTGTGTAACAACTGGGCCCAATGTGGAGTGGGTTTTGCAAATTTCTTATATGGCGGCCCTAGTATATATCACAATGTCCACCATACAAGGATAACAGATGTGAAATAGCCAAGAAGCTGGGGTGCAAATCCATACCCATACATGTGACATCAAGGCCAGGCAAACAAAGTTAGCAACCCTAGTATTACCAAGACAACACTCTCAACCCATGTCTCATACACACACACACACACACACACACACACACACACACACACACACACACACACACACACACAGTTGCCTAGGCAACAGCCACTATGTTGGTAGTACACTGCATATTGCCCACTGAGAGTAACTATGGAGTGATTGCAGTGGGCTACAGAGGGCATGGCACCCTGTCCATCTGTCCAATAGGCATGTACATGCTGACAGTGCACCTTCCTCATATTCCCCACTGGACACCTGCAGCAACTGTGGTGGCATCAAATGTGACCCACAAAGGACATACCATGCCTGA
This sequence comes from Protopterus annectens, assembly GCF_019279795.1. Lineage (NCBI taxonomy): Eukaryota > Metazoa > Chordata > Ceratodontiformes > Protopteridae > Protopterus > Protopterus annectens. The sequence continues at coordinate 568,579,013 of NC_056725.1, forward strand.
AAATATGCCTCTATGGACAGATGCCACTGACACCAGGGAATGCCATTAGCATGCTATCAATGTAGGTGCAGGGTAAACCTGCTGTCCATTACCAGTTCCCACCACATGAGGCCAGGACTGGCACATCTGATGATAATCTGTGTGCACAACATGGGCCAGACATCCCAGGTACAGTTCCCCATGTTACTGTACATGCATGTAGGAGGTGTGCACATCCCAGACACTATCCATGTCATGGACTAAGAAACACATACATGGCAAGCAATGCACAGCATTGGCCACACTCAATAGTCACCCAGGTGACTGGATGGTGAATGCAATACGCACCTGTGTGGGCAAATTCAGAAACTACACCTCGAGCCACAATGCAAACCATTGTCATTTGTCCTGATGCCAAGGTATACCCATCACTTAGCCTTGTATAGCCATCTGGCACAGTCCAGCACTACACACCCATGAAGCAAAGCACCCATTCATGTCAGTACTAGCACCCTGTGTGTATGTGTGTGTGTGTGTGTGTGTGTGTGTGTGTGTGTGTGTGTGTGTGTGTGTGTGTGTTGTATGATGTGTATGATCACATTCACACTCACTACAAAGACACCTCCCCATACCCTTTGCCCATATGACCCCTGTGGTGCATGTGATACCTGCATAGTAATGTGGTATGGCAGTCTCACTAGTGATTAGCTGTATTCCTGGCCCTGCCAAGTGTGTCAATGTGTGTGCATCCCTGTGAGAGTGTGGCTGTGTTGACGCTGGCACCTGTTCATGTGGACAGGCACATGTACTACACCTACCGTATAGCTACCATGTCCCTGTTGCAGTTGTCACTCACCATCACATATACAGTCTGAGGGCTCCTCAACATGTAACCTATGTGGCACATCCAATAACTGCATAGAAATGTGATAGGAATACATAGTTGTCAGGGGGTTGATTCCATGTGCTGGTAGGTGTGTGACACAAACATGCTTAAGTTTTAATCTCCCAACCCTCCCTGACTTGTCTTTGCCTCTGTCTGCCTCTCTCACTCCCTCTCTGGTGGATGTGGAGACTTACACCTGCTTTGCTTGGGCAGCAGCATGTGTATTTTAAGTGATGCTCATGATCAGCTGATGACCTCTGCATGAATTGCAGCCCACTTCTAACTGATTGCATGTGGAACAGCTATGGTAACCCATAGCCAATTGCATGGAAACACACTCCAGTATCTAGGAACATCATGTTGGTGTTGGGCCTTTTCCTTCACTGTGAGCAGGAACTCGATCTGTTGTTTGCCAAACAGCATCTCAGGTGGATTGGGGATTTACATCTAACAACATACACTATGGAAACAGGGCAACACACAGGAGGTGGATGTGCCTGACCTGACTACAGACTGTAAGTGCTGCTATACTGCATTTGGAGTAATGTTGGATTAACAGGGTGTGTGTGGATATGGCTGTCCTACATGTTTTAATACCTGCCATGTCAGTGCTATGTTTATGATGAATCCCCATCTGTTGGGTCATATGCGGACTGGACAGTGTGTGGTGCCTTTGGTTTCATGTGTTACCCACAGAGCATTTATCTGTGAACTGCAGAAGGTAGTGTGAGGATTGCAGTCTGTAGATGGTGAAAGCCATGACAGTTACTGACTTCATATCCCTCATAGGACATATGTTGTAACAAACCCTGTTAAAACAGTAAATGTATGAGGTTATCACAGCAACAAGTCAATATTGGCCATGTGTATGTGCTTCCAGCCACAACTCTGTCAACCTTTGTACATATGTCATGTATTAAGAGATGCATATGTGCTGTGCACCATAATTAGTGACATCATATCTGATAAGCCAGTGAGATATAAGACTGCTACACATGTTATGTAAAGTAGGGGTTATATTTGATGACATAACCTGGACATTCTGTGGTTGTGTGCACAGTACTGAGGTTTGTTTACTTATGGTGAATGTCTGCAGTGTGTGTATTGTTAATATGTACTTTGGCCTGTGCACACATTGTGGTAGATGTCATTGTTCTTGGTCCTGTCTTATCTGATTTTACATGCTGCTCCACTGTATGTTACTGTATCAGCTTACATGTTTGTAGGGCTATATACACACACACACATGTCCCATACCACAGACAGGCATCGGACCACACTGTGTAGAGGTCCAGTATATGTAGGGTTAGTTTGTGAGTGGCATATATGAGGATGGTGTTGAACAGATAGTCCGTATACTGTAATATTATGCTAGCTTACCATATGTGGCTGTGGCTGTGTTCACATTGGTTGTGGTTATGCACTTTCATACAGTTGTATCTTACCCTGTGCTGTGACATGCCTGTAGAGCCTGCTATATATGCAGGTACATGTGCATTCCCCCATAGGAAATGTAGGCCAGTGTTGAGCTAGTCTGCCTGTAGCCTGCACAGTGCTTTGTTACATGCCTAGCAGCTTAGTGTACTTACCCAGTGAGATGTCATGTCCAGATACTTGGCAGATGTACTGCTGCCGGGGCTTTCTTAACAGTCATGTATGTCAGACAGAGCAGTGGGATGCTGTATAGATGTATGTCAATATCTAGTGGGTAATATGTGTCCATGGCACCTCTGTACCAGTGGTTATTATGTGTCAGGACAGACAGGGGTGTATGAATGCATAACATATGGGGCAAATGTATATCAGTCATTACGTGTTATACCCAGCTACATGGCTGTTAACATCCACATTGTCAGGCTTGGTCCACATGTTTTGCACTAAGGGGTTCTGTGTATACCTCTGGACTCTCCAGAGTGTGTCAGAATGTCCACATATATTGGCCAATATCTCTGCTGTACTCCACAGAAGCATTACGTGTTAGCAGCAGTACTGCACTATAATGTCCTTAGGATGTCTGTCAGTAGCCAATGGCGCACATGTGAAAAGCAGAAGTGACCTCCCACACACACCATGTCTGTGAAGACATTCCCTATTACAGTAGCAAAAGTCTAATAATATACCTGCTATACATACCTGACATCCTCTTGCACTATGAAGTTGGGACTGAGGTAGGGGTACAGTCCATGTTCAGGACATATGGTGAAAATATATGTATATATAATTATCCAGATATCTATATAGATATATACACATATACATACTAACATATATAGATGGGTATGTATATGTACATAGATATACATATACACACACACATATATATATATATATATATATATATATATATATATATATATATATATATATATTCAGAGCAATATATGTCTACACATATACAGATAGTGATACATATGCACATATGATATACGTATGGATATCTACATATATATTGACAGTAGTAGGTATATCAGAATAGATATGTATGCACATATAGTTATAGATATCTACATATACACCAACAAACTAGGCATATCTGTACACATAGGATGTGCATACATATATAGCTATACAGATATATATATATATATATATATATATATATATATATATATATGGTCCCACTTTGAATCATCGAATGCTTGAAACATCATGGAGGCCAGAACATTGAGTTTCAAACCATCGAAGATTCAAAGGGAAAATAAAAGAAAAAAAAACTCTACTTTAATATACCAACTCCGAGATCGCACTACAGTGGGGTAAAGGGAAATCTCCATTATAGCGCTATATGCAGAACTGCTAAACTGGAGATTTCCCATACCCTGTCTGCAGTGCCATCACAAAGACGACACATTCACAGGTATAGTGTGCAGGGCACCTTGCTGCCCTGCAGAAATATTAGCTTTTTCCCTTTTTTACTTACCTTTTTCTTTCCCTTGACAACATCGATGTTCTAAACACTCGATGATATGGTCTTGACCATATGAATTTCGATGATTTAGAATTTAGAATTTCGATGTTTTCAAGTGGAACCATATATATATATATATATATATATATATATATATATATATATATATATATATATATATATATATATATATATATATATATATATATATATACACATACACATATCTGTATATACATATATGTGTGTATATATATATATATATATATATATATATATATATATATATGTACATACGAAGAGATGTACACATGGCCATATATATGCAGCACTATACAGATGTGTATACAGACATATGTATGAGTATACATGTGTATGTACATGTAGGCATATATAGACCTATTATATGTTGTTGTGTCTTTCGGCTTTTCCCGGTTAGGGGTCGCCATAGCAGAACTCTGGTCCGCTAATGATTGGCAGTAGATTTTTACGTGCCGAGTTGCCAGCCCTGACATACAACCTTCAATGAAGGTACGCCCATTCATGCATGTCTCCAGACAGAAGAAGCTCTACCTGGGAATCAAACGGGACAACGTCTTACTGTGAGGTGACAGCACTACCGCAGCACCACCACCTATTATATGTAAACGACCATATTCCTGTCATGAGTAAACTTCACAGTTGTGTATACCCTTCCACATGTATCTCACTGTATGTATCTGTTATGTGCATATTATGATAAAACAACATTTGTGATGCAACAGTCATATTAATAACAAGGACTACACAATTTAGGAACTACAGGCAAACATTCAGTACTACTCAATATGTGTATTGACAGCTATATTTGTAAAACAACAGCAGTCTTCACAGTGGTCATGGCATAGTGGTTAAGTGTTGTGACTTCAGTGTAAAGGGTCATGGGTCATGGGTTCAATACCTGCAAGGGCTGTTCATTTTCTTGCTGGGTGGAACAAGGGTTGTCGGATACAGAGTGGTTAAGGTAGTTTTGAGCAGCTTTAAGGGCATTTCTGAGGGGTGCACGAAGCTAAGTGGTGCTAAGCTATGGGTAAATGTACGGGCACTTAGCATAGGCAGCGCTTACCAGTGCGCAAATCAGCTTAGCTGTTATATTGCAGCAATGTTGATACTTGCTAAGCATAGCTTAGCCCTGGTAACCAGGCCACACAAACAAACAAGTACAGGAAAGTGTCCAAATCAACTGAAGTTAAAGTGCATTTTCAAGCTGTTTTAATTGAATAAGAGATTAATTAATCTATTAAGATATTTTAATTAGTACTTGTATAAAAAGCAGGGTATCCTGGGTCTTTTTGTATTCTCATTTGTCATTCTGAAGAAGTGTGGACGAAAACGGATGTAAAATAAAGCGTTAAAAACGTTTCCATTAGTGCTTCAGCTTCAGCTTAATTCTAGCACTTCACTTGAAAGAGACGTTTTCCTGTGGTATCAGTTTGCTGCCTGAGTTCGTTTAGTGCCTTTTTTTTGTGATAACCAGGCCACACAACCTGTATAAGTGTATGTAATGCCATGTACAATACATGCACCTATATTCTGTCATTACAGTGGCAAGGGGTGCGAGTGTCATGTGTGATACACAGACATATATGAGCCCTGTACAGCGCTGATATCCATGTGAGTGTGTTACATACATGTGTAGTAGCCCAAGGTACAGGCTGTCACACTGGCATGTAGTGTATCATGGCAGTACTACTGTTGACAGTGCTAACCCAGGCAAGAGCAGAATGCTTAATGTAATACTGACAACAGGCACACCTGTGAACATGGCTAGACACCGAGGCCTCCCTGTTGTATCCCTGGTGTGTGAGCTGTGTCACAGTATATACCCCTTACTGGGTAATGATCCATCATGTGGAATGTAACTGTAGACTATGGTCTGTACAGCACATGTTAGTGAAGGCATCCAACATGTAGTTATGGCATACATATTGTTGTCAGACATCTGTCAATGCACTCATGTTACTGCATAGCTACTTGCCAAGCTGATGACTGTCAGTCCCTGTACAGATGTGGAGATGGCAGGTATCCAACTGGAATATGTACAGGCAAGCTAAGCTTTAATGACACTGACATGTCTGCCCAGCTGTGTAAGATGTGGCACATATAGGAGATGTCACCCTGTACACACCACATGGCACACGTACCTTAACTACACTAACGCAGTCAACAGAACATGCTTGGGTAGAGGTCTCCATCACAGACACTAACCATGTGTTGTAATGCATGTTGCATACATGTCATCTTGACCACATCAGTGGCCATGTGCAAGAAGCACCTGGAGGATTGGCTGATGCATGTCATTCTCACCCAGAGGGTCATGATAGTAATGCCTGTCTATTGATTACCCACTGCCACCTTGCAGGTGGCAGGATAACACTGTACACACAACCCCTACACAACCCATCTCCCCTTGGACAATAGCAAGGTACACAGCTATGACCACCTGCAGGGATGCACCCCTGTACTAACACATGTGTATGTGTGCATGACTGAGTATAGCAGTGTCTGTGTGTTAGCACACCTGTACATGGGAATTCCAAGAGGGCCTTCACAATCAATGCAACACCCATTGCCATAGTCAGTTGTGGCTGCTGCGTATTGGACATTACATGTACCCTGTTAAGCTCCCCCTATACTGGCTACATAAGCCTTGCAGTACCAGCACAACAGCGTTTTAAAAATGGGGTGATAGGCATTGGATACCCATTGTGTTCTGGCATGTGTGTGTAGTTGTGCATGTCCGTATATCTGTAGGGTACAGCATTCCAAGGCCACATACTCCTATTACAATACCCATTGCCACACAATAGTACAGATAGTGTTGATGCTGCCCATAGGTGAGGCATGACAATGCAACACCCAACTACGTGTGTGGCATGTGCATGAGATGCATATCCCTGTAGTACCAATGTTGGGGTATATAATGGGTTGTATCGCAGTCACAGCCAATGTGCTATGGTGGGTATGGCAGAGTGTCATCATGGGTTTCAGGGAGTACAATATCCAGTGGGGGATGTGAGTGCTGTGTACATTGTAATTACACCAAGATACACCCAGTATATGTCCCATGTACTACATTATGGTTACCAAAGTCACTATCAATCATACAGGTAACTGTTACCACAATCCAAGCCAGTTATGCATGTGATGTGTGCAGCCTACCTGTAACACATTGGAGACATGGTCAAGTTAGTTAGCAGCGATAGGCCCTGGTATCTCAGATGTGTGTCTGGCTGTTATGTGTCTGTAAATGTGTATATGACGGTATGTCACACTAAGTATTGTCCAAATACACCCATTACATCCCCCATTAGCATACTGTACATGTCAGGGGACATTCTGCATGTACCATGTAACCTGGGACACACCTCACCTTAAACCCTATGCGGTGTGCGCAATGTAAGCCACACACTTCAGTATCATGACATAGCTAGGTAGGGGTCTAGTCCCAATGTTGCCAAGTATCAGTGTGCGTGTATGTTGATGGGTCTACATCAGGTTGCAGGGTATAAACGCCTCAGCGGGCCACCTGTCCATGTGGCACAGGCAATAAATTGTTTAGTAACCTGTGAAATGTGTTCAACTGTACCCCAGATATGTCACAGCCATGGTGTCAACACAGTGACATACCCCATTGTGGAATATGACTGCAGACCATCCTTGTGCTGACACATGAGCACCTACAGCACAAATGGATAGCATTATAGGGACTGCAATCAATCAGTGTTACTAACAGCTATAATGCATCATTGCTGGATGGCTAAACTACCTACCAAACAAGCCTTACACTTTATTCCCTACAACATGGTACACTGCAGTACTGTGGCACACTGTGGTACAGTCACCATGTGCATCAGAACCATATCAGCCTACCCCTGCATTGATGGTATGGATGACAGAGATGTGGCACAGGTATCATCATATGCGCAGGGCATCCTAGTGCTGATACATGTACACCTACAACACAAATGGATAACATTATAGAAACCACAACCAACCAGTGTTACTAACAGCTATAAGGCATCATTGCTGGATGGCTATGCTGCCTGCCAAATATGCCTTACACTCTACTCTCTACAATATGTTACACTGCAGTACTGTGGTACACTGTTGTACAGTCACTGTGTGCATCAGAACTATATCAGCCTGTCTCTGCATTGATGGTATGGATGACACGGATGTGGCACAGGTATCATCATATGCACAGGGCATCCTAGTGCTGACACATGTACACATACAATGCAGATGGATAACATTATAGAGACCCCAACCAACCAGTGTTACTAACAGCTATAAGGCATCATTGCTGGATGGCTACACTACCTGCCAAATATGCCTTACACTTGACTCCCTACAACATGTTACACTGCAGTACTGTGGTACACTGTTGTACAGTCACCATGTGCATCAGAACCATATCAGCCTGTCCCTGCATTGATGGTATGGATGGCAGGGATGTGGCACAGGTATCATCATATGCACAGGGTGTGATGTTGGTTTGCCAGAGGCCGAGGATGGGCCATACATTTGACACCATGTGTGTGGGTGAGGGATGTACTGTGTGGAGGGGGTGAGGTGATGTGGTGTGTGTATGTATGCGACTGCCCTATGTGTGTTTGCATAGTGTGTGGGTATGCATGCACACAGTTCTGCCATGTGGCTGCCCTACACAGGTGTTTATGGACAGCTGCAGACCATACCTGGCAGGGTGTGCAGTTCACTGCCTCCGGCCATGGACACGTGGACTGTGCCTGCCAGGGGTTCCACAGGCATGTCCAGGTACAGGCCTCAATGCGCTACTCTCACCTACTGATGAAGTTTGTCCGCTGGTACCAGATCCCTCCAGGGACTGGCCAGGACCATGTGTGAGTGGCCTGCTGTGGTGTGGTGTAGACGGCACACCTGCTGCACTGCTAGGGCTGCTACTGCCACTACAGGAGCCCCTTGGTATCCTAGCATGTCCACATTGACTACCAGCTGTTGGCATTGCTGGCCTACATCCATGTGGCCATCACCAAAATCCCACCACACATTCAAGCATGGACAGACCATGGTCGATGAGGGCCATCATCTCATCAGACCCTCTATCCATGACCTCAGTTAATCCAAGGATGGCACCAGCCAGTTCACGGGCATTGTAATTTGAAGATGTGAGAGCAGCCCACTGCAGCCTCAGGCCCTGTCTGTGGTAATGTTCTATACATGCCTGTACCACCATGGCAGCCTTAAACATGCTTCTGCTGGTGCCAGCTATGTCACCTCTGCCAGAGGCTTGATGTCCAGTGGCCCTACCACCAGCACCCTGGGACATCTGCCTAAGTGGAGGCTTGCTGAACATCCGACTATGCCTGCTGTGATCAGACACAGTAGGCATGGTTACCACACTTTCCTGTGCATTGCCACCAAAAGCCAGCTGTCCCTCTGCTATGGCCACTTGTGATGGGGTGTGTATAGGCACTGAAACTGTGTGTGGGGGTGGGGTGGCTAAAAAGAGATGTCAAATGTTGGCGCAGTGTCAGCCCCTGACAACCCCACCTGTGCCTCAACATTAATATCATCATCTTCGGTATCTGCTCTGACCCACCTCACCACCTGTGGGGAAAAACAATAAATGCACTTTAAAACCTGTACAGCATAACTGAACAGTACACACACATGCACACACACACACACACACACACACACACACACACACACACACACACACACACACACACATCTCCGTTATACCAGACATGATGTGCATGGCCTCTATATGTGTGGGCTGGTATGTTGTATCCATAACATCTCGCACTGGTGTGTCACGTGTATGTAATGCTCAGTACATGCCAGATATGCTGCTCCTTCAGCCTATCATGTGACAACTGTAATATTTGGATACACTCCCTGGTGTTGATTAGTACTTCCCAATACATCTGTAGAGCTGCATACATGGTTTGTAGGTGACCTCTCTGCTGACTGTGATATTAAGGGTGTACCTGGTGTCTACCTTCCCTCTGGGTGCCTGTTCCATGCTACAGACCATATTATACTATTTGCTGTCCTGTGATTACACACATGACAGGTATTCCTGGTGTGTAATGTGACATGTCCATGTACTGCATGGTCCCAAAGGGAGGTACAGCCGTATGAACACCCCACAATCACACTTGTGCGTACATGGCCACGCACACAAATACACACATGCACACATGCATCCTACATGCATCTGCCTCCCTCCACTTCATCAGAATGACCCTGCAGGCAAACTAACTAACCACTAGGACGCACACACACACACACACACACACACACACACACACACACACACACACACACACACACACACACACACACACACAGGTGAAGTTGCACAATGATAGTACACACAGTCATCCTATTACCCATCTGTCAATCTGCAGAACATATGGTACAGAACAATACACAATTCAGCTAAAGTCAATTCATGCCAACAACAGTATACATGTGTGTGATGCATGTGCTGTGTCACTAGGTGATGCCCCTTCTCCTGGATACCACTGCATCCATGTACACAGCAATGCTGTGCACCTGTTCTGCACCCTGCCATGTACTGTGCACCACAACTCAAAGGTGTACAACCCATTGCAGAATGTGTAGTACTGTGTCAGTTATGCCAGCTTTACTTCTCACGGCCCCCTATGTTTTTCAGCAACACATACCTGGGATGATATGTGGACAGTTTTCACTGGTGAATGCATGATGCCTGATTTACAGCTGTCAACATCAACAGACCATGTATGACCACTCCAATACTCTTACACTGACAACGATCAGAGCATACTGTGGCTATGGAGGGTGTACACACCTTTATTGATTTGACACATACATCCTTGATCTGCCATGGGACCACATCATCGCATATCTCAGCAGCACATATGCCCGATATGTGACATATGTCCTGTACTTTCACATGCAGTGTCTACAGATTGTGTTAGGTGTACGGCTGCTGACCGCAATGCATACACACTGTGTGGGCATATGTGTGCACACCCTTATCATGATGGTTTATCGCACCTCTTGTTGTGTGTACTACAGCAGTCACTGCTCTTGACAGGGATATACCAGAGTGGACCATCTGCATTTGCCAGTGTATGTTCAGTCTGCCCTACACATGTCCCCCTATTTTGTATGATTGCAAGGTCTACTCATGTACACATCCCATGGTGTTCACACACTGCCGTCACTATTGCTGTGTGGGTAGGGTCACAGCTGCCACAGGTCCTGAACCTGACTATATGCAGATACAGCAATTCCTACCATCCTTAGGATCCCTGCTGCAGTGCACTGGTGTGCCATGTTGAAACCCCCCTCCTTCAGCTTTTATGCAGATGCATGAGAAGTAAGCCCTACACATGTCACTTTGCAGTGTCCCATACACAGAACACCACATGTTGCAGCCTAGACCCAGATGATAATGTGGACTACTGTAATGCCTTATGCCATAGTGTATCTCTGCATCAGTTGCCATTGTCCTACAGGTATATATGCTGGTGTTGCACTGTATAAGGGTGTTGTTCTGAACATGTCCCTACTGTAGGCCATGTCTACCACCAGTCTGTTACTCCCTGTGGACACATTTCACAATGACAGGATGTTAGTTATAATGCAGGTGTCTGACATAACCTTCCAATACCCCATCATGGTCACCTTGTGAGACCATGCATTTCACAGCAACAATACATGCACATGTAGAGCATGCATTCAGGGTAGGTGTGTTAGATGTGTGCATAGAATATACCATCATCATTACATGCCCGGTGTGTTGGCAAGCATCTACATAAAACATACTCACCAGCTACTGGCTGCTGCCTTGTTTGTATCCCGGCGGGACCTACATAAGAGGGTGAGAGATGTAATTTCAGTGGCCACATCTGTGACAGTGCTCCAGGGTGGGTGCAGTATTACAATACATCAACGGTACATTCCCATGATACTACCATATCTGGACATCTGTTTATCACTACAATATGCAGCAACACAATATATCTATGACATGTCAGATATGCATGCATGATCTACCTGTACCAGTGCGGATTTATACACAACAGTGGTCTACTGATGTGCCCTGTGTCTTTACCTGCACGCCCCTCGACCAGTATTAGGGTGACACCCACCTCCAGGAAGGAGTCCAGCGGTTGATGGCTGTCTGGATGGGCAGGTGCCATGAGGCTGGCCAGAAGCTCCTCCACACGTGTCGGGGGATGAATGGCATGGACCCCACCCATGGTGAGCTGATCACCCCAGAGTGCAGCAGCACACCAACAGGCACTGTGAAACAGGTCAGTACAATGATGCCGGACCTGCTCATAACTGTGGTTGTGCAGTCCGACATCATTGACCCTGTGGACTAGGTCATTCCACAGCGCAGTCTGCTCCTGCTGCTCATGTGTGGCCCTGACAAACCGCACTGGATAGTGCTAGATCAAGTGTGATATCAAGACATCATTCTCCGCTTGGGAATAGGTGGACAACCATGCATGTGCCATCTTGGCTGAAAGACATAAAGATGGAAACAGGTCTGAGCAACTCCTACAGCAAGGTTACCACAGTTCATAATACACATCTCTGTCACCCCCCACCATATGAGCTTCAACACACTGTACACACAATTCATTAGGTATGGCTACAGTTTACCTACCAGTGGGACATATATTGTATTGTACCACACTTTCTGCTATGTAATTGTAGCCATGTCCCCTGTGTGGACACTATCATTACTGGCCTGTTACAGATTATTCACCTGCATGCCATTGTCAGGGCCACTATGGTTCTATATATGCCAGTGGTATGGCTGCTCTGGGATTGCTGCACATCTGACATTCTGTGTTATTGGGATATCTATGCATGCAGTTGGACATGTATCAGGATTGTGTAGACTATTACTACCAACATATGTTCTATAACAGTGACACAATAACATGTATATGTTGTATTGGCCAGCAGATCCATCTCTCCAAACCCATCTGCCCATAATACCTGGCCACATCACATGTGTGTCCCAACCTGGGGCCTCCTCATGTACTGGTCCAGCAATACCATCAGGTAGAACCTCCCAGGGGATGTTGTCCCCCTCCTCGCGGGACACACAGACATGTTCCTGTCCCCTGAGGTTAGGTCTAGGATCTGTTCCATACCGGGCTCCACAGACACATGTGGGATGTGCTACATCAGTCTGAGGCACCCAGTACACATTCAGAGGGCCAACATGCTCCTCCTGCTCAGCCTGCAGACCAGGTACCTTCAGGACGTGGACTGATGTTGTGAGTAGCAGTGGGTGGGAGGCTTTTTCCCATTGTGCCCATATTGGGGCCCATGGGGCATCCACATCACAGACCGCACACCATCCAGGGTGTTTACCCACCACATGTGTCATGTACCACCCCTGTAGACTGTCCTCTATTATCTACCAATCCTGAACACCTCCACAAGTGTACCTGCCATACTTCCCCATATTCCCATTGCATACTTCACAGATGGGGGCAATGTGGTCCCAACAACTAAAATGTGACATCCCCGTCCATGTTGCAGACACTGCCAGCTGTAGATATGTGTGTATTGTTATGTGTGCTGGTGCCTCGCACATAGCACACATCACTGTGGTAGTAAGATAGGGGACATGTCTTTACATACATATATGTTTGTGTGTGTGTTTGTATAAATGTAGACATGTGCATATAGTATATATCTATATATGTGTAGATATATGTGATGTATATATGTGCGCATATATATGTCTACACATGGATATCGGGATATTGGTGGACATACATGCTGATATACATATATATCTTTATATATTTTATATGTGACATATGTACACATATGCATACCTATAGATGGGGTACATTCAGACATCAGCTCCACAATCTCACAACACCTTCCTGCACAGGTGCACTGTTCTACCTTGCTACAACACAGACAGGTGCTACATATGGACATGACCTGACATTAGGGGGGTCTATGTAGGACCCGATTGCAGGTAACCCTATTACACATCGATGGCATTCTGGCATGCTATATTACAGATTAACCTGAGTATCCTGCCAGTGGTGGGCTGTGGGTCCCATTTGTCCATCATAATGGCATTACTTCCAGTGCCAGCTATTGGCCACATAATATACATACTTCCCATTGCGCAACACACACTATGATGGCTTACATCTTGTCAGTCAGTGCTGACCTGCACAGTTGATGGCTATGGCCCACTACCCACAGGGACAGACATTATTGCCCATAGCAGCTGTTCAGTTGAACATCATCATAACAACACCTGATGGCACATATAGATCGTTCCACATCATCTATCCCATTATTATGGACCAGGTACTACATTCTATTACATGCATAAATACTTCACATACCTGTTGTGGGAATGATATCTTGAACAAATTCTGGCTGAATGCCTTTGCCTTAGGCGTTTTTTTTAGTTTTTTTTCTCTCTCTTTCTCTCTCTCTCTCTCTCTCTCTCTCTCTCTCTCTCTCTCTCTCTCTCTCTCTCTCCAGTAAATGGATTGAGCTGCTTTGAATAGATTGCAGTATGGCTTTAGTAGATGATGCTCATGATCAGGTGATGGCCTCTGCACCAGTCAGTGTCCTCCACTTGCTAACTACATGCAGCTTGCTGTGTAGTACTTCCAATTACCACTGTCATGGCATTCACCTACTATAAATCTCTACATTATGTAGGCGTGGTCCCTTTACCTTTCCTGTGTGATGGACATCCTTCCTGTGTGTGGGCATCAGTGTTACAGAGAGCAAGTAGCAATACCTCTTACAGGAGAACTGGCACATTCAGGTGAGCTACATATTTGTAGGAGGTTCCTGAACTACAGACAGAGTGTGAGTAGAGTTGTGTTATGCTTTGTATAGTACTGCTGTTACAGGGTTTGTGTGTACTTATTAGTTTACCTTGGAATGCAAAGTCTGTCTGCATAGCTCTCAACTGTGGGCCTATCCTCTTGGTGGCCAGAGGTGAGCCTATCGTGTTTTGTCTTTCCACCACACAGGTCCTGTGTCAGGTATTTTACTAGCAGTATGTGTGTTGAGTGCTATCAGTACATGGCTACATCCATTTATGTTTCTAACCTCAAATCCCTGATTAAGGGTATGTTGCAGACTATCCTGTAACACCAGTGACTTGCTTAGTGTATGGCAACAGTTTTCCACATATGGGCCTGTGTTCCAGCCTCTGTCCTCCACCTACATACCAAGCTTTGCACACATGACATGCTGTCAGGGTTGTTCTTTAGTGGGCTGTGTGTATATCACACTGTCATTCCTGCCATCAGTCCACTACTGTTGTATCCCCCACACATACGGTGGGGCTGGGGCCATATATGTGTGGGCTTCACCTACACAATACATGTGTGCCCTTATGCCATCAGCCAGTGTATGTAACAGTGCCCTGTATTATTAAGTCTAGGGGGGATGCACCATAAATAACCTAGGCTGTTACAACATGTGGGGGTATTAAGGGTGAGCTGCCTTAAGGTATCTGGATGTACAGTACAATACAATTCACCTATATTTACATTACTTACATAAATTGGGTTAATGCAGGTCTACTGCCTCCTGCCATACAGACTGTTCTGTTTGTCAGTGTGCTTGGGATAGTGTTAGTTATGCCGTGTTATATAACAGTTACATCCCATTTGGTCAACTAAAGTCTTTACTACCTACTGATTGTGTATAGAATGTAGAGAGAGGCTGCTGAACTATACACCTGCATTACTTACTGTTGATTGTTTGGTATCCTGTGGCCTAGTCTGTCTTTACTATTGTAGTACATGAAGGGCTTGGACTGAACAGCAACAGTTGTGAACCTTTCCAGACTACTGTATTAGTATAACTGTTTCACAGTTGCATTACTCTGTTTATATGGATGCCAGTGTCTGAACAGTTATATGAAATGGCATATAAAACTGCAATAGTACACAAATAAAGGTTTTCCATTTATGCAAACCTGTGCATGGTGTTATATCCTAAGACCTCTCTGTGGGTATATGTTGCAGGCAACGATTGTCATTTGTATGGGTGGCTCAAACAGAGTCCAGTTGTTATGGTGTTAACTGTAGGCATAGAGGCTGTTCCATATTGTGTACACCTTCTACATATGTATCTTACTGTGCATATCTCTGCGTGTGCATGTGTAGTCACATATATATCTATATCTATATATGTATATATATATATATATATATATATATATATATATATATATATATATATATATATGTATATCTGTGTCTGCATATATGTGTCTCTGTATATGTATCCTGGGGATGTTGATAGCTTCCACATTATACATTTCCCATGTGAGCCAAACTGTACTGCATAATATGTTACCAATACCAGCCTGACATCATAGAGGTGGGATGTAGTACTGTTAACATAGTAGTGTATTGCAGGGTGGACATGTTTGGCTGTGGGGGGTATACCTAGTCGTACAAGATGTATATTGCTTGGGGCCTCCCAACCCCACTAACAGTGCATGTGGACATATATGTTTTAGTTATTTTTCCATTGTTATCTACACATGTATTTCCATATATACCTACATACATATATATATATATATATATATATATATATATATATATATATATATATATATCTGCTTACATATATGTAACTTGCTGTGTAAATTTAGACATATAGATGTAGACATATATATCTATAGATATAGGCATTTGCATGTATATATGCTTGTATATATTTCTATATATGTATATATTTATATATATATATATATATATATATATATATATATATATAATATACATATATATTTACATATATAGATATGTTGTATCTGTTTAGATATTAATATATTTGCACACGCACATACATCTAAATGTTGGAATACATTCTCTGTACTATTGAATGACTGGGCTGGATTATATGTTTGTGGATGCATCAGGGTTATGTATATCTGACATGGCTAGTAGTAAATCACTTTGTCTATGGTGTGCAGGGTTCTAGCTTTGCAGAGGCTGTTTATTTTTTGCTGGCAAGAACACAGGCCGTTGGATACAGAGTGATTAAGGCACTTTAAAGCAGTTGTAAGCGGGTTTGCGCAGGTTTGCGTGGAGGTAAGCACTGCTAACATCCGGTTACAGTTTCTTATACTCAGTTAGCTTCTAAATTGCTTAACCTGTGTAGGCATTGCTTACCCCTGTGCAAACAGGCTTAAACCTGCTTACTGCTACTTAAAAGTGCTTACTCCCGCTTACCCCCGTGCTAATTTCTTTAAAAGAAAAGAAAAAGGGTTTGATAGGAATGTGGTGAAAAAAGGGGCACAAAGAGGGAAAGACAGTAAAGGAAATAGCCAGGGATGTGCAGTAGGGTGTAGGGAAGGTCCATAGCTGCCCATTTCTTCTACAGCAACCGGTGTGCATATACACTGAATTTTGAGGTAGATTTGGACACTCAAACCCCTGGAAGGGGATGAGGACAACAATAATATGTTGTGATGCCAGTTAGACCAGATTACATGTGTCCAGTGGACATGTGTGTGTGAAATGGACAGCTATGTATGGGGCGAGATTTTTTTTTGGGAATAGATTGCCCTTTTTTTTTCAGGTGAGAGTGGGATGTTGGGGAGGGGTAGTAGGTATATTTGAGGCGGTTGGTTGGGTAGGTTAACAGACAAGACAAACAAGATGCATACAGGGGTGATATATGACACATGTGGGGGGTAAACACCTCGATGGGGAGGGGTGTTGGGAAATCGGAAGCCCACAAGCCCCCTAGTGGTAACAGTGGGACTGAGGTCCCCACCCATGGGCAGTCACCACTGCACCTTCACAGCCCCAAAGGGCTTGTGCTGGGGGCTGAGTCGCAGACCCAGGATGAGTCTCTAATTGTGACACACAGCCCTTGACCTGGCGTAGGAGATCATCAAACTGCTACCTGGCGATGAATGACAGGTGCCTGTCCATGCCCATTCCAGGGGGGGGGTGAGCCCCATCCCCTGAGACAGTTCCAGCCAAAGGTGGTGCAGGACCAACAGGCAGGGAGGTCCTAGGTTGGGCCCCAGGCATGCTGGTGCCCAGTGCCATGGCCAGCTGAGGTGGGACAGGTGGGTTCGCTTGGACTGGCCTTCCCAAGCGTGCTATAGTGTTTAGATTTCATAATCACATTAGTAATAGTCAACACATTCCAGGGTTAGGTATAACAAAATGCATAGATATTCCCATTAACCCAGACACCAGATATGGAACAGTTGCATAGCATACAGAACACATGCATATATGGGACCACAGTGGTAATAAGAACAGCATGCAGGTACATTGATGGCACCATGCCACCAATCTTGGACTAATTCAATATAGCACATGCATGGAAACCATTAAAATATTTATCAAACAATTGGACATTATCAGAACATAGGTGTCATTACATACCAGTTGGGGTAGGTATGTTGATTATTGTTGGAGATATGGTGGGGAGGAGAGAAAGATGTCAATTAACTAGTATATTCCTGTAGTCCACATTACTTTCCTAGTCATTGCTGTTATCTGTACCTTACAAGTCTTACTGCACTACCCTATAGCCTTAGTTTGGACAATGATATGGCTGCCGTCATCGTTGCACATGAACTGGTGTTACCTGCAGTATACACCTCTTACCTGGTATACCTGTGGAGGGAATGTTTGTTAACACTAACTAACTGTTTCTACACATACTCCCAAATTCTGGGTTGATGTTTTGCATACAGCTATCCAACTCTTTCAGCACAGACTCTGGCCATGTGTTGACCACATGCTGGTGTGCCGGGACATATCTAGAATATTGCCCTCTTCCACCTTTTGTGACCTGACACACACATATACATGCTTTCCTACACAGTTATATTATGTAGCACAGTGTGGGTGACAGTGACCAGTGATACTTTATTATTCAGAGAAACTGCAACACTCACAATTCCCTACAATACCAGAGTGAACAGTACCAGTACAGGTTATAATGGTCTGTATTTATCAGCACAGTGTTTGTATCCAACGTACCTGTGGGAGCAATGTTTGTTAGCACTACCTGACTGTTGCCACACAATGTTCCAGATTATAAATTAGTATTATGGACATGCATCTCACTCTGTTACTGTACACACTCTGGTCACAGCTTGACAACATGGGAGTGTAGATAGGACATACTTGACATATTACTCTCCTAACAGTTTTGGGGGGTGCTACAATGATAAGTGTGTTCTCATAGATGTTTGACAATCATTTGTATTCCCTGTTTGCTGTCTAAACATCTGAGATCATCTCACAGAATTACCAGGGGGACAGGCAGCAGATATGGGCCCATATACTGGACATTCTGGCCTCATCTGTACAGTTGTGGGGTATGAATCTGTATGCAGCCTAATTCCACTCCCAGGATTCAGAGCATGGCTGTGTCTGCTACAACTTTAACACTGTCCATCACAGTTGTGTCTGCTAAATAGATATGGCTGTATCTCATATCTGCTTTCTGTCTTATTAATCCCCTGTGCTTTTGCATTCTGACTTTGTATTACAACACTCTTATACAGATTTCTTATAGAGTTATATGTTGTAGGAAAGTGTGGGTGACAGTGATGTGTAATACCTCATTTTTCAGAAAAACTGCATCAGTCGCAATGCCATACAATACCACTGTGAACAGTACCAGTACTGGGTATCATTCTTGTATTTCTGAGCACAATGTTGGTATCTACAGACCTGTTGGAGGAATGTTTATTAGCACTACCTGAATGTCCCCACACATAGTACCAGATTCCACATTACTATTATGCACATACATCTCACTCTGTTACTGTACACACTCTGACCACAGCTTGACAAGTTGGGGTGTAAATGGGACATACATAGCTTCTTAGTCACATAAGGTATTTGGGGAGTTGCTAGTGTGCCAGCTTTGCTCTTATAGATGTGTGTCAATCAGTTGTTTTTCCTATTTGCTGCATATACGTCTGGGATCATCCCACTGATTTCCCAGGGGACAGGTTGATAAGCAACAGATATGGGCCACTTTAATAGACATTCTGGACATATCTGTACAGTTGTGGGGTATGATTCTGTATGCAGACTACTACCACTAGCAGGATTAGAACCATGGCTGTGTGTGCTAAAAAACAGCAGTTCACATCTCAGTTGTACTAAATGGCCTCTGTGGATTACACCTGTCATATACAGGCATTCTACCCAATCAATTTATGGTGCACTGTGCGTAACAGTGCTTAATACAACAGTACTATTACATGATTGCAAATCTACATTACCATATGATACCAGGATATACACATGCAGTCCAGCAGTTAGACCTGTTTTGTCAGGCTATTACACTTTCATTGACAGACAAACAATATGTGACTCTTCCTGCCATATTCTCTAGTACATGCAGTACTTGCCTTGAACAATACAGGTTTTATACAGGCAGTTAATTTACTGCTACTTTTAGTTTTATTTCCTATGACAGTAAATGCATGAGTATTACTGACCTGCCTTGCATCGCAACCTCGCCAGGCGACTGATGTGGGCCTCCTAGTTCGCGGCCCACTCCATTGCAGCTGTGGGTGACATAAGAGGAATATTTAGCCATACCTGTCCATGAAATAACTGAGCTGGCAATTATTACACACATACTGGGGTGATACTTACATACAACTGGAACATTCCCTGATGCTCTAGCCTCTTGGAGCCATTCCTCCAAGAGGTACCCCTTACACCACTTCAGGTCAGCATAGAGGTGCCTGACCTGCTCACCAGTTCGAGGTATGCCAGTGGCACTGGTGAGGTCATGGGCGAGATGGTCCCAGGCCTCCCCCTTATATTGGGAGATCTGGTACTGGCCCTGCAGCAGTATCTGATCATGGTCTTTGACAAGGATTCCTGCCATGACCTTGGACTCCTGGATGCACCAGCACTGTGCCCAAAAGCGCAGACCTTCTCCCCTTACTGCCATAGTGCATGCAAGGGGAAGCTACAACCAGTTATGAGATGTATTCCCGCCTCTTGGGTTTAAATAGGGCCGATTTCCCACACTTTACCATGACTGGCTGGTTCTGAAAAAGCTAAGCTATGGGTAAACCTGCTTACCTAAGGTTATTGTTTAAAGGGGTATACCACTGGCAACAATGAGTTAGCTGGTGTACACATTGCTTACACCTCCTGTGCTGGCCTGTGTGATGCTTAGCGTTGCTGACATTAGACTTTGCATTATATTTCCTTTATGGCATTGGTTTCTTATTCATTACATCTTATATATCTGCCTGGTATCCATGATTAATGTGTACATACACTCTATGGGGTCCTTGTGTTTTACCGGGCACTTCAACACTCTATTACAATTACACCTGACTTCTGGGCTTACTGCTATACTCCAGTTCCCATATTTATATTATGTAGTGGCTTATGGAACATATGATTGTATACTGATTCCTTTCACAGGTTCAGTTTGGTTTTGCTATGGTGAAGACTTGTTTGCTGATGCCTTATTCTTCTGTATTTCTATGATGGCGTGTTGGTTAACTACTGTGACTATGGTGTATAGGACCCTGGGATCGAGACCTGCATGGCTGTTTATTTTGTTGATGGGTAGAACAAGGGCCGTTGGATACAGTGTGATTAAGCCACTTTTAAACATTTGTAAGCAGGTTTGCGTGACGGTAAGCAATGCTAACCTGCCATTACATCTGCTTACAGAGTGTTAGCTTTAGAACTGCTTAACCAGTGTAGTCATTGCTTACTGCCACGCAAATGGGCTTAAGCCCACTTACTAGTGCTTAAACATACTTACTACTGCTTATTAGTGCTTAAACCTGCTTAATAGTGCCTTATTCATTATGACACTGACACCTCACATGTGCATTTACTGCAGTACTCTTACATGCTCCGTGTAAGCCTAGGAGCTCAGGCAGCACGCGTCATTATTATGCATGGTGCGCTGCTTTCCTGCTCTTAGATGGCCGCCTCCGTGCAGGACTAAGCTAGTCCTGCATGGAGGAATAGTAAATCCGGGGGAATAGTTTCATGGACCCCCCCCCATCATTCTTAATATTCAACAAAGCCAACATAAAAAAAGTTTGATAATATTGCCAAGAATTGAATAAATGTAGGCAAGAATATTTTATTTCTGGATTATCTGAATGATTCATATGTTGAAAAATGTATTTATGAACATACTTAGAAAATCTCCTGTTAAAATGAGCACATTACAGAAATTTGGCCCACTTGGAAATAACCTAATAGCCACACTGTGTCCTGCTCATACCCTGCCCACATATACCCTTGTTTTGCTCAGACACTATTATCACCTCCCATTTTTGCATTCACATCATGTTCCTGTCTATTGAATATACCTTTCTGGTTGTTCTGCTCTTCATTGCCATCCTGTCTTGCTTGCTATACCCCATGTGATCTCAGGGCTCAGGATAATGTGTAATACAGATGGATATATTGTAAAAGGTGAAATAATGAAACAGACAAAAGTATGAAATGCCATACAGTGATGATTTAAGAACAAGATGCAATCTGTACATCTTGAAAGAAAATGATTCCTGGAAAGCAAATGTATACATGACTAAATAAATAAATAAATAAACAAACACTGCAGGTCCTGACGTGCAAGTCATTATTGTGGGACAAGTTTATGGGAGGAGCATAGTTAACAGCAGGGAAGCTCAAAGCTGCAGCAAATGTATTATGACAAATTAAGTATAATCAGCCAATTTTCAAGTTCTGCTACAATTGAATCACAAAATAGATAAAGTAAAACACCTTCTCAGCATTATAACCATCTAAAATGGAAAGTCACAGCAGACAAATCAGTCTTGACATAACGATCTTAGTAGCAAATAATACTGCATTCTTCTAGGAAGGGCTATTGAAAGATTGGTTGTTGGTAACCTAGTACTCTGGTTGATAAAATTCTTAGTGCAGTTATTAATGAATCTGGACCAGGGTAATAAGAACCGATCTGCATACTGTTTTGTTTGATTTCTGCAATTGCTGCAGCATTAGTGTTTAACAAAGAGGGAGAAGATAAGATACTAAATCAGAGAATGCTAGTCAATAAATGACTGCTGATGTGCTCTAATAATGAAAGACACCCTAGCATACAACTACACGAAGATGCTAAGACAAACATCTGTGAAAATGAAAACCAGTAAAGAAATCTAGCTGCGTAATTTGAAATGTAGCCTGCTGTAATCTGTGGTCTAATGTGCCAAACACTTTTCAAAACTAGGAAGCATCCCCATTTTTTTCCTGAGTGTCACAGCAGACGTATAACCTGAAAACAGTAACTTTTTATACTGCACTGACTGCTTAAAGTCCTTCTGAACATTAAAAGTAAGGTCTCAGATAAAAAAATAAAGAATGAATCTTGCAGTCTGCTTTCATTTTTCTACCTGCATCTATATGCAAATAAGGCACGTCTGCTGATTTTGGTGGTACGATTGATATAACAACAAAAATAGATTTTGAGAATAGCTGAATGTAAAAAACATATCAAAGAATTTACATGTGAGATAATTCATTAGTTTCATATATGGCAATAAAAAATGTAGAAAACTGGTAGATCTAATTTGTTAAACAGGGCAATGACACAGAATGCTTATATTACCACTAGCTGTCACTTCATAGGCAATTAAATCATAAGACAATTCACAGCAGTGGCTGAAATGACCTGCCAGAAAAAAACTGCCACACTGTATGATCTTACAGGCGACCATCAGTCCTGAATCGGTGTGATTTATGACAAAATATTTATCCTATATGCTAATGTTGCATCAAGAAGTAGAAATGCTGTTGTGTCCTAGAAAACTGCTGCACATTAAAGCAAAATGAGTCCAGCTGCAACTGAATATATTAGCCATGTTCTTTTCCTCTGACCATGGTTATTAAATGCTATGATTTGGGCACAGTACAACTCCAAACATATTATCAAGTAAAATCATGCTTTACCAATTCTCTGCTATATCACTGATTCACAAAACCACTGTACCACAATCTCTTCCAAGATTACACAATAATATGTAGGCCTGAACACTTCCTTCAGAATGTCTAATACTAGCAAAGTGTGCTTGCACTGATTTCTCTGCTTTTAGCATTTGGGTACTAAGTTACTTAATATCACCTAAGCTATTATCTCTGCTGTACCTATTATTACTGTATGCATTTTGATAACTGTCTTATTTATTTGTTTCACTGTATTCTTTAGTTGTCCCAACTTTTTTTTGTTAGAAGCACTGAATATATTAAATTCTATGTATGCGACCCAGCTCATACCTGAGAAGGGTTATTAAAGCAGCTTACCAAACAGCGAACACGTGTTAATTAATTAATGAATGCTAGCCCTCGGATTTAGCATCGTTCCACCATTATTTACTAAAGTTGTTCTTAAAGTTTAAAGTAAGGATACAGACATTATTAAGTAACAAAATTGAGCTTGCAGGTAGATTAAGTATCAGTTAAGATTTAGGGTATACATCTTAAGACAATCCGTTCTGAAAAAAAAAATAACCACTTCAATGATTTTATTATGCTAATAATTTTAATAGATGCATAACACTACATCAACAGCCTCTACATCGAAGTGTATTGAATTGAAATGACTTGAGTAAATGGGCCACAAATCAAACACTTCCATGAGACAAATCCCCACACACTTACATGCAGGAGGCTACCCCTTATTATATATAACTCTTGAATTAAGCTCATGAAATCATGAGATGAAGCATCATTTTGGTCAGTTTTCGCCCATTTGAATGATGTGTCTACAACTGATCTTTTACAGAGTGAACATTCACCATACAACTGAATAACATTTTAATGTTCAGTGGTGGTGAGGTATTCACAGGAGAAGTGCAATTTACTATCAAAGTGTGGAATGGCACTTACACAAAACTGGGATGGTCAAATGCGTGTTATCCAATTTCTATAATGCCTATCTGGAAATGTTTGAATCCGCATTAGCGAATGGTAGTGTGCATTCATTAATATACAATTGACGTTCTTATAGCAGATTGCACTATAGTGGGTGTAGATCAGAGCATGTGTATGTATCATTAAGAAGCATTTCCAGATGTAAGTACATGCATATAAATACTAAGCATGTGCAGGCAGCAGTGCCATTTTCAGAGAACAGCCAGAGTGTTAGTACAGGTGCAGTAGTCAGTCTGTTTACAAGTTTCTTTAAGTTTAAGTTTCAAAGCCTCATTTCTGTAGTGTTTGTGTGTAATAAAGCTGCTTGAACAGAACCCACAAATGTTAATTTATTTTATCCTGACCAGTCGAGCGACATGGTGTCAGAACCAGGATTAGAAGAGCTACTTCTAAGAGCCATGAGTTGCAGAGCTGAAAGTGAAAGCAAACTAAGCAGGTTGAGTGAAATGTAACAGGTCAGACAAAGAAAAATGGGCCAGAAGTGAGCTAAAACTAAAGAAAACTGCACAAATGATTTTTTTGGCAAAGAAAATGAAATGACAAATTTATAAGGCACAAAATGCACTATTAATCAAACAAGTAGAAAAAAAATATTATTAAGCATATGAAAGGCACAAACCACATTATTAATTAAACAAAATGTTCAAAACCATGAAATCCGATAAAACTAGCAAAACTATTCATATGGGGCTCAGAATTAGCTTTGGTTTGCATAATGAGCATATTTAAAGTAAAATGAGCACAAGAAAAGTTTAATGAGCATCATAAGAGATTAAAAGTACATAATGAGTACAATAAAAAGGGCAAATTAAGCTTAAAGAGCAAGGTGCCTGCATGTATTTTAGTAAAAGACCATGTTTGGGCACAAACTACTATTTCGTATTGACCCAAGCCATAACTAGAGTTGTTTGAAGTATCCCAGAGTGTACAAAGTGTTTGCAGAGTGTGTGCTTTATTACAGGGCAATCATTTCAAAGAGTTTACTTTGTGCAAAGTACAGTTATATTGCAAAGTGCAGTCAAAGTATAACCATTTCAAAAAGTTTCTTGTGCTGTGTGCATTTATTTGCAGAAAGCCGCCACTTCAAAGTGTTTCTTATACTGTGCAGAGATATTTTGCAAAGTACTGCCATTTTGAAAGGTTCTTGTGCTGTGTACAGTTTATTTGCAAAGTGCATTCATTTCAAAATATTTCTTACTCTGAGCTTCTTCTGCCGTGTACAGTTTATTCGCAAAGTACAGTTATTTCAAAGTATTTCTTACACTGATAAGAAGTGCTTTCACAAAGTACAGTCATTTCAGACTGTTCTTGTGCTACAAAGACTTAGTCAAAGTGCAGTTGTTTCAAAGAGTTTGTTGTGCTATTGAGCATAATTACAAGTACTGGCATAAAGTTCTGGCATATCTATTTGTATGTGTATGTTCATACATAATTTCAAACATCTTCACTACTGTGTGTTGATATGGCAGAGGCATTTCACTGACCAAGTCCACTTGTGTTTGATCATAATACAGCAGAGAATGGAGATTCAAGCAGGAATATGATATTTTCATACAAGCAGCTTTTTCTGACATAGATGCATGTACAAGGGCATTCCTCTGCTTTCCTTAGTGGGGTCAGATGCTATTGAAAGAGAGTGTTCATTTGTGTATGCACCAGAAGTATATGCAGTGGAGGGAGCAAACCATCATATTGTGGTACCAGCTGAATCTAGGGAGGATCCTGAGTGCTTAAAATGTAAATTTAGAGAAATGTGCCACCCCAGACAAATATTACATAAGAGAGGCACTTATTTTACACAGGAGACCAAATGCCAGATTAAACTTTTGCAGCTTATATCACTGACTTGAAAAATAAGGCTAAAACGTGCAGATTTGGTGACTTGAAAGAAGAGTTAATAAAGGGCAGGCTTGTGCATGGTGTTAATAGTGCTGCAGTGAGAACGATTTTGTTTCATGACAGTAATTTAACATTAAGCAAAGCCATAGAGATTTGTCAAATCCATAAACTCACAAAAAGGCACACGCATATGCTTACAAGTGACAAGATTGAGGTTCAACAGCCTCTATAGCAAATGTAGACAGTATGCAACATGTGGCAAGTAGAAACAGGCCTAAGCACATGCCAGCTGCAACCACTACAGTTTTTCCTGGGAGCAGTCAGCTTTCTAGCAAGTTCCAACACTAGCTCTGTAAAAAAGGGCATACTCAGTGCAGTATAAGAGTGAGCCAGCAAAACCCGAGCCAAGTCTTATTGATAACTGCCATAACTGTGGAGCCAATCATGAGTCTAAAAGAGAGAAGTGCTTAGCATTTGGTCAGCAATGCCACAAGTGTAAAAAATTGAACCATTTTCAAAAGTTTTGTAAGTCAAGCCAATCTCATTCAGTTATTAAGAAAGGTCACTCAAAAAAGCAAGTTAATCATGTAGAAAGCCGCACCCTACTTTTTATGTAGATGGTGTATCACTGGTTAGTGAAAAGGTTAATGCAGTAGATTTGCTGGCAAAAAACAAAGTATTTTGTAATCTCCTGATCAATGGTGAACTCACAGAGCTCAAAGTAGAGACTGATTCAACGTGTAATGTGATAACAGCATAAACATTTGCAAAAGTGAGGGCTGGTGAGGAACTTAACTTGGGCAATTGTGTGAAGCTTGTTGCTTATGGAGTTGAAGAAATTCAAACCAAAGGATCAGTAGTGCTTTTATGCTATTCATCTGGGAACAGTTACAGCTTGCAATTTTATGTTATCCAAAGACCTGTGCAGTCATTATTAAGTCTCAGAGCCAGTTTGAGAATGAAACTGCTTTCTTTTACCAAAGAAGTACATCATGTAAGCACATGTCCCATTTCCGGCTTTACGGATAATATTTTCTCAGAGTATGCTGATGTTTTCATCAACAAGCTGGGCAAACTTCCAGTTGTGTACTCCATGAAAGTAGACTCCGAGGTCAGTCCAGTGGTCAGACCAGTAAGAAGACTTCCACTAGCTATGCAGGACAAGGTCAAGGTCCAGTTAGACAAAATGATGCAGCAATGTGTGATTTGTCCAGTCACAGAACCAACTGTGGGTGTCTTCTGTGGTAGCTGCTCATAAGAAAAATTCAGATGAAATCAGAGTATGCATTGACCCAAGAGACTTGAACAAGGCATTAAAAAGGCATCATTATCCTATGCGTACAGCTGAGGAGATTGCAACCTCATGCTAAATGCCACTGTTTTTTCTGTCTTAGATGCAAAGAGTTTATTTTGGCAAGTGATGCCTGAGCACAGATCTTCACAACTGACTACATTCAGTACTCTATTTGGTAGATACAGATTCCTCAGGATGCCTTTTGGAATAGATTCTGCCAGTGAAGTCTGTCAGCGTGCAATGGAGCAAATTTTTTCAGGCTACCCATCTGCAATAATAGTTGATGATTTACTGGTTGGAGGTAATGGTGAAGTGGAGCATGGCAGAAACCTCAGGAAAGTTCTGGACAGAGCACATGAAGTGAGTTTAAAGCTCAATCTTCTGAAGTGCAAATTCAGACTGCCAGAAGTTACTAATGTAGGTCATTTATTTACCGATACAGGCCTAAAACCAGATCCTTCCAAGCAAGCAGCCATTCTTGAGATGCCAGCTACAGAAAATGTCCAAGCTCTACAGTGTTTTCTTGGCATGTTTAACTATTTGGGCAAATTTATCCCTGATTTTAGTGAGTTATCAGCATCTTTGAGAGAGATGATAAACAAAGATTTTGCATGGTCTTGATTAGAACAACACCAGACAGCATTTGATAACCTCAAACAGCAAATTGCTAACTTGGCTACATTAAGATATTATGATGTTCACAAACCAGTAGTTCTTTCCTGTGATGCTTCAAAGTTCAGTTTTGGTGCAGTTATTCTTCACAAGGGCAGACCTGTTGCCTGTGCATCTGGAACTCTTACCCAAACTGAGATGCAGTATGCTTAAATTGAGAAGGAAATTTGGCAACTGTGTTCTCATGTTCAAAGTTCCAAAATTATATTTATGGTCGAGCTATCCAGACAGAAACTGACCATCAGCCTCTAGTCACTATTTTAAAGAAGCCTATGCATTCCACTTAAGCAAGATTACAAAGAATGTTGTTCAAATTGCAAAAGTACAATTTCAAAATGGTCAATAGAAAGGTTAAACCTCTTTATCTGATTGATACCTTATCCAGATTGCCCAGAAATACCACAGAACAGCTTGATACAGACAATTTTGACTTTGATGTCATGGAAGTGTGGAATCTTTCTACCACAAGACTTGATGAGCTGAAAGATCATATAAATACTGATCCAGTTTTGCAAAAGCTGAACCACTTCATCAATGTAGGATGGCTGTCAAAGCAATCCTGTGTACCACCAGAAGTAAAACCTTATTTTCTATATAGAGATGAGATGCTGATGGAAGATGGTATCATTTTCAAAGGTCCAAAAGTTGTTATTCCTACTTCCTTACAATGTGAATACATCCAGATTTTACATCATGGCCACCCAGGTTCTGATTCTACCAAAAGAAGTGGAGGAAGACTAGTATTTTGGCCTTCTCTAGGAAAAGACATTGATAAAGTGCTTTCCTCTTGTTCAGTGTGCAAAAGTGCTAAGCCACATTTGCAAAAAGAGCCACTCCATCTAAGCCAAATTCCTGAACTACCTTGGTCAACAGTAGCAACTGAAATATTTGAGTGGAACAATCAGCATTACTTAGTGTTGGTAGACTCTAATTCGAACTGGTTTGAGATCGATTTGCTACCTAACCTAATGTCCAGTTATTACTAAGATGAAACATCATTTCTCAGTCCACGGTAGTCCACACAAAGTTATTTCTGACAATGGTTCTCAGTTCACCAATCAATTGTTTCAGATATTTGATAAAGAGTGGGTCTTTATCCATGTTACTACCAGTCCTGAATATCCACAGTCAAACGGACTTGTTGTGCATGCAATACAGAGTGCAAATCAATTATTAGAGAGGTCAAAGCATGACAATACTGATATTTTCTTGAATTCACTTAATCTCAGAAATACACCTTGTGACAATCTACTAGGCTTGCTTGCTCAGAGACTTCTATCTAGGCAAACCAGGACAACCATGCCTATGAGTTCTAGTCTGTCGGTGCCTAATGCTAAAAACAATAGAGCAATCAAAGTCCAGCTTTTTAAGAAGCGTTCTTCTCAAAAGTCCAGC
This sequence comes from Protopterus annectens, assembly GCF_019279795.1. Classification (NCBI taxonomy): domain Eukaryota; kingdom Metazoa; phylum Chordata; order Ceratodontiformes; family Protopteridae; genus Protopterus; species Protopterus annectens. Next base: position 568,608,979 of record NC_056725.1, read on the forward strand.
TATGACAAAATGAGCAGATTTCTTCATCCGTTAAAAGGCTTTGATCAAACTGGTCAAGTGAGAGGTGTATGTACCAAGCCAAGATCCTACTTAGTGGAATATGAGGGTATAGAGTACAGGAGAAACCACAGTCATCTTCTTCCTGTATCAAAAATGATATCACAGCATCATATCTGTGATACAGATGCTAGATCTCAGAGCAACTGTGACAATGTTCCTATCGAAGGACATGTCGCAGTATCCATTCCCATTCTTGATGATTTCCCAGATGTCCCCAAAGTTGAACATTCCTTGAAGACAGTCCCCATTGCAAGATCCAATTCTGACTTTTATGTTACACAATCAGGTCATATTTCTGGACCTAGTGTGAAATACACAGCAACTTGGACATAATTGTTTTATATGTGTCTGATTTTGTGTGATTGCATGTCATATAATTAGTTCTGTATAATTGCATGTCAGAAGATCATTACTGTAAATTGCATGTCATTGAATACTATCATTTCATATATGGATCATTTCTCAAAGATGGACGATGTAGATCAGAGTGTCTGTATGTACCTTTAAGAAGCATTTCCAGATGTAGGCACATGCATATAAATACTGAGCATGTGCAGGCAGCAGTGCGATTTTGAGAACAGCCAGAGTGTTAACATGTATGAGTGTGGTAGACAGTCTGTTTATAAGTTTATTTAAGTTGAAGTTACAAAGCCTCATTTCTGAGGTGTTTGTGTGTAATAAAGCTGCTTGAACAGAACCCATAAATGTTTGCGTGTTTTATCCTGACCATACGAGCGACAGTGGGGATCTAGAAATTTACCCTTTTCCTCACTGTAGTGCGATCTTGGAGTGGGGGGTACAGGGGGGTTTGCCCCCCTGCAAAAGCTTTACCGGTAACACAGACTTTTGACATTGCAACTTCCAGTGTCCAAATGTCGATTCTGTGTTTACCATTTCTGACATTTTGGTAATTCTGTATCAACAAATTCGAAAAACAAATTAAATTAAAATGTGGAAAATGTTTTGATTTTTCACATTTTGATAGTAAACTATATAGATGTGTATATATGGATCTACTTCACCTGACCTAAAGCTCAGTTGACTGACTTTCATTTGACTGACACCCAAATTACCTAAATTTCAAATTACTGACAACTCATTTGACTGACTCTCATTTCACTGACTTTTAAGACATAGACTTGATGTGGGTTTTCCTTCACCTATGACTTACAGTGTTGACTCTCAGAATACCAATACTCATGTAGAAAGTAGCATTGTAGTGTTTCTAAATGTGGGTTTGTCTCTTTACACTTTTATGGGAAGTATCTAAAGTTATCTGGTGAATGTTTGTAAATTCCCAACAGTAGTGGCAGCGTGTAGAGTACTGTAAGGCAAGTTAAAGGTACAGTATAAGTCATTTTTCCCACTGTAGTGCAATCCTGGAGTTAGTATATATAATTAGGGGGTGTGGGGGCACAGCCCACCATTGGGGGATGTGGGGGTCATAACCCCCCTCCTAGTTTGGTTTTACATTGTCCAGTTTCTGTTAAGAGAGTAAGTAAGTAGTTTTTAAGTTCTTGAAAGAGTTAGTTATTGGTATTCTAAGTGTGCATGTCTATGGTTTAAGATTTAGTATGCTGAAATTCAGCATTGTAAGTTATCGGTGAAATAAGAGTCAGTCAAATGAGTTGTCAGTAATTTGAAATTTAGGTCATTTGGGTGTTGGTCAAATGAAAGTCAGTCAAATGAGTTTTAGGTCAAGTGAAGTAGATCTGTATATATATATATTATATATGTATATATAATTATGCACATATATGTATATATATATTAAAACATACACACACACACACACACACACACACACACACACACACACACACACACACACACACACACACACAAGCCAAAAAAAAAAAATCCAATAAAGAATAATGTTAGTTTAGCAAAGTTTAAAGGAACACCCCACCACCAAACACATGAAATGCATATCACACAGCCAGCATGCAAACCTAAGTTTCGCTAAACAGCTTTATCACTGCTGCAAAGCTAAGGAAATACCTCAATTAAATATATAATTACATAAAAATATAAATACATAAAAAGTGCATCATGTGACTCAAAACCACCAACAGAAAACATTTTAACAATTATCCAAACAGAAACAAGGTAATGGTCAGTAGTACGTAGTCTCTGGATACTATTTCCAAAAATATTCGCCACAAACACATCCAAAGAACTACTCAACGGCTGCATATAAAAACAGTAGATTTATTGGTGAGCGCTTTCGTGGTGTTGAAACACCACTTCTTCAGACCTAATAAAAACTAAACTGCACTCTACTTAAATACCACTCAATCACTGACACGCCCAAACCTTTTCACATGTCATCATTCAACTATATGCTAGTTAAACTCACACTACCTAAAAGCAGATTTATACCCAATAAGCATGTACATATTGACACAAAAATAAACACAAAATAAAAATATTTTTATTTTGTGGTGAATTTTAACAATTATAATAAAAAATATAAATGTTTTACCAAAAATGTTATCAATATCTATTAAAGAGAAAATAGCATTTGTATGTCTCAAAAAATGTTTAGAAAGTATGCCTCTTTCCCTGTGACATATATGCCATTCAAATAAGTACCGTCTTTTGTTTTGTTTAAACATACATGTTATCTATCCAAAATAAAAAGTGCTGCACTGACATACTGCCATGCAACATCCATGAGGTACTACATGAAATGATATTGTTAAAACAAAATGATCTAATGGTGTTAACTGAGGTAAAATAATTGCTTTGCAAGTATTAAGACAATAAATACATTGTCAAAAAAGTGGAGCATCCATAAACAACAGAAGACAGCTTGAACAATCTCATACTTCCAGATTTTCTATAACTTGAGACGATCTGACCAGTACTTTTTTCTTTCTTGTAACAGAATTCTATCCAAACAGGTAACATCTCCCCATAAAATCTGCCCTGTTTTAAAATATTCCGATAAGATTTTAACATCTGCCTAATTTTGAAACTGTTATACAAATACTTTGCAATAAAGCTATTGGTCTCAGTACTTCTACTCATGTGTGTTTGTGTGTGTGTGTGTGTGTGTGTGTGTGTGTGTGTGTGTGTGTGTGTGTGTGTGTGTGTATCTATATATCTATCTATATCTACCTACCTATATATATATATATATATATATAGAGAGAGAGAGAGAGATAGATAAACACACACACACACACACATACACACACACACACACACACACACACACACACACACACACACACACACACACACACACGCACACACACACACACTCACTAGAAACATTATTTCCTGGGGGCATAACTACAATGATAAAACTTGTCAGCATGATATTTAGCCTGCATCTTACAGTCTTTTTGAACATTACAAATACATCGGACATGTAAAGATTGAGACTTTGATATATTTTTAATAATCCATTTAGAGTGACATACTCTAGCAGAAAGATAAGAATTCCTAGAGAAAGGCTTAGTAAATAAAGCAGTTGTTATAGTACCATCATCTTCCTTGAGCGTAATGATTTCCAAATAACTCATAGTGTTAATACTATAGTTAAACCTAAGCTCAGTAACAAACACATTGCTATTATGGAAAGGTACAAATTGCTCTAAGTCCTCGATGCTGCTCCTCCAAATTAGACAGCACATTTCCATTTTGTTAAAAAAACAAATTATGAATCACTTGATATTAAAACTCCTGATTCAGTAGACCAGTATATATATATATATCTACATAAATATGGGCAAAATTTGTATCCATAGATGTCCCTTTACTTTGTAAATAACATTTCCCCTGAAGGTAAAACACATTTTAGGGAGAACCTCCTCCAGAAGAGCCAACAAATTTAAAAAAATCAGTCTTTTCTAACAAAAAGCTATCCACTCTTACACTCCCTTTCATGGTGTACAGACTCTCAACAACTGAAGTGCACAGAAATATTGGTCAGAAGGCACCCCATTGTTCATTAATTTCATAAAATCAGTGGCATCACTTAATCTAGCAGGTATAAGATGAAGTAAAGGTTACAAAAATTTTGCAAGAAAGCAGAAAGTGTTTCCATAAGTGAATCACTTCCCAAAACTATAGGTCTCCTAGGAGGAGGTAAAATCTCCTTATGAACTTTAGGAAGAAGGTAAAACTGCTGAAGGGCTGGGTCCTCCAACCATTACCTCAGATTTAAACCTAGTTGAAATAATCCCATGATCCACTGCTGTCTGAAGTATCCCATCAATCTTCTTAAAAAACTGAAGTAGGATCTAATATCAATGGTTTACTATGAAAATGTTGGCAGACAAAATCATGAACATCAAAATTCTGGGACCATAATATCTAAGGACCATAACATTGAAGAAAGCAATATCAAAATCCTCAAGTCCCTCCACACCAGCACCACAGAACCCATGTCAGCACCTTTTTGTGGGTCTGTACTGGTAGGGACAGTGAAGATTTTTTCAACATTGCGAATGTCACCATTTTGTTCTTTAGATATTACAGTCTCAGGATTTTGAGGTTCAAGATTTTGAGCTTCAACATTTTCATAGTAAACCAGAATTAATCTATGATGAAAATAGCTACTACGAATCTCACTAACTGTATCATCTTTATTGTCACTCTTATTTAATGCTATAATAGCCACACCTTTATCAGCGATAGCAAAAATTATATCTAGTTTATTGTATAATTCAAACAATGGCTGATTTTCAAAACTTATAAATTATAGAATATATTTTTTAAATATTGCTTTTATTTTTATTGAGCTCCACTAAAACCACATTTTTAAATGTTTTAACTGCAGGATGATGGTGGGGGGTGGGGGGTAAGCTCAAAATCTGGAAATTCCCCTGATACATTTAAACTAAGATGAGTGGCAAACCAATATTTCAAAATATGTTTCCTAGAAAACTCCTTAACATACAAGGATATCTGGATATGTGAAACATTAGGGACAAATATTAAACCTTTACTTAAGGCAGAAACCATACCCAGAAAGAGACACATTAGATAAATTAATAACAAAACTTTTTAAATTAGAGTTCAGAATAATATTACTTATTTCATCAGTTCATTGAACATTGAGAGTATTTATTCATTATTGTAGTGTTTCCCCCTCTCTGTGCCTCATATGGCAACAAAGGGGGACCACTTACTGGCACATCGTTCTTGTTTTGTTATTATATGAGAGAGAGATGAATCCCTGAATCAAAGTCAACATCCATATTCAAAGAAAGCTTGGATACAGAATTCTGTGATCCCTTCTTTGTGTCCCTCTTTCTCTGGCTTCTAGGTTTATTAGTGCCATCCATGGATGAAGCTGCAAATCTGTTTATTTTTGTTTACACCAGGTAAAAACTGCACTTTTTTCATAATCCCCCAAATCACATTTAAACATCTTAATTTTTCACCAATCCAACTCCCTATCCAAACTTTCCATAGTCTTTAAATATTTCTATGATAAGGAAGCAAAAGCAGAATTACTAGCAAATTCATTATCTTTAGCCATTTCCAGATCCCTCTTTTCAGAAAAATGCACCCACAAAGAATCATTATAGTCAATTAAACAGTTAATGAACATAAAGCAAAGCAAACCAACATTTTTAATGGAATGACATTTTGCCATAAATGCCTCATCATTAAGATCCACACCAGTTTATAAACAGACACTCAGTACGCTCGGTACCCTACGTTGTTTGTAATAACCAAATAGAGTCTTCAAATCCCATTTGGTTGTTTGCAATTTCTTTGAATCATTACAGAAAGGGTTTTTCTAAGGTAAGGTGCAGGGTCAGAGTTATGGGCAGTACTTTAGTAATGCATGCTAACCCTGACTGTATCTCTCATCCTAACCCTGCACCTTACCCAAGAAAAATCTCTTCCATAGCACTATCAGTATAGAAGACAAGCTCAAGCAGAGAAACCTGCACCCATAAACATGCACAACATTAACACTGTCCTTTTTATCTTACCGTCTTCTAACTCTAGCCAGCCAACATTCACACAGACACATCCTCAGTCCTAATACCAAGGCACTTATATCTGTCTACATTCTAAACTATTGACATCCTGATAGTACCCTTCTAAATGTCAGTATTCTGGAGTATCGATATTCTGAATGGCAACTACATAACTACACACACACACACACATATATAATTTTAAAAAATGGTAGAGCTCACATGCACCATGCTAACTGTGCATGAGCATCATCACATAATCAGATAAACGCATTCCCGCTACACTTCTAACTGTGTTTCAATTGTGTCTCCATATTAAAAAATAAATATATGAATAAAAAATGTGGTAGCAACTGCACTAAATCTGATGCTTTGTGCAAGTGTTTATGCACATGAGCATACTTATGTGCATTAAACCTGGATACTGCAGTTTTCATGAAGAAGAGGACTTGGAATAAAGTTCTGCAACACAATGCAATTATTTTAAAAACATAAGCAGGTTTTTTTATAATGTCTTTGTACAACAGCAGTACAGAACATGCATGTGTGAGTAATGCAGGATTATCTATTTCTTCCCAGTGATTTGTCAGGCACCTTCCAGTACTATACAGTGTTTGCTATAGTATTAAGGCCTCTGACTTTTACATGAAATAGTAAGCATGCATAGAATAATTTGTATTACCCGCAACTGATCCAAATAACTTATGAATGTTCTACAGACTACGTGCCTTGTAGGTAATTTTCACAACAATGAGACATTTTAGTAGCTAAGACAAACCAAGTGCCCTACATACATAGTGTCTGCGGTACAACAGGTAGCACATTCACCTTTGGTGCAAAAGGCTGTGGGTTCTGTTTCCACATGAGGTAGATGGATTACTGACAACACAGTGCTGCATAAGGGGAGGTGGTCCACTTATAAGTGCATTGTCCTTTGGACGTGATGTTAAAATGAGGTCCCGTCTGTTTGAAATGGTGCAGCTCAGGTGAATGTAAAAGATCCCAGGGCACATATTCTCTCCAATGCAGTGGCCAACTATTCCCTAGTGGCATAAATACCATCTTGGGTATCAGTAGCATAGATAGGGTGTGATGAAAGGTGTAACTACTCTGGGTGCAAAGTGTTGGCAGCATGGTCAGCCAATTCTGATCTCTATTTAACACAATACCAGCTTTTAAACGCCGATATTGCATTTGTGATCAAACCTGAGAGCTGTAGTGCTCCATGTGTGGTCAAAAACAGGCAGCTAAGAGGGTTAATTAATATTTCAAAGGCAAAATTTGAAGAAAAAATAACTTCTTGGGCAAAGAACAACCACAAATCTTTCTACAGCTATGATCATAACCTCAGAGGAAATACACAACAATGTGCAGAACTTATTTTAAATGGCATCTCCCACACTGAAGTGGAGGCAATTGCCAACCTTTTGGCTGATGGTTTCGACTCCAATCCCCCCCCCAATAGTCCAAAGAAACACCACATAACAAAATCCCCCTTACCATTACTAGGAAACTGGTCATCAATGCACTTTCCATGGTCAAAAACAATGCATACAATGCATAAATGGTCCCTGAGAAGATCCCAGGATGTTTAATAAATAGCATGAAACATGACCTCTCTGCTCCACTTAAATCGCTTTTCAACTGGAGCCTTCAATCAAAGTTTGTTCTCAAGGAATTTAAGATAGCTACAAAAGAGGTCCAGCCAATGATCTGAATATCGACAGGCCCATAGGTCTTACCAGCCTCATGTGTAAGGCCATGGAAAGAAACACCATTGACATAATAAATGAGGAGATAGCTTACCTGCAAACACTAGACCCATCACAGTTTGGCTTTGGTAAAGGAAGGTCATGCTTATTAAATCTGGTGGACTTTTTTGAGAGGATCACCAAAGCACTGGATGAAGGTAAGACTGTGCACACAGCTTACCTGGACCTGGCCAGGCTTTTAATAAACACCCCACTCAGGCATTATAAACAATCTGACTAATTTAGATATAAACCATTTTATCACCCAGTGGATAGCCAAATGGCTCACTGATACGATCCAGTAGGTCAAAACAGGTGACACCACCTTCACAAAGAGGCCAGTCATTATCTGAGTCCCCAGGGCTCAGGACTAGGCCCGCTTCTTTTTGACATATATTTATCTCAAATGGAAGCAAATGCTGAAGGTTTATGGCTGACTAAGTTTGCAGATGATTGCAAGCTGGGGGTTGTCATCAAATCCCCTGCAGACACTAGCATTCTTCAAGAAGCTTTATCTCTGACTAACAAATGGTGCCAATGCCTTGGTCTTAAACTCAGTGCTAAGAAATGCATCATTGTACCATTGGGAAGTCAACCATCCTGGCAAATCACTATGTTGATAATACACACCTAAGAGTCGACCCAGTGGTCAGAGATCTAGGTATGCAAGTAGACCGTAGCTTTACCTTCGACCACCATGTGTCATCATTGGTGAAGAAATCCTTTTATGATTATGTGAACAAGTTATAAGTAAGGGCATAGTGTCTTGGTCCAAAAAGGTCATTATCCTACTGTACTCCAACCTTATCAGACCAGTCATAGAGAACAATGTTCCCTTTGGTATGTTCCTGACCAGGCCTTTGCAGCAACTAGAGAGGCCTCAAAGTTTCCTTATAAAAAGAATACAAGGCATAACAAACCTGCCTTATGCAGAGTGCCTTAAAGCCCTTTCCCTCTACTCAGTCTCCTATAGATGCTGATAGGGTTGGGAGAGTGGCCTAATGGTTAAGGTGTTTGCCTTGTAAATGCAAGGTGCAGGGTTTGAGTCTCACAATGGACAATTGGCTAGGCTTAAAATGGCTCGCAAGGGCAGTTAACTTAGTACTAATCTATGAACCTATGAATCAGTGATCTATGCCTGGCATACAAGGCATCTGCAAACCAAACACTTATGAATCTCCTATACATTTGTAAGTCAAAGAGTAGCAGAAATGCAAGGTCTAGGGACTTGAATTTTGTCTGTGACTTAAACAGAACATGCTGGAGAGACTGTCCCTCCTATGGAACAGACTTCCCATCCATGTGAAGCTGAGTTCATCTATTACCCAGTTTAAACACAACCTAGATAAATGGATAGGGAATAAGAAATTTACACCAGGCCTTGCAAACATGTCCCTTATGGGCAGAGGTAGTTTATAAATGCCTGGCACTAAATGTCCTATTTGGATACAGGACATCATTATTCTTTTGAGAAAACTTGGCTAGGCTTAGAAAGACTGCCCAGGTCATTACCCTAGCAACAGTTTATATCTCTATGAATTCATGAATTTAAACTGTAGCAGCTGCTTGTTGCAACTGCTTGCTACAATGCAACAAGCAATTGCTAAAATGCAACTGCTTACTGCATTGTAGCAAGTAGTTTGTTACAGTTTAAAAGTAAAGAAAAAACAATTCATCCTTTTAACAAAAACCTGAGCACTGTAGTGCTCCATGCAGCCAAGGTATAGACTGTCGCAAGTGTTTGCTTCATTTTAAAAAACGTAATCTTTTTTAAACTAAAACACGAGCACAGTAGCACTCCATGCAGGCAGTGCATAAACTATAGCAACTATTTGCTTCATCTGAAGCAAGCTGTTTGCTACAGTAAAAAAAAAAAAAAGATTTTTTTAAAACTAAAACATGAGCACCATAGTGCTTTGTGTAGGCAGGGTACTGTAGCAATTGTTTGCTACATTTGTAGCAAGCAGTTAAATACAGTTTAAAAGGAAGAGTTTTTGTTAAACTAAAAACATGAGTGTTGTAGCATTTTCTGCCGGCAGGGTGTAAACTGTAGCAGTTCATAGGTTCATAGGTAGGTACTAGGCTATTGGCCCTGGGGCCTATATTAGCCTAGCCAAAAAGGTTCCCTGGCTTTTGCCACCCAAGAAAATTATTTTTCTGTGCCCCTGTCAGGCAGTGCCACAGAAGAGATCCCCGGGGTGAATTTTATAGGGTAGTAAACAGTTTGCAACAGATTAAAAGAAGAAATTATTTTTTTAGTCAAATATGTTAAAGGAGTCAAGACACAGAAATGGGACCTGATTGGCTGGGGCAAAAGAGGGGAGGTATGTCATGCTTCTGACCATCTGGTTGGTACGCCAGTAGAAAGAATGTTTGCCAGATGAAGAACTGAGGGAGTCGTAAATCTAGCTGTAATAAGCTGATCACTTTCAATGTAATGATTAGCTCATTATAGTAGAGTTCCTGTTGTGCTAGCTGAACCAGCTACATTTCTGTTGGCTCTCCCTTGAAAAGAGGTCACAAGCACACTGGAACCTGACTAATCAACAACAGATAAAATAAAAATAAATAGAAGGCATTATAACTAACTATGAAATTAGCATTCTCTATAGCTCTTCATAATATTACAACTTGTTCTACAAGCTTTCCAAATCTCATGCATACAATTCACAGCTTCCGGTGATCTGAAATATTTGAAAGACTAAAAAGGATGCTACTGTTGCACAATTTCATAAGCAGGCAAATAATAACACATAATGTCCACTGGGGTAATTCTAAGTTTAATGTTTTACACTCTAAACATATCTCATTACAGTGTGGAATTTCCAGTGCCAAAAGGAATAATTTATTCCACTCACAAACAGTTATATACATGTTCAACAAGAGAAACCAGGAACCAGACAAGAAAAAGTGATGGAGGTCCAGGGAGCACACAAGTCCAGTATAAACCACACAGCTAGTAGCAACCACCAAAGATTTATCGAGCATAAACAGCAGTCATGCACTTTCATCTTAGATCAAGATTTCATCAGAACTGCAATAATCACATAACCCACACAATATAAAGGAACATCTTGTAGTCATGTGGTTAAAACCGACCAATACAAATAATGCTTAAAAAATTAATTAAGTAATTAAATACTTGAAAACTTGAAAATGTACTGACAGTTTGAAACAGTGTGTATGGATGAAAAAACAGAGCCAAACATGTTATAACAATGTATAATGTAAAGTTAGTTTCCCAGATGTAGTGCAGTTGGCAAAGACTTTGGGACGAATTTTGCAGCATTGCAAAAGAATGTTGTAAACAGGGGGGATCCAGGCATTAAGTTAGTTAGTGAGGCACAGCTGGATGACAGTCCTAAATCCCTGAGTAATTCAGCTGCAAATATTGTTTATTTTGACAGTGTTAATATGGCTGTTATTGAGCCTGCTTTACAGGTATCCACATCTCTTGGGTCTAGTTCTAGCCTGTTTTCCAATGTTGAAAATACCATTACCCCTAATAATTTTGGGGAGGCACCAGTTTGTATTAAAAATATGGACAATGATTTTTCAATGTATAACTTTTCAAGTTTCAACATTACAACTGAGCGTGCCAATGTGTTAATCAAAGGGTTGAGTTTCATGCCTGCTAAGGAGTCCGATTTGGCTGAGGTTTTAATCGATTTAAAATTGTTTACAATTTGGCACTTTGTTTCAAAACTGGCTCCCTGAACTCTGGAACAAACCCCAACAAACCTCTCAAAAAAGCAAGTTCATTCAACCCACCCTTAAATAGCTGGTTATCTCTCTTTGAGAAAATATGTGAATTAGAAATTCGGAAATCTTTTTCTAAAAAAAAAAGCTAGAGACTGCAACTTATTCAATGAGCAGGCATTGTTGTTCAAAGAATTATGTAGTAACAAAAGTATCAGGATAATGGAACCGGACAAGGGTGGGGGAATAGTTGTGATGGACGTTAATGACTATAATAATCGTATGCATGAGTTGCTTTTCACCGAGACTTATGTCCAAACATCTAAGAATGAGCTCAATATTGCCTGTTCAAAAACTGATATCTGTCTTTATGACATGATTATGCAGGGGCAAGTTAACAGTGACACGTATGATTATTTACTCAATCAGCATCCAGTGGTAACGGGCATCCTTGGGATACCCAAAATCCATAAAAATCTCCAAAATCCACCTTTAAGACCCATAGTAGATGCAGGTAGATGCAAGACCTTCTACATAGCCAAATATGTGGACAGCCTACTGAAACCATCAGTTATTGAAGTCCCACATATTTGCAAGGATTCTTGGGATTTTTTGACCAGGCTAGTGAATCTCAGGTTCTTGGGTGATTTTATTTTGGTCACAATAGATGTCCAAAATTTATATTCTGTCATTCCTCACAAGATAGTCTTGGAGTGGTTGGAAAGTGTTCTTTCTGACATAGGGCTGTTGTTGAATAATGACATTAACAAGGCTTGTACACTTATGGATCTGTTTTTGACCAAAATTTTCTTTATTTTGAAGGCAAGTTGTTCAAACAGGCGAGTGGGGTGGCCATGGGGGCTTTCTTGCACCCCAAGATTTGTGAACTTGGTCATGGCCTATTGGGAGAAGCATTTTGTATTCAACAGTCCCTTTGCCAAATGTTGGTCATTCTATATTTATTTCCCGGACAATATTTTTATCATCTGGGACGATTCTGCCACAAAATTGAATGAATTTCTCAAGAATATCAAGGGTAGTACATCTTTCCCAAAGTTTGCCCATACATTTGATCATGATTCAATGGCCTGTTTGGATGTATTGGTAACTGAGGACTATTCGAGAAATTGTTTTTGTTCCAACATCTACCTTAAAAAAACTTTTTCCAGCTCTTACCTCCATTTCGATAGTTGGCATCCACAATTTCAAAAGAGGGCTGTGGTCAAGGGGCAGTTGGTCAGACTTGCTCGTATGATTTCTGATGATGCCACCTTCACTGTTGAAACAGACAAATTGATTGGCATGTTCAGTAAAAGAGGTTAACCCCATTAGTTATTGGACAGTATTAAGGAAGAAGTCCAGGGTAAGATGAGGAATGTTTTTTACAAACCGTTACTGCCTATTCCTGGTGGCCGAACTGATGGCCATTTGGCTGGTAACAGCTTGTCCAAAGAAACACAGCCATCAATTGTCCCTTTTGAATGTTCGCTAATAGTCACTTTTTCTGTTAACATCTATGATATAGTGGTCACAGTGCACAATTTTTGGCCAATTGTGATGAGTATCAATGAAGGCAAAAAATTGTTTGGGGTCAAGCCAAAAGTTGTGATCAGAAAGGGCAAGTCTTTTAAGAACCTTTTAGAAATGAAAGGTGACTTAAGTTGTTCAAGTATACCTAAGGGCATGTACAAATGGAATCATTGCAATTATTGTCAGCATATTTTATTGTGTGACTCATTTTTCATCAGGAATAAGAAATTTAAGTTAAAAAAACACTTCAATTGTATATCCAAGGGGGTGGTATATGGAGCACTTTGTCAATGTTGTAAGGCATTCTACATTGGAAAGACTAGTAGTGAGCTGAAAGAAAGAATTTATGGAAACTTGAATGACATCAAGAAAGGGAATGCCAGTGCCTTGTACTGGCATATTTCAGTTTTTCCTGTTGGACTATATGGGATGGGATGCCAGGGATTTTAGTACAGAAAAACACCTCAACAGAAAGGAATTAATCTGGATTTTGATGTGTGATGCCCTTACTCCCCCTGGGCTTAATGGCTGCTGTTCCATTACCCCAATCTTAAAATTGAAAAGTATGGAGGGGTAATTCATCAGCTATCTTTACAATTTGTTGTATATACGTTGCTGTAATATGTTTGGCTCTGTTTTTCCACTCATACACACTGTTTCAAACTGTCAGTACATTTTTAAGTTTTCAAGTATTTAATTAATTATTTTTTTAAGCATTATTTGCATTGGTCAGTTTTAACCACATGACTACAGGATGTTCCTTTATATTGTGTGGTTTATGTGATCACTGCAGTTCTGATGAAGTCTTGATGTGAGGTGAAAGTGCTTGACTGCTGTTTTTTCTCAATAAATCTTTGGTGGTTGCTATTAGCTGTGTGGTTTATACTGGACTTGTGTACCCCATGGACCTTCATCAGCTATATACATGTTCTCAGTGGGGCAGAGACATTTTTAGTGTACTAAAGTCTGCCCTGAGCTCATTTCCAGTACTAGTGAATCATGTGTGTATGTTTGTGCTCATAGGTTCATAGGTGGGTATTAGGCTATTGGCCCTAGGGCCTATATAAGCCTAGCCAAAAAGGTACCCTGGGTTTCGCCACCCAAGAAAATTATTTTCCTGTGCCCCTGTCAAGCAGAGCTGCAGAAGTGATGCCCGGATTGAATTTCCTATCTCCCATCCAATCACCAAGATTTTTCTTGAAGAGTGCTAATGAGGAACTTTGTTTGATATAGATAGGTAGATTGTTCCAGAGTATGGGAAGTCTCTGAGACAGGAATCTATCCCTCCAGCATGTTTGGTTTATTGTATTGACAAGATTTAGGTCCCTAAAGTGTGTAGCTCAGAGGAATTGGGATTTCTTTAAGTGGAGCATGTCCAACAGCTCTGGGCTGGACATAGCTTTGTATGTTAGGCAGAGATCGCCTCTGAGTAGGCGATATGCGATGGAGTAAAGCTGGAGTTTTTAGAGACGGTCTGCGTAGGGCATCTGTTTGAGGCTGGTAATCCTCTTTGTGAGGTATTTCTTTGGCCTTTCAGTTGTTGTAGATGTCTTGTGAGGTACATACCATAAGGGACGTTGTACTCTATAATGGGTCTAATGAATGACGAGTAGAGGGGAACAATGACCTCTTTTTTCCTGGATGAGAAACCTTTTGTGATGAGGTGTGCCATGTAGAAGGATTTCCTGACTACTGTGGCGATGTGATTATCAAGGGAGAGACTACTGTCCACCTGTGTCCCCAAGGTCTCTTATCACACTTTCGGTGTTAAGTAGACTACCACCTATGTGGCAGTTCATGGGTACCGAGTTTTTACAAAAAGGGATGACAATGCACTTTTTGGCATTCAGCTTGTGGCCATGGCTTTGACACCAGGCATCTGTCTCAGTGAGGCCCTTTTGTAGGATGTCCACATCATTAGAAGTTTCGATTATGGCTACTAGTTTGCAGTCATTTGCAAACTTTGTTAGCCAAAGACCTTCTGTGTTAGCCTGTACTTCAGAGAAGTAGATACCAAACAGGAGAGGACCCAGGACTGAACACTGTAGTACTCCACTTGTCACTGGTCTGATGTCGGATTTGGAGTCTGCTACTTTCACAGTGTGGGTTCTATCAGTGAGCCAGTTGGTACCCCATCTTGTGACATAGGGAGTTATACTTAGGTTAGTGTGTTTATCTATAATTCCAGAGTGAGGGATGGTGTCGAAAGCTTTGGCGAGATCTAGATAGGCTGTGTGAACCACCTTACCCTCATCTATGGCTTTGGTGACCACTTCAAAGAAGTCTATCAGGTTTAGGAGACATGATCTGTCTTTTACAAACCTGGACTGGGTGGGGTCCAGAGTTTGGAGATTACCAGTGTCATTGTTTATAAGTTCCAGGATGATACGTTCCATAGACTTGCAGACTAGGCTCATCAGGCTAATGGGGCAGTAGTTCCCAGGGTTCGTGGCAGCTCCCCATTTGTGGAGTGGGATGAGTGTTGCTGTGGGCCATTTAGTGGCCACAAAGCCTGAGGTAAGGCTATGATTGAACAAGGTACTTAGGTGGGGTGCCAGTTCATTCTGTACTTCATGTAGAACGCAGCCTGGGATGTTGTCAGGTCCCATGGATGCTGTGTTCTTAGCTTTGGAGAGTGTGGTTTTTACCTGTGCAGCCATGATTACAGGAACTTTGCATTCTTCCGGTATAGAGCTGGGCCTTTTAGGGGGTAAAGTTAGCACTGAACCTATCTGCCAGGATGTTGGCAATATCAGTTGGTTCTGTATATTTAGTGCCTTTGTGCTGTAACTCAGAGCAGATATGAGTGTTTCCACTGAGATTCCTGACATATCTATAGAATGCTTTGTGGTTGCCTTTAGAATCAGTGGTGATTTTGTTTTTGTAACTAGCTTAGGAGGATTTTATGAGGGAACTCAGCTTCTTACTGAGGCTGACCACAGAGTTCCTCCAATCATGGGATTTTATTCTTTTTTTGCAACAGTTTCTTTCTTCTGTTGTCAAGTTTGTTTATGGCAGGGGACCACCAGATTGGCTTCATTTTGTTGGAGGATAGCATCTTGGTTCTGTTAGGGACTGCATGATCCATGCACTCATGTAAGTGCTTATAAAGTGCATATGTGTAAGATTCAGCAGTCGGACCTCTATTGTCCATCTGCATGGGAGTCGTGAAGTTTGCCACTTCTGTCTTAAGAAGTGCGAAGTTGGCTTTGGAGAAATTTTTTTATGGTGGTTTCCCTAATGGGGGGTGGGGGTGGGATGTGGATGTCTAGGGTGATTAGCTTGTGGTCATATCTGACCAACAAGGAATTAACCTCTAGTGTGGAACACCGGTTGCCCATGCTGGTAATGACCATATGTAGGATATGGCTGCCCCTGGTGGGGGTGTGGATAAGTTGATCTAAGGCAATGGAATTTATGAATTCCAGAAAATGTTGAACAAAGGAGTTGGTACATGAGTAGTTTTCCCAGTTAATGGTGGGGTAGTTGAAATTGTGTGTGTGTGTGTGTGTGTGTGTGTGTGTGTGTGTGTGTGTGTGTGTGTGTGTGTGTGTGTGTGTGAGTGTGTGTGTGTACAGTATGTGTGTATATACATATTTGTATATATGTATATGTACTTATTTTATATCTATATCTATCTCTCTCTATGTATATATAGATATATATATATATGTATATATATATATATATATATATATATATATATATATATATATATATATAGTTTAGCACCACATAACCGAACACACGGCAGTCGAACCCAACAATGATTGATTCCTGTAACCAAATTTGTGCATACTGAATGGTCGGAATGTCGCAAAACCACCAAATGCAACATTTTTGACTGCTCTACATCTAAAACGAGTGCTAACATGGGTCACAAAGGGAGCGAGGGTTTGTGATTCGATACAGTTGCATTCAGTAATGTGCATATTTGCCGCACTCCTTTGGGTCATCAAGGCTCGACCATCCGTCCGTCGGTTATACTGTGATAAACCTATATATATATATATATATATATATATATATATATATATATATATATATATATATATATATATATATATATATATATATATATATATATATATATATATATATATATATATATATATATATATCTACTATATATATAGTACGTGTTTCCCCAACCAAGTAGAAAACTGATACTTTCTCAATTTTTTTGTTATTCTTCCTATATGTATTAAAAGTTCTGCTACCTAGCCAGGTTACCCGGCAGCCTTACCCCTTCCTAGCCCTGCATTACTCGTTATCTTGCCCTTGCTAACCCATTCTTTAACTGTAAAGTGCCCCTTCCTCTCTTGATAAAATAGCCAACTCGGTTCTCAGTCTCTCCCTCACCCCTGAATAACTCCTACACTCTTCTCTTTTCCTTCCAGGCCAGCTCTCTCCACTAGTCCTGCCTTATATTCTCACCCTTCTCTGTCACCCTGCTACATCTCCCAAGTACAGCTCTGCTGTACAAGACTGCCTATATACCTCTTAGTCTACTTGCTGCACTCCTCAACTTCTGCCCTTTTGCTTCCCCTCTTCTTCACCACCTCAGATAATCTTAACCAACACTCACCCTTACTTCCAGTAAGGTGAATTGCAGTAGCCTGCTGCTCACTGATTGTTCTCTCAGACTCTCTCATCCTTCCTGTCCGAACCCGCTCTGTTCGCCCTGCGGGCTCACGCCGCTCCCCTACACTGCCCCCAAATTCCACCCACCCCTAGCACTCCTACATTTATTCCTCAATCTCTCCTCTGCCTTGTTCCAATTAACCAATTAGCTCTTCTCCCCACCTTACAACTACACTTAATCCACCCAGTCTAAATTGCCCAACTTCTGCCTCTCCTTTCCACTCCTCCTACCCAATCTCCTCAGTCTCCTCTCATACATATCCTCTATCACCTCTCTCTCAATACTCTTACTCCCCAAACATCTTACTACTTTATCCCTGCCTCCTTCATACAACTTCAGATAAACTACTTCTCTCCATACTTTCATTCCTCACCTCTAACATACTCTTTACTTCAATTGGCACTCCCTTCTCTCCCACTTTGTACAACCATGGTTTCCTCAATCCTCCAACAACTTAAAGTCCCCTGCTTCCTCCTTCTCTTTCTGATTCCTTTATGCTATATCACCTCTTACTCTTCCTTTGCTTATACAATTCCCCCAACAAAAATAACTTCCCCCTCAAACTCCCTTCACCAGAACTCTTTCTCTCACTTCCATTCTATCTCTTCTTATCTTATCCCACCCAATCAACTTTATCTGTTCCACTATAAAATACTATCCACTACTGCTATTACATTTACACACAAATTAACCTTATATCCAACTAAACCCTCTATCTCTATACCAAAATTTTTTAGGTCTTTTCTACTCAATAATATATTCTTAGCCGGAGATATCCAAACCAATCCTGGCCCCATTCTCTTTGCCAACAGTAATCACCCAGCTCCTTCTCCCCCACCCCCAAACTTATTAAAAATCTTCACCTTGAACTCCCAAAGTCTCAATAACAAAGTCCACCTCTTCCAGGCCTGGTTAACCCACAACCAACCAGACATCTTAGCCATTTCAGAGACTTGGCTTAAACCCCATATCTCTGATTCAGAAATACTTCCCCCTAGATACCACATTATTAGAAATGACCGACCTATAAAAAAAGGTGGAGGCTCTGCCATAGTTTACTCTAAATCACTAACTGTAATTCCCCTCCAAATTCCACTTCCTCAATTTGAAAATACTGAACTTACAGCTGGACTACTGAAACTAAATAGACACAAAAATATCTGTATTATTTCCCTATATATCTCCCCTGGAAATAATATCCCCATCCTCGAAGACATTCTCCAATGGGCTTCTACTAAAGTTAATTACAAAACATACATCTTAGGTGATGTAAATATCGACTGGAATAAAATTAACTCTCTCTCCCCCTCCCTTGCCATCAACCTTTATAACTTCACTCAAACAATCCAGCATATATCTAGACCCAACAAAACTAATCCCCCAGGTTCCTCTATTGACTGGATCCTAGTCTCCAATCCAAACAAAATCACTAATTCTGGAACAATTCCAGACACCATTAGTGACCACCTCCCAGCCTTCATTCATCACACTACCAACTCTTCCCCTCACCAACATCAATACATCCTAACTCGTAATCTTAGTAACTTCAACCCCACAACCTTCTCAAACCTATTCAAACAAATGAACTGGCAAGACCTTAGAACTCTCCCTCTTGATGCTGCTATCAACTACTTCAACTCTATTTTCCTAGATACACTTAACTCTCTCGCCCCTATCAGAAATAAAAGGGTAAAAATAAATACCGCTCCTTGGTTATCTAAACATACTAAACAAATTATGCATCAAAGGGATAAACTATGGAAGCCGTTCCAAAACAATAAACTGCCCAACACCTTGCTCCAATATAAGCAACTACGTAACCAAGTAAAACAACTAACTACCAAGGACAAAAAATCCTATTACTCCAACCTCCAATCTAACAATAACAATAACCCCAAAAAATTCTGGAACTCTATAAACTCTCTCCTTAATCCCGGTTCCAAAAATAATCCCTGTCCTGACCCAAAAAAATCTGACCAAGAACTATGCTCAGAATTTAACTCTTTCTTCTTACAAACAATATCTGACCTAACTAAGACCTTCCCTACCAATATCCCTTCTGTTTCCCTTTATTCTCCTTCCAATTCCTCCAATAACCCTCCCCTTAGATTTGAGCTCAAACCTCTCTACTAACTTCATAAAAAA
>NC_056725.1:568633756-568708756 GCF_019279795.1 Protopterus annectens
TCCATGCCTACAAACTACATAAATACACAAGTAATTGGCTGAGACTACTATTCTCTTTAGGTTGATTTGCCTGAGCCAAAATGTGCTTTCAGTAGAAAAGAAAAACAGGTTTGCTTGAGATGCTGACATTGCCCATAGAGTGCTGATCTAATTAAAGACATGGGGTACAAGTTATTGGCTCTCAGTGGAGATTTCATTCCTGAGGTTTGAATAAATTGATTTAAGACATACGGCTTCAGGTGGGATAAACATTGCCACTAGTTAAAGTAGGTGTCTTATTTTTGTTATCACTTTTTGAATCATGAAACTTCACAGGCAGCGGAGCACTTAAAATTCTAAATGAGTTTATTTTACTTGACTGATGAGAAAAACTGAATTTTACACAGAAGTATACAATATACAGATAATAAAACATCAAAAACAAAAGTATATATATGACTCCAACCACATCCCAATGTGGGGGTACAGCGAATTACATGGAAGATACCGATGATTGGAATTAAGGCACATGGATAGCAGAGTAGGGGAGGCATTCTAGAATGATTCCTAAGTGTCAATAGCTCAGTTTTTAAAATGCACTGTTTCTATTGCTATAGTTTGTATATTGAGATAATCTAATAAAACATTACTGGATACCACTCTCCTGCTGACACAACACAAATTATGTGATTAAAATTTATAGAGGAATGGAGGGTAATGGTGAATTTCATGGCCTGCATAGTTACAACATAACTGCTGGTAACAGAAACCATATTTGTAGACATAACATTTACCTGTGTGCTTCCTAATATCTGACAATTCTTGACATTTACGTCTGTATAATAACAGTTAATAAATAATGTTTATACAATATGGGGAAGACAGAGTGCACAATGGAATGTTATACTAAAATAATACAAATAACGACAGGAAACTTTCAAAGCAGATACTACTAGGTGGGTCATTCCATTAAAGACATCACACCAGCAGATGACACACTTCACTGATATACTTGAAAGTAGTTCATATTGGAGCCTGCTTCTACTTCAGTAGTTACTGGCACTAGTCACGTGATCAACCCCCCCTCCCCCCCATGAAGGCAACAATAGCTTCCAATTGCATGGCATTGATAATATGGTAAGTTCAATGAGAAGTGAGGTCGTTGCTACAATGCAATATTAAAAGCAGCATCAGAAAATATGGAATTATGATTAGAGTAATAAAAAAACGTTAGGGTAAGTAGAACACTGATCAGTAGGGCAGTAGTATGATTATGTGACTTCCAGCTTAAGATGACAAATACATTTTTAACATAAAATGCAGTATGTTTGTTTAGATAAGGAATATGGACTGTTCACAATAAAAGTAATTTCACATGTTTCTCTCAAGCTATGTGGCATAATGCATTTTATAAACATGCAAATAAAATGTTTGTTTTGTGACACTTTCTACAGGGTGACTGCTTCTTATTCAGAAGGTGTGCACAGGTGATTAGGAGGATGGCCACCCTATTGTAGCAGGAAGTAGTAGTCCATGAAAAACACAGAAACTGATAGGTCAAAAAAGAGCCATAAAGATGATAGAGTGGACTGCTGAGGATGAGGAAGAAATTATGTAGTGTTACTATTATGCAAGAAGCCCAGAATTTCCATATAAAATATATTTAAAAAGATTAACAGAGGAATTGGAGGTACAAAATGTACTTGCACAAGAAGAACTGTAAAAAGCATGCAAATTTGTGTTCATTAATACAGCAGATCTATAAACAATTATATAGACCAAGAAACTTTGGGCCATTTGAAAAAAAGAAACAACAGAAAATAACGAAAAATATAAAGAACAAAACCTAGAGACTTTTGAAAGGTATAATAAAGTAACATGAATGTGGGAAAGAAGAGAGTTCTGATATGGTGAAATATTTATGTTAAGGAAAAAGACAAAATCAAGCAACACAAAAAAGCAGCTCCAAAGATATTTGAAGAGAAATAAAGGCAAAGGCACCCAGACATGGAAAATTTTACAACACAAAAATAAGATCAAAAAGGTGGAACACAGAACAGAGATTAGTAAAGTAGAAGTAAATCAAATAGAAGCCGAAGTTATGGAATACCTGCAAAGTGAAGGATTTAGTGTAGAAAGATACATTATATCACAGCATGATGGAACAACGAGTCCCCAAAGTAAGGAGAAGCAGGAGGAGTGGAATATATCTGAAGAACTATGGACATGGAAAAAGAAAACAAGATTTAATGTGGTGGTGCAATATTTATACAAAGGAGAAAGCAACGCTAATCAAATATAACAGTTTGTGAAAAGAAGACAAAAGTAGCATTGATTACTGAATTTGCTACATCTAGTGATTACAGTGTCATAGATACAGAGAAGCACAAAGACATAAAATACCAGGATTTTCAGGCAGAAATGACAGCAGTGAGGAAGAAGGATACTCAGACCGGTCCGGTAGTAGTAGGAGCAATGGGTCTCATAAAAAAGAATTTACAGTCATGCTAACATATGCTACTAATACAAGCAACTCCATATGAATTCCAGAAGGAGTCAGTTCTGGGCACATTGTGGATGCTGCAAAGAGCATTTTTGGCTCACATCAAAGACTGAAACAATAGTAATTCCAAGGACTTTAATCATACTTTGACTTAGGAATGTGGTCCATTCCCGTCATGGTATTAGAAACCCAAAAGAGCTGAGCAAATAAATCCAGTGATTAAGGTTGTAAGAGTTCCATCTTACTTACATCAATTTACATCAGGGGTGAGAGTTCATGTTTATCCTGAAAATGAAACACTAAACAATGTTTAGTGTGAATATTGTCCAAGTTATGTAGTAATATCAATTATCTGTATTTTTTATGAGAAAAGTTATAACACAGGTATGGCCTTTGTGGCCATTCTCTGAAAATAAGCACTTCCTAGTTCTATCTTGGTGATTGACGCAGTTAATAAGTTATCAGTATTGCATTACTGCAGGACAGCTTCCGACTGAGTATAATCTCAGCAATGGTAGCTGTCATGAAGACAATGAGTGTTGGCATATGATGGCCTCTCTAGTGCCATAAAGTTCTAATGTCATGAAATCTTCAGGTTGCAGTTTCACGTCTACACACCTTGAAGGAGAGCCAGCAAACATAAATACCTCCTGCAATGACCTCTACATAACACTGTTCTGCATTTTGCATGGTATTAATACCTTATCATCCCTGCAAAATAAAATCAAGCAGTACAAGGATTATTTAAATAAACTGAACAAGCCAAGAAGGCAGTACTCTTTAAAACACTAGGATATTTTACATTTTATAAGATAAAACACCTAAGATTAGGGTCCAGTGTTTCCAAACTCTCCCACCTCTTTGAAAATGACTAATAACAAGAAACAAGGATCTCCCTGAGTAGGATGTTTGCAAGGAAAATCCCCTTCGTGGGTGTTCCAAACCTATGGACGTCTAACCTGTGCTCCATGATAGCTCATTTTCCCTTGAATGCAGTGTATTGCTTCATGTTTTCCCAGTCACTGAAATAAAGCACAGGATTCCAAAAGTTTCCATTAAATATATCTTTTATTTAGTAACTTATCCTTCTTGGACCATGAATATGAGACAGCAGCTAAAGTGATAATTTTACTAAATCAGAAATTATTGTATCAGACGTGGATCAAGTGACCTGTGCATTATTCAAATGTGCTGGATTGCTAGTCAATAATATCACAATTGCCTAAACACCTTAAAGATCCCCTGCCACTAGCAACAGCAAGGAGTCTCTGTGAAACTCATGACTTTTTAATATTCATGGACATAACTCAAATAAAACCATTTTAGCATGTTCAAGTTGCCAAACTCATTTTATTGATTTCAACAAATATTGTTCTTTCCAGGGGCGTATTGTTTTTTTCCCTTTCTGAACAAACTTCACCTGTATATTTATAGCAAATTTTGAGTGCCAAATTGTGATTGAAATTTTCTTTTTATTTCTTAAAATTCATTTGCCCACCACTTATTGGATTATTTACCCAACTTACTAGAAGATTGTACAGGACTACTTAAATTTTAACATATAATATGCAAATATATTAATTAAAATATAAGCATAAGTAGCTAAATGGGCATTATTGGTTAAAAGAGAGAAGGGGTAGGTGTTACCCTGTATTCCAAATCAAGTCCTTGCATTTAACATAGCAAAACTAATCAGATTTAAAGGGGTATGGGATGGCAAGGCTTCTAAAATATTCCAAATGGGATGAAAGCAATTAAGAGTGGATTTATTAGAATATTTAAAATAAAGGATTTTAAAGCTGTGGGGGACCCCAAATGGGGAAATTTGTTAAATTGTAGAATATGGGATAATGAGAAAATTAGGCATACAATCAAACCGACAGATAAGTCATTATAGGGAAATTGTGGAATTACAGAATGGATGCAACTTATTCGGATGAGCTCTCAGGTTGAATGAATGAAGTATCAATCTAAATCTTTTCAGGAGTTGCTCTGCACCCACCATTTGCCACTAACAGAATTGTACACATATACATAATTAATATCACACCATAAAGTTATACAAACAATACACAAAAAAGAACATCAGACAGGCCCCTTGAAAGTGATGGACGAGTATTACAAAGGGAAGTGGGGACACATATACTATGACCTAAAATCTAGAAAAATCAGAGAGAAGTATTTACAAAACAGATCATGTAGAAGAGGAAAGAATGAATACATTTAGATACATTTCAGTGGGTAAAGTTTTGGGATGATTGCCACATACTAAAAAGACAGCCACATCCATGTGACCAGCATAAGTGTATCCAGTACCCCAAGAAAACTATATATAGCAGTAAGAATGGCAAATAACAAATGCTGGAGATATGGGATTGAAATTGTTAAAACCAGACATGAGCTTTGGGATTGTGGAAGAATTCAACAGAGATGGTATGAGCTTAATAGAATTATTACACAGATGTTTCGTAGATGTTTTTTAACTCCATATTTTACCTGCCTCTCCTGCTTACCTTTCCTATTACCTCTCACTGAATTGTTTTTTTTTCCTACAATCCTCCTGCAGTGCTATCATTTTTCCACTATCAGTATTTGTCTCTTTTCTTTTTAATTACAGTTTGTCTCCACCCTAATCAGGCACCCCCAAGTCTAAAGGTACAGCCCTACCTGGTCAATGCCATGCTAATATTTCCTCAAAGAAAGGAAGAGCATCCTGTTTTTAACTTTATTCCAGTTCTATTTGTAAAAGTGTATGTATCCAATGTACAGCATCCAAATGTTCTAAGCTTAGGTAGCAGTAACTAACATTTTTTCTCACACATGTTCCACTTAAATGACTAGTGGCAAGCACAGCCTACCAGCTCACATCCTGCCAGCCCTCCCCTATTTAATATCCTCAGCTAATTAATCCATGTCCATAGAAGCTCCATTTCCCTACCTTACTATGCTCTCTAGAGCCTGCAAAGGTTCAAATACATCCACAAATTACTGCAAAAAGAACAGAAAATAAATCTCTCAGCCCTGCTTTAGTTTTAAAGCTTAGAGATACTTTTTTGTAATATCTGGATCCTACCATTCTTGGCCTAACCCACTCCATTTGCCCTTCAGCCTAACCCACTCTGTTTGCCCTCGCTATGCCTGAGCTCACTCTGCTCCCCTACCCTACCCCCATTCTCACCCACTCTCATTCAACTTATACCTAACCATACCCCTCCCCCTTCAATCAAAACTTCCAATTGGCTCTCCCAACTCCACCCAACCTGACCCCAACCCTTAGTCAAAACCTCCAACCAGCCCACACAACTCCACCCATCCCCACGTCTACAGCTTCCACACCCCTACTCTCTCTCCTACCTCATTAATTCCACCCTAACTAGCTCACCCAACTCCACCCATCCCCACTTCCTACAGCCTCCACATCCCTACTCCTCTCCTAGCTCATCTATTCCACCCAAACACTATGCCTCTACACGCTAACATCTTTATCCTTACTATCTCCTTACAGCTCTATGTAATTTTCCACCTTGCATCCAAACATACCACTCATATACCTTTCAAACCAACATTCACAACATCCACACTTTTTCAGTCTCTTCCAAGCTATTCCAAAATAGGCCCTACCTTATATACCTCGGACATAATTCTACATGCTAGAGTAAAAATCCTGCCTCTACATAAACACCAATACACTGCCTCCAAACTTAACTACTATTATAAAACCAAAAAACAACTTCTCTCTTCCCACCAGACCACCCATTCTAATTTAATAAAATGTGGCAATGTACACCCAAACCCAGGCCTACAATTTGCCCCTCACAACCAACCCCACACCAGAAAATCCATGAATTTTACTACCATCAATCTACAAAGCATCAAAAACAAGATCCCCCATTTCCATGCATGGTTACATCAAAACAGGCCTGACTTCACTGCAATAACTGAGACCTGGCTTAAACCATATATCAATGGTACTGAATTCCTACTCCCAAACTATGCATGCCATAGATATGACAGGCAACATAGAAAAGGTGGAGGCATCTCTCTAATATATCCAACTGCCTACACCATAGTTCCGTTCAATAAAACTATTCCACAATTCTCCACAGCAGAAATTTTAGTGTCCTTCCTAAAGCTAAATAACTACAAATCCCTCTGTATTATAATTTTGTACATTCCCCCAGGCAACAACATTCCAATACTAGAAGAAATTCTCACCTGGTCATGCAAAACTATCCAAAATGAAACAATAATTCTAGGAGATGTTAACATTACTTGGTTAGATATCCCTAACACTAATCCCCAAACTAACATCAACTTATTTAAGTACACCCAGCTAATCACCGATATTACCAGGCCCAATAGCAAAAAGAACCAAGGCTCAATTTTAGATTGGATCCTAGTATCTGACCCCAAAAATATCTCCTCCACTGGAACTTTATCAAATAGCAATAGTGACCACTCACCAGCCTTCGCAATATGTAAAACTACGTCACCTACAAATAACCACCAACTAAAACAAACCAGAGACCTATCCCACTTCTCACCAGAAACCCTAAATGAAATTTTACAACAAACCAACTGGGCACCTTTAAGAACCATCCCCCTTGAGGAGGCAGTAGAATCCTTCAATTCAACATTTCTCAACATCCTAGACAGGGTAGCCCCTCCCCGACTAAAAAGATTCAAGTCTAATCATGCCACATGGCTTACCAAATCCACCAAGCAAACCATGTCTACTAGAGACAAGGCTTGGAAAGCCTGGCAAAAGCATAAGAACCCAGATGACCTTGCAATATATAGTTTCATAGGTTCATAGGTAGGTACTAGGCTATCTGCCCGAAGGCATTTATAAGCCTAGCCAGAATGTGTTGGCTTTCGCTGCCCCCTTAGATTAGTTCCCTGTGCCTCTGTCCAGCAGAGCCATTGAAGTGATACCTGGGGGTGAACTTTCTGTTTCCCATCCACTCATCAAGGTTTCTCTTGAAGAGGGTTAGTGAGGAGCTCTGCCTAATGTAGAATGGAATCTTGTTCCAGAACATGGGAAGTCTATGGGACAGGAATCTATCCCTCCAGCATGTCCTATTTATTGCTGTGGTGAGGTTTAGATCCCTGGAGCACGTGGCTTGAGGGGATATGGTTTTCTTTAGGTGGAGCATGTTCATCAATTCTGGGTTGGACATGGCCTTGTATGTCAGGCAGTGATCACCTCTGAGTAGGCGGTATGCAACTGAGTACAGCTGGAGTTTCTTCAGTCAAGCTGCATAGAGTATCTGCTTGAGGCCAGTGATCCTCTTGGTGAGGTACATTTGTGGTCTTTCCAGTTGTTGCAGGTGTCTTGTAAGGTACATCCCGAATGGGGCATTGTACTCTATAATGTGTCTGATGAGTGATGCATAGAGGGGCCCAATAACCTCTTTCGATCTGGATGCAAACCCTTTTTTGATTAGGTGGGCCACATAGAAGGATTTTCCAACCACCTTGGCAATGTGATTATCAAAGGAGAGGTTGCTATCTACTTGGGTCCACAGATCCCTTTTTATATCTTCCATATTTAGAGGGCTACCACCTATGTGGTAGTTTGTGGGTACTTTGTTTTTTCCAAAGGGGATGACTATGCACTTTTTGGCATTTAGCTTAAGGCCATGGTTTTGACACCAGGTATCTGTCTCAGTGAGACCCTTTTGGAGGATGCCTGTGTCAGCCAGAGAGTGAATTATAGCCCCTAGTTTGCAGTCGTCTGTGAACTTGGTCAGCCATAGTCCTCCTGTGCTTGCCTGTGCCTCTGAGAAGTATATGCCGAACAGGAGGGGTCCTAGGACTGAGCCCTGGGGAATGTCACTTGTAACCAGTTTAGAGTCAGACCTAGCTCTCACAACTCTTACCATGTGGGTTCTGTCCATGAGTCAGTTGGCACCCCATCTCATGACATAGGGGTTTATGTTCAGGCTGGTGAGCTTGTCTATAATACCTGAGTGGGGAATGGTGTTGAAGGCCTTTGCGAAGTCTAGCTAGGCTGTGTGGACCACCTTTCCCTTGTCTATAGCCTTGGTAACTGTCTCAAAAAAGTCCACCAGGTTTAGGTGGCATGATCTGCCATTAACAAAGCTGAACTGGGTAGGGTCCAGTGTTTGGAGGTTTCCAATGGGATCCATGATGATGCACTCCCTGGCTTTGAAGACCAAGCTAGTCAGGCTTATAGGGCGATAGTTCCTGGGGTCCGTTGTGGCTCCACCTTTGTGGAGTGGAATAACCATTGCTGTGAGCCACTCTGTGGGCATGTAACCTATGGAGAGGCTGAGTTTAAACAGTGAGTTTAGGTGAGAGGTTAGTTCATCTTTGAGCTCATGTAGGACGCAGCCTGGGACACTGTCCAGTCCCATTGATGCTGTGTTTTTGGCTTTGGAGAGGGCTGTTTTAACCTGAGTGTCTGTGATTTCAGGGGCACTACATTCTTCTGGTATAGTTATGGGCCTTTTTGGGGGTGAGAGGGGGTGAAGTTTGCACTGAACCTGTCTGCCAGGATGTTGGCTATATCAGTTGGTTCAATGTATTTTGTCTCATTCTGCACTAACTCCGAGCAAATCTGAGAATTGCCACTTACATTCATGACATAGCTAAAGAATGCCTTGTGGTTATCTTTGGAGTCCATGGCAATTTTTCTTTTGAAGCTAGCCTTGGATGATTTTATGAGGGAACATAGTTTCTTGATGACACTGATCAGGGATGTCTTCCCTTGTTGGGATTTTATTCTTTTCTGTGCTAATTTCCTCTTCTATTGTATAGCTTGTTTATGGCAGGGGTCCACCACACCGGTTTTCTTTTCTTGGAGGAGTGAATCTTGGTTTTGTTTGTGATAGCATGATCCCTGCATTCTTGTAGGTGCCCGTAGAGTGCATTAGTAAAGGATTTTGCAGCTTGAACAGCATTATACTTTAGCATGGGGGCTTTGAAACTTCCCACCTCAGTCTTAAGTAATGTGGTGTGCTTTTGAAACATTTTTCACCATGGTTTCTTTGATCGGGGGTAGTGGTGGAATGTGGATATCCAGAGTGATTAGTTTATGGTCAGATCTAACCAGCAAGGGGTTGACCTCTGGTGTGCAACACCTGTTGCCCATGATGGTGATGACCAGGTCCAATATGTTGTCACCTCTGGTGGTGGTGTTGACCAGCTGATCCAGGGCATTTGAGTTTATAAATTCTAGGAAATGTTGGGCAAGGGAGTTTGTACTTGAGTAGTTCTCCCAGTTAATGTTTGGGTAATTGAAATCACCCATTAACAGATTGTTTGGTAGGACCTTTATGTTTCCCAGTGTTTCCAGGAATGCAGAGTGGGGGTCCTGGGACATGGTGGGTGATCTGTAGCAAGCTATAATTTGAATATCAGTTTTGCTCATTGTTAGTTGCACATGGATGATCTCTGAAGCACTAACCTGGAGGTGTGGTTATCCTTGATGAATACTGATACTCCCCCACCTTTTATATTTCGGTCCGGGATTTGTGGCCAAAATGTGTGGTATGAGTTGTAGCCTGGTAGTGCTGGGGTGCTCTCTGGATCCTTAAACCAGGTTTCTGTTACTGCACATATATTGATTTTCTCCATACTGAGGAGTGAGTAGAGTACGTGCATTTTGAGGTTTAGACTTCTGGCATTGAGTAGCATTACCCTCAGTTTTTTGTTACTTGTGCTATTTACGGCAGTGGGTTTGTCTTTTGAGCCTTGCTTAAAAAAGGCACTATGGGGGTGGCAAGAGCCTTGGCCAGTATTCAAAAGCCTAAGGGTGACATGTGCAAGCTGTCTCTAGCGAAGCAGTGTGGCTTGTCGAGCATGTCATCCCAGGCTGACAGACACTGGATCCCCTTTGAATGAAACCAGAAGCTTAGCCAATTGTTGAAATTGATATATTTTTTTTTCTCTATACCGTGGTATCATTCTTGGTGAGGGCAGGATGCTACTCATGGTCAGGGTCATACCGGCCTGGGCTACTTGATCAGAGAGCTCCTCCATGTCTCTTTTCATGTAGTCCAGGGAGGTACGGCTCAGGTCATTCACACCAACATGGACAATGACAGAGTCATATTTGTACTTGTTCGGGAGTGACCTGAGTGCTTGTGTTATGTGGCAGATCCTGGCACCTGACAGGCAGCTAACAGTAACCTTCTCCTTGTTCAGCCTAGTGAGTGGGACGTCAGTGTGCCAGACTATAGAGTCACCTATTACTAGTGTGTTGGGTATGTTATTTTGCCTTAAGGGCTGTGATTGTGTGGCACACTGGTTTTGTGAATTATGTGTTTCATGGTTTGTGTTGGGGGGTGGAGGTTGCTTGGATGTCTGCTTTGGAGGTCTCTGTTGCTTTCGCATATTTTTATTTAATGCCTCCAAGTATGTTTTCATGTATTTATGTGTGTTTTTTGCCAGTGCTGGTTTCATGGGTCCATGTGAGACTGGTGGTGTGATGCAAGTAATTCCCTTCTCCTCTTGACTGCCTGGTCCAGTCTTGGGTTGAGAGAGCTTAGCCTCCAGTTTGGCTGTATAACTGCATCTCTCACATGTATTAGTTTTTGGTGAAGGAGGAGAGGGTTGTCTGTGTACATGAGGCAATTGTAACATTTCCTCAAAATGCCCAGATTCACCAGTTGGACCAGAGAGTACACCTGAAACTGCCCTTTGGACATGCCTGGATAGGTACAGTGAACTGTTTTACTGATTAGCTGGTAAAGTCAAATAGAGAGCCTTGTCCTTCTCTACAGTATAAGAGCGTCTAGTGCTAAGGTTTATAAGTGCTTGCTATAAGTTTTGAGCAAGTGCCTGGATGAGAAGTGAATGGTTTAAGTGCTTAAGTTGAAAGTTTGTCTAGTTCCAAAGGAAAAATTGAAGAGTAGACTTTGTGTAGCCAGGAATAGTTATACCCTAGCTGCAAAACTGTGCAAATGCAGGTTTTATAGCAGGGAAATGGAAGAGATAGAAATTAGCCCAAAATGGCCAATAAGCTACTAATTTCTGGGGTGAAACCACTCCTCCAGGGAAGCTTCCTCTCTCAGTGAACAGAGAAACTTCCTTCTATCCAAGTAAGGTATGGGCAAACACAAAAACTTGTAACACAGCCCTGAATTCAGCACTAACCTGAAAACTGGAATATACTAGCTTAGAAATGCAGGAAAACAAGTACATTTTGGGGGTTTTTTTTTGTTTGTTTCAGAAAATAAAGCAGATATAATCAAAAAACACTTTAAATGCACAGAAATGGCTATCATACTTGAGTGTGTAGCCTACAACAGTTAAACAGGTAATTTAAACACAAAAACAATGTTGTTAAAGTGCAGGCAGTACAATAAGTGCAATATGTAGCTGAAACAAGCTTTTTAAATCACAGAAACTCTAGAAAATCAGTGTTTTAGGTGGAATTAGCTAAAGGCAGCAAGAAAATGCAGAAAAATTATACTTAATCACTCCAGAGTCTCTCTTTTGTCTTTCTGTTGCTGTAGAACTCTGCAGGGCACCAGGCAGGAGCTTGCTGAGCTGTATACTAGCACAAAACCTTGCAAATGTGGGTTTTATAGCAGGGGAAATGAAAGAAATAGAAATTAGTGCAAAATGGTCAGTAAACTACTAATTTCTGGGCTGAAACCACTCCTCCAGGGACAGACAGGCTGCTCAAAGCTCCCTCTCACACAGTGAACAGAGAAATGTCCTTCTATCCAAGTAAGGTATGGGCAAACACAGAAACTTGTAACACAGCCCTGAATTTAGCACTAACCTGAAAACTGGACAATGCTAGCTTAGAAAGGTAGGAAAACAAGTATTTGTGTTTGTTTTTTCAGAAAATAAAGCAGATACAATAAAAAAAACACTTTGGCTATCACACTTGAGTGTGTAGCCTACAACAGTTAAACAGGTAATTTAAACACAAAAACAACTTTGTTAAAGTGCAGGCAGTAAAATAAGTATAATATGTAGCTGAAACAAGATTTTTAAATCACAGAAACTCTAGAAAATCAGTGTTGTAGGTAGAATTAGCTAAAGGCAGCAAGAACATTTAGAAAAACTATACTTAATTACTTCAAAGTCTCTCTTTTGTCTCTCTGCTGCTGTATAACTCTGTAGGGCACCAGGCAGGAGCTTGCTGAGCTGTATACTAGCACAAAAACCTTGTAAATGTGGGTTTTATAGCAGGGAAATGAAAAAGATAGAAATTAGTGCAAAATGGCCAATAAACTAGTAATTTCTGGGCTGAAACCACTCCTGCAGGGACAGATAGGCTGCTCAAAGCTCCCTCTCTCACAGTGAACAGAGAAACTTCCTTCTATCCAAGTAAGGTATGGGCAAACACAGAAACTTGTATCACAGACCTGAATTCAGCACTAACCTGAAAACTGGACTATACTAGCTTAGAAAGGTGGGAAAACAAGTATATTTTTTGTTTTTTGTTTTTTTTTTAGAAAATAAAGCAGATACAAAAAAAATGCTTTAAATGCACAGAAATGGCTATCACACTTGAGTGTGTAGCCTACAACAGTTAAACAGGTAATTTAAGCATAAAAATGACTTTGTTAAAGTGCAGGCAGTAAAATAAATACAATATGTAGCTGAAACAAGCTTTTTAAATCACAGAAACTCTGGAAAATTAGCGTTTTAGGCAGAATTAGCTAAAGGCAGCAAGAAAATGCAGAAAAATGATATTTGATCACTCCAAAGTCTCATTTTGTCTCTCTGCTGCTGAAGAACTCTGCAGGGCACAAGGCAAGAGCTTGCTGAGCTGTATACTAGCACAAAAACCTTGCAATGTGGGTTTTATAGCAAGGAAATGAAAGAGATAGAAATTAACCCAAAATGGCTAATAAATTACTAATTTCTGGGCTGAAACTACTCCTCCAGGGCCAGATAGGCTGCTCAAAGCTCCCTCTCTCACAGTAAACAGAGAAACTTCCTTCTATCCAAGTAAGGTATGAGCAAACACAGAAACTTGTAACATAGCCCTGAATTCAGCACTAACCTGAAACTGGACTATACTAGCTTAGAAAGGCAGGAAAACAAGTATTATTTTTTTTTTTTTTTCAGAAAATAAAGCAGATACAACAAAAAAAAAACTTTAAATGCACATAAATGGCTACCACACTTGAGTGTGTAGCCCACAACAGTTAAACAGGTAATTTACACACATAAACAACTTTGTTAAAGTGCAGGCAGCAAAATAAGTACAATATGTAGCTGAAACAAGCTTTTTAAATCACAGAAACTCTAGAAAATCAGCGTTTTAGGTGGAATTAGCTAAAGGCAGCAAGAAAATGCAGAAAAATAATACTTTATCACTCCAACTTCTCTCTTTTGTCTCTCTGCTACTGTAGAACTCTGCAGGGCACCAGGCAGGAGCTTACTGTGCTGTATACAACAACATATAAACAACAACGTAATTAGGCCAAAAAACAGGTCACTCAAAACAAAAAAGAATACTTCCATGGATTCAGGACCAGCACAGACTAAACCCTCAGAAATTCTGGGGTGCGATCAATTCCCTAATTCACCCCAGCTCTAACACCAATCCTTGCCCACACCCTGATAAAACACCCTCTGAGATAGCCTCGCTCTTTAACTCATACTTCATTGAAACCATAGCTAAGATGACCACCACCTTTCCTCCTACAAACACTAACTCACCAAACCAACCATCCACTGATTTAGGTCCCTCCTCTCTACCTAATTTTTCATTCTCTACTGTTCCCACATGCATCACAATCAAACTCCTTCTAAAACTAAAACCTTGCACCAATGCTCCTGATAACCTACCCTCTGAATTCTTAAAACTATCCACAAGCTCCATCACCTACCCCATTAGTATACTTATTAATAGATCCATTCAAGAGTCCTATGTCCCACATATCTGGAAGAAAGCATAATTCTTCCTCTCCATAAAGGCGGCAAAAATTCAGATATCTCCAACTTCCGGCCCATTGCTATCTTCTCTCCAATTTCTAAAATGTTAGAGAAATGTGTGCATACTCAACTCCTTAACCACTTTGTTAATAACCAACTTCTCTTCCCAACCCAACATGGCTTTAGACCAGGCCATAGCACAAACACAGCTCTCATTTCCTTTTTGGATACTGTAAATCGAGCATGTGATACCAATCAAATCATCTCCACTCTTTTTCGTGACCTTTCAAAAGCCTTCAACACCATATCTTACCCCCTTCTGCTCTCTAAACTCAACAACCTAGGTGTCTTCCCTCCAACCCTAAACTGGTTCTCAAACTATCTCTCTGACAGATATCAATCAACAAAGTGGCAACAATCCTATTCTCCCTTCCTCAACATCACTACAGGAGTACCCCAAGGTTCCATACTGGGCCTCCTGTTATTCAATATATTTATAAATCACTTCCATAGCTCCCTCTACAATCATCTGCTCTGCTAACACCCCTTCTGAGCTACAACTACTAACCCAACAAGCCTTTACATCCACTGAAAACTGGATGTCAAACAACCACCTTGCTCTCAACCCAAACAAGGCAAAACTGATTCTATTCACTCCCAAAAAAACAACCCCCCCCAAATAGGACTGAATTCTATATCTGCTTCCTGAATAATACCACCATCGAAACCGTCTCTAACACCAAACTGCTAGGAGTCATCATTGACGAAAACCTCACATTTGACCTCCACATTCTCAACAATATAAAAAAACACATCAGAAACTAGGCACCCTCTACAGGCACAACAATTACCTTAACCATAGTGCAAAACCGGCACTAGCCTCAGCCTTTCTACTTCCATCCCTGTTATATGGTGCCCCTATCCTTACAAATATCCACTCATCCCTCAAAACCAGGCTAGATACATGTTACAATAAGAACGCCAGATTCGCAACAAATGCTAGATCCTCAACACACCACTGCTCCTCTTTACAGCATCTAAACTGGCTAGAACTACCACTCTACCTCAACTTCTTGCACTTAACTATGGCACATAAATTAATATACAAACCCACATTATGCCCCTCTCTCTCCTCTCTGCTGATCTTGTACCAGCCAAATAGACCCCTTAGATCAGAAAATAAAGCCCTGCTCAAAGTAGACAAACCTTAACTAACAGCTGGCCAAATGCTCTACTCCTTTACTGTTTCCAAACTCTGGAACTCCCTCCCATCCACTATAACCTCCATCAGTAGCCCTGTCCTATTTAAAAGGTCTCTTAAACATCATCTCTCCTCTTGCTGGCTTTGCCCATGTCAAAAATAACTCTCTCCAGACTTTGCTACCCTGACTGTAGCCCTCTGCTCTCTTCTCCAACTTCATTTTCATCCATGCATTACACCTCTTTCTAACCAACTAGCTCTCTAACCATCCCAGATGTGCCTACCCCTGTTACCTTCCAAATCCTTTATACCCCCTATCTCTCTCTATACCTACCTTACTACCACTCCAGAACCTATTCCTCCCTGTCATTCGCACTGCTATTCTCCTCATCAATCCTTTTCCTCACTACTTATTGTTAATATAGTGCTAACTCTGACATGTACACTATACTGTGTTATTTTAAAAGCATGCCTATTATTATTACTATATAGGCGTCTAAATATTTATGTAACTGAAACTATGTTCTGTATAATTTGTATGTTGGGCTTTTCTCCCCGGGCCTCCACTGAAAATGGGCTATCCAAGGCCCAGTGGACTTTCCCGGTAAACAAATGCAATAAATGAATAAATAAATAAATAAATAAATAAATAAATGTATACACTAGCCATGGGAATTTTTGGGGAATATGCAAATGAGGTCAATAAGGGTGCTAAAAAAAAGACAAGACACAAGTGAGAGAAGTACAATCTTTTCCAGTTAGAAATGTCCTTGCCAAGGAATGGAAAATGCATATGTGCAAAAATGCAAGTAGTTTGGAAAATAATAATTTTAAAAAGTTAAGATATGTGCAAAGATATAAATAAAAAACAACTGCTGTTTTGCCAAGTACAAATAAATCCAGGTCCCGAAATGTAAAGATGCTTTATTGGTCCAACCACCTCAATAGGAACACCACCAAACAAACTGCAGGCTGTTAGTGAAAAAACAATCCAAATAACGTATTCCACAAAACGTTTTCGTCGCCAACTTCTTCAGTAGTCTAAACCATTAACAAAGTAGGTGTATTTATATAAACATTTAAAATAAAATTAACCAATCATTTTGCATCACAATTCAAATATAATTGTAATTGATTTAAAATCCATAGTTTTCTTAAAAATGCTCATCCCAAGTTTAAGAGTATATATGTGTGTATCACTTCTAATTACATTAATTTCCCTGAATCATTAAAATAGTTAAAAAATATTAAAAATATGCTAAAACAGTTTTAATAAAACACTTTAAAACCTGATTAATTCTTCATTAGGGATGGAAATTAAAGATACAACATTGCACCATCTTGTGGCTGGAAGTGGTAAAACTTCTTAAAATACGTAGCAAGGAAAGTAAATTAAAGCTTTGCTGCCCTCAGTTTTAAGACTGGGGCTATGGATACCATATCATTAAGCCCAAAATTATGGTTGGCATCCAAAATAAGCTGCCAATACAATTCCTTATATTCAATTAATGTTTCCCACATACCACCTCTGGGATTGGTGGGAACAACTTCTAAAATAAAGAATTGATAGCCAGAAGTATTGCATTTTAAGGCATGTTTGCTAAGTGCATTTTTGTCACTTTTTAATTTGACATCATAAAGGTGTTCGTATATTCTTTGCCTAAGCCTTCTTTCACTCTTTCCTACATAAAAAGATGGACATTTTTTACAAAGGGCAATATAAATTATTCCATTTGTGTCACAATTAGCAAATGTATTTAAATGCAGTGTTAAATTCCTTGCTTGTAAAAACAGGGTATCTCCACAACATAAATGTGAACAATAGTTGCATTTTCCACATTTATATAACCCTTTCTTTGGTGTGTTACTTTTGTTGTTAAAATGAGTTTTCAAGCCACCTTCCAAAATATTTTTGATACTTTTACCTTTACGGTAAACATAAGTTAATTCTTTGTCAAAAATATATTCAAGATCTGAAATATTAGAAAAACAATTCCATTCCCTAGAGAAAATATTTCTTACAAATGCTGATTGCTCACTAAAAGTAGTGATGAGACCTGTCTTATTTTCTCTGGACATATCAACCAGCTGTTGATCAGAGCACTGCCTTTCTTCCTTGCCCAAAATAGGGGCAAAGGAGTCTACTCTTTTAATGTTAACTTCCTCTGACACCTTATTAAACAATTCTAGAGGATAACCTCTCTGAGAAAATAAATTCCTTAAAAGGTTAGTCTCTTCCAAAAACACCTTGTTGTCTGAAGTCATTCTGCTCAATCTCACAAGTTGCCCCTTCACAACCCCCTTCTTTTGGTGCGGGGGGTGGCAACTGGTGTAGTGCAGATATGAATTAGAGAAGGTTTCTTTTCTAAATATATGTGATGTAAAATTTCCTTCATATTTGCCTATACAGACATCTAGGTATCTAAGTTCTTGATAATCAAAACTACAAGTAAATTTCAAAAAAGTAGATGTGCTGTTTACATAAGTTAAAAGATTAAAAAATTGTTCCTTACTGCCATTCCAGAAAAAACACAAATCATCTAAAAACCTTGTGTATAAAGTGCATTCATTTAAAAGAGGGGAATTTAAGAGATATTTTTCTTCCCAAAAAGCCATGATAATATTGGCATAAGCTGGTGCACAATGTGCTCCCATTGCAACACCCTTTTCTTGTTTAAAATATTCCCCCTGGAAGTAGATAAAATTATTTTTTAATACTACTTCCATCAAGGTTAAGGTGTTTCTAAAATCTGTGTGTGTCAACTTTTTACTTGCCACTAATTTTTCTTCAAACCAATGTAAACCTAAATCGTGTGGGATACACCCAAAGAGGTCAATAACATCCATGGTACCAAAAGCCATTTTCTCAGTATATAGGGAAGGTTTAATCTTTCTCAAAAACTCCCATGAATCTTTTAAAATGTTGACACTGCCTTCTAAAACGTTCTTAATCTTGTAGTCAACAAATTTAGCTAAAGGCGCTGTTATTGAACCTTCAGCTGAAACTATTGGTCTGAGTGGGGGATCAAGGCTATTTTTGTGCACTTTAGGGATGCCAAAAATGCATGGGATTTTGGGTTTCTCTACTGTTAAAAATTTGTAGGTATTGTTATCAATGGACCTTTGCATCAACATATCATATAACAATACCTGAATCTTTCTATACGCTATGTTGACTTCATTGATGGACACCCTAACATATTTATCTGAATCATTTAATAAATCCATCATTTTTCCTTCATATTGGATTGTGTCCATCACAACCACCCCTCCCCCTTTATCAGGTTTCATTACTCTCAAATCTGAATTGTCACTAATAGTTCTTAATGTGTTTCTTTCTTCTGGAGTTAAATTGGAATGAAAATGTCTTGTTACTAAATGGGTTCTAATTTCATTCTCAACCTTAGACTCAAAATTTCTAAGCTGAGGGTGTGTTGGCGGGTTAAAAGTGCTTTTTCGCTTTAAATAGTAGGTGTCACAATCTAGTGATTTACCCTTGAACCAAAGTTCCAAATTCTTTTTGCGGATGAACAATTTAATGTCTATCAACAGTTTAAAGATATCCATTTTTTGTGTGGGAATAAAAGTAAACCCTTTCGAAAATAAATCAAACCAACTCTTGTCTACAGAAACTTTGGAATAATTAAAAATGTTGAAACCATTCAGTGTCCAAGTGTACTTGTTGTTAATGATACCATCTACTGGTTCCAGTTTTGGTGTTTCATCCGAAATGCACTCCCCCCCTCCCTCTGAAGTTTTTTGAATTATAATATACTTTTCCTTGATTCAATATTCTCTCTGATCTTCTGAGGGCGGGGTACTCATCAGAATCTAGGGGTTGTTCATGTTGTTCCTCAACTTCAAATTCTCCCCATTCACTTCCATACACTTCTTGTTCACCCCATTTCCCATAATCATTTCTGTATGTA
Source organism: Protopterus annectens (assembly GCF_019279795.1). Classification (NCBI taxonomy): domain Eukaryota; kingdom Metazoa; phylum Chordata; order Ceratodontiformes; family Protopteridae; genus Protopterus; species Protopterus annectens. The sequence continues at coordinate 568,653,240 of NC_056725.1, forward strand.
GTTTTTGGTCTTGGATACTGAGTACTGTTTTTGTATTCCTCCTGATCTCTTTTAATTTTTCCTATCTTTCTATTCTGTACTTCTTTGCACTTTACATCCACATTCTTAAACACACCCTGATACTTAATTTTGTTTGCCTCAACTGTATATGATAAATCATTCAAAATAGCTTTATTAATGTTTTCAATATCAGTCTGCAACTTTTCCATCAATCTCTCATTGTTTCTGATAATTGCTTGCATGATATTAAAACCACAATTGTCAAAAATAGAAATTAAATCTTTGTTGAATTCAGAACCCTCAATGACATTGTTAGGGTATTTACAAACCCTTAACCCTTTCGGAACAATGTTTAATGAAATACAATGCTTAAGGTAGTCATTGTCCATGTCCAAAGTCTTATATTTAGTTAAAAAGAATTCAAGGTCATTCAGCATTGTAACAAATGTCGTGCTATATCTAGTTGAGCCATGCTCAAAATTGAAGTCATATTTGGCTTTTAAACAGGCAGAAAATAATTTCTGTGTACCTGAAAATTTGTTTTGTGTGTCCGTAGCACCTTGGTGCTGCCTTCTTTGACTTTTCGGTCTCACCACCCGTATTTCAGATTCGTTGGTATTAGTAGTGTTATTGTCCACAGTTATATGAGGGAAGCCATCCAGGCTATTATCGCTGTTGTCGTTTTCATCTCCATTGGAAATGAACTGTTTAAAATTGTCGTTTACTTTCTCTTTCATTACGGCCGGTTTCTGTAAGGCTTCCTGGTTCCCTGGTGGCTGTATGGATGAGGCTAGCGTAACAAAGGATTGGCTGAGAGGTGTCAGCAAACCTATCAGTTGCGTTAGTTGTCCAATCAACTTACGCAATTCTCCCGTTTCGGAGCTTCGCGGACCCTGATCTGCACTCGGTAGTTGCTCCATTAAAACTAAAAGAACGTTGAAGAGCCAGTAGAAGAAAAACAAACTTATAAATAAAAAACAACTGCTGTTTTGCAAAGTACAAATAAATCCAGGTCCCGAAATGTAAAGATGCTTTTACATATATGTGCAAAGATACTTTAAATTAATCCCAGAAGTGAAAGTAACAGATATGAAACAAATACAAACTGAAAAGTCTAACTGTGGCAGAAGTTATCAAAGTTTCAAAGATGTTTTATGTGTGTATATGATACATATTTTATAATATGTTTAATACTGAATCAAAACTATATAATGCAAAAAAATGATAACCTGCAGTGCGTATTACCCAAGACCTTGTCACCTACCATTATTTATACAATTGGTTATAAAATATTATCCATTCAGATTTACATCAGTGGTTACTCCCCCTTGTTCTGTCATGACCACATACTTTCCACCTTTTAATCTCATGGTTTCTACTCATGTGCATTTAATGAGACAAATATATTGCTCAGGAAATATGGAACAAATAGTGTATGTGGGGTGCTTCTTCATAGTTCAGAATATGAAAGACACTTTCCTCAAATGCCTGTCTGTCTGTCTGCATCCCAATATCAGAGTTGCCTACTGACCAGTATTAGGCAGCTGTAGGCTTAATATGTCTAAACATGAAAATATAATATCTGAAATCACTGTTGTACTTGGAATCATACCTGAAGATCACAGATTTACCATTGGAGTATACCTTATTCTGGTGAGAGACCTTACGCATCTATAAAGTTACAATAAAGAAGAAATTTGCACTAATTACCCTCCTAGTGTATTCCTTGGCTTTCATTCTCTATCATGGATAATTACCATGCTTCCATGATATGTAGCACTTACCATATATATGTCCTCGATATACCATCTGAATTTCATGGCTACACTCAATGGTCTTACATGGATTTCCTGTTCTAGCCTCACAATAGCTACTTCCCTCAACAATTTGGCATTCTTCCTACTGCTTATGAGTTTATTTGACCTTTTTAACAATCAACTTAAACATGTGGTGTATTTTGCATATATGCATGCATTTCTTTTCAATATTTTAATCATGCAATGTAATTGCTGCACCTTTCTTAAAATCCTTACTAGTCTCTCATATATCAAATGATTTCATTTTGATTCTTTCATTCTCTGTTCTTATAGTCTCCATGAAACTCTGAGTTATTCCTCTAACACTGCTACAGCTCCTGTTACTACAGTGGATATAAAAAGTTTACACACCCCTGTTAAAATGCCAGGTTTCTGTGATATAAAAAATGAGACCATAATAAATCATTTCAAAACTTTTTCCACCTTTACTGTGACCTATAACACGTACAATTCAATTGAAAAACAAACAAATATGTTGGGGAGAAAAATATAAAAAAATAAAAAAGTGCAATAAGCTATTTGAATAAATGTGCACACCCTTAAACTAATACTTTGTTGAAGCACCTTTTGATTTAATTACAACATTCAGTCTTCTTGGGTAGGAGTCTATCAACATGGCACATCTTGACTTGGCAATATTTGCCCATTTTTCCTTGCAAAAGCACTCCAAATCTGTCAGATTGTGCAGGAATCTGTTGTGCACAGCCCTTTTCAGGTCACCCCACATATTTTCTATTGGATTTAGGCCTCAACTCTGGCTGGGCCATTTCAAATCTTTAATTTTCTTCTGGTGAAGCCATTCTTTTGTTGATTTGGATGTATGCTTCAGGTCATTGTCGTGTTGAAAGATGAAATTCCTCTTCATCTTCAGCTTTCTAGCATACGCCTGACGGTTTTGGGCCAAAAGTGACTGGTATTTGGAACAGTTCATAATTTCTTCCACCTTGACTAAAGCCCCAGTTCCAGCTGAAGAAAAGCAACCCCAAAGCATGATACTGCCACCACCATGCTTCACTGTGCGGATGGTGTTCTTTTGGTGATGTGAAGTGTTGTTTTTGTGCCAAAGGTACCTTTTGTAATTGTGGCCAAAAAGTTAAACTTTGGTTTCATCAGACCATAACACATTTTCCCATGTGCTTTTGAGAGACTCAATGTATTGTTTTGCAAATTTTATCTGGGCCTGGATGTTTTTCTGTGTAAGAAAAAGCTTCCATCTTGCAACCGTACCCCATAGCCCAGACATATGGAGAATACAGAAGATTGTTGTCATATGTAGTACACAAGCAGTACTTGCCAGAAATTCCTGAAGCCCCTTCAGTGTTGCTGTAGGTCTCTTGGCAGCCTCCATGACCAGTTTTTCTCTTGTCTTTTCATCAATTTAGGAGGGACGTCCAGTTCTTTGCAACATCACTGTTGCCCCATATTTTTTCACTTTTTGATGACTGTCTTCATATATCCAAAGCTGTGGAATTTTTTTTTACCTTTCTCCTGACTGATACCTTTCAAACATGATATCCATTTGATGCTTTGCAAGCTCTCTGCGAACCATGGCTTTTGCTGTAGCATGCAACTGAATAAATGTCAGGAAAATCCTACTAGGACAGCTGACCTTTATTTTGGGTTATTAAGAGTCTCTTTAATTGATGCCAAGTGTGTACACAAGAAGACTGAATGTTGTGATTAAATGAAAAGATGATTTAACAAAGTACTAGTTCCAGGGTGTGCACACTTATGTAACCTGCTTATTGTGTGTTTTTTATTTTTTTTTATTTTTTCCCCTAACAGATTTGCTTGTTTTTCAATTGAATTGTACAGGTTATTGGTCACATTGAAGGTGGGAAAAGTTTTGAAATTATTTATTTTGGTCTCATTTTTGTATATCACAAATATCTGGCATTTTAACAGGGGTGTGTAAACTTTTTATATCCACTGTATAAGTAATAATGATATGCTTACCTAGAGTCACACAAACAGCTCTATACAGTTACTCTGCTGTGTTGCTGTTGGTATGTGGTTCCTAGTTGTTTAAGAGGTTACTTGCTGAATCTCTTTTGTATATTCATTGGTATCTGCTTATTCTCCCCATTGTTATGTGTAAAATACCCTATGACTGTTTCTCCGAGGAAAACATCATTTCTGAAGTTGGTATGCTGCAATACTTACATGATGGTTTCGACTACTTCATGCTTAAAACTCCTGTTATATGCTGTATTAATGACTACCTCTAGTAGAAAATTTTAATTTGTATGAGAAAATTCCCTTAACAGTATCTTTATTTTCAAAAGAAAGAGAGCAAGAGTCACCTATGCAGCCGTAAAAACAGTGGGCTTTCACTCGCTAAGACTTGTCATTTAGTTTTATATTTCCAGTGGTAAAATACATAGGCTGATATATCTTGAATAGTGGATGATAAATTCCACTATGTATAACTGATGGTTCTCTTGCAGTATTTAGTTATTTTGTGTGTGTGTGTGTGTGTGTGTGTGTGTGTGTGTGTGTGTGTGTGTGTGTGTGTGTGTGTGTGCGTGTGTGTGTGTATGTGTGTGTGTGCGTGCGTGCATGCATGTGTGTGTACACATATGTGTAGATATTTAGTTTTTACATTTCTTAATTGGTAAGCCCTCCAAGTACATGCAACTCTTTTTTTGGTGGCAACCCCAGGACCACTAATCTTGATTTGATCATAGTTAAGGTTTGCAACAAGAGTCTGGGAAAATCAGACAGAAGTAACAAGTACAGTAAACATCTGTGAGCCACACTAGGTCATAAATTAAAATTTGATCAACATAATAAAATAACTGTATTAAGAAGATATCAAAAACTGTGCATTATTTATTCAATCAGTCATTTAATACAGACTGTTAAGTGAAAACTGGATAAAAGACCCTGCCAAGCTGAAATTTTCATACTATAATAACTTAAAACTCATGCAGTGGAGGTCCATGTGATATATGCAAATGTCTCCTTAAGGACATATCAGTGTTTCAGTTGCATGACTTCTAAATGTCCGTGATTTTTTATTGTTATCCTTACTAGTGCATTCATGCCAATACATTTTAAACTCAGCCAGTTGTATGCATGCCACGCAAACAGGTCATTAAGTAAAAACTGCAAGAAGGACACAGCCATGCTATAGTCTTCATGGCATAATACCCTAAATCTCCAGTGGATGAGGCCTATGGGATATATGCCAATGACTTTGGTTTGGATTCAAGACAGACTGCTCATATCTCACAAATGCATAGGCCTCATGCTCCTCATAACCTGGTTTTATGTGTCTAAGTATTATGAAGGTCGTATAACAGATTACTTGCAGGTCAAACTTTGGCCCATCAAACATTTTAATCAACTCTCAGCTGTCCTACAACAAACGTCTGTGACTGTGCACATGGTGATGTGACTTCCCAAACCCTGCTAAGTATGGTATGTGGCCCCTGAACCAAAAGCTTTAAAACCCTTGTAACCTGTTTTCACATCATTTCCCTAAACCTGAACAGGCATGTTGTTGGATCATTATATTTGCCTCTGGTCATTCTACCAAAATTCATTTCCATAGTCCATAAGACAAAACACAGGCTACAATTCAATTGTTCTTGATGGTCATAGAAATTAGAGTAGCAGATTATATCTTAACCTAATGCATGTTCTACCATTTAGCTTTTAATAACATTCTATAACACAATACACAATCATACTTCAGCTGTCCTTAAAGGACCCAAAAACATAGATCTGTAATTTGATTTGTTAACTCAGCTTTCTCCCTTGTAGTCTACAAGCTGCAGAACTTCTTACCACTCCTTACTACTCATGACCTGACAAATTATCCCAAAACCAGCATTTAAGAAATAGCTCAGTAATTGTCTCCATGTAAATAGGGCTTGCATTTACATTGTCAATATTCCCTTTCTCTTTGAATTGCAGTTATACTAACACACTTGCATATCATAGCAAATAGGATTTTGCCTTTGTATAATGCTATCTGCAGAACTTCTAGTATTGTCTACGAATATTATCCTTTCTGTGTGTACATCTGAAAAAAATATATATATAAAATTATATATATATATATATATATATAATTATATATATATATATATATATATATATATATATATACATATATATATACATATACATACACACACACACACACACACACACACACACACACACACACACACACACACACACACACACACATACTTGAAAATGTAGACATATGTTTTCCTAATTATGAGGTTGGTATGGTATCATTGCTATTTCTGTATTATATCTGCATTGGGATATGAGCTTGGTGTTGAATATCATGTTCTACTGTGCATTCAGTTCATCTTCATCTAACAAAAAAGTGTTGTTTACACATAATGCATAACAATAAGGATACAAAATACCTACTGCATAGGCTCTTTAATTCCTACTATGATATAGCACGCCTTGTGATTTATGCCTGGTAATTAAGGACAGCACCCTTCTGAAGTACAAAATGATGTACTGAAAAAATATATATTCTGTTACACATTTAAGGTATTTTTTACCTGTTAGTTGTTTTAAAAGATTCAGTAAAGATTTTTAAATGTGAAACCAATGCAGTTAGATGACTGGTTCTAATCATATATCATAGCTTAAATGTTTTGTGACTTATAAGCAAAGAAAAAAAAACAGCACTAAGACAAGCAGTATACAAAATAGCTCAAGGCAAATTAATCCATTTAAAAGCAAATTAAATCAAAGTGATCTTGTGAAAATCCATTTTCAGGTTAGTAGTGATATAATATAGTCATCTGACAGCCATTTTACCAAAGTCTACCCATTAATGCTTTCAGATTTCATTGTTTACTTTAGGGGGGCTTTACACCCTCTCCTCTCCTTTTCATGCCAACATGTAATTATAACTAACTTCAAGGTCATAAAACATCAAGAAGAGTTTTAATTTTTGAGTTCCATTGGAGCTGTTCATTCAAGATTCTCTGATTGAATGGACTTAAATAAAACAATCATCAGTTAGAACACTAGATAATATTTAGTAGTTGTAGATATTAACTCATTCAAACCAATGGAGGTCTAAAAGAGTGCATTGTAAATTCCAATGGGCATAGCCTAAGCTTTTTTTTGATAGAATCAAATTATGTCCTCATATTTCAAACAAGTGTTCATATTTTTGGAATCATACGAGTTTATAAAGAAGTGTAAATGGCAAACTCTTTAGTACAAACTATTTTTACTTTAGGTTCTAGGTGTTAAATTGGATTTTATAAGTCACGATAAATACAATAACTCTTAGGTCTGTAATATTTTGTAAACAACTTATAATACCTCAGCAATCACTCAAGTTACACATAGAGTGTCAGTAGCATTTTGTTCATCCAGCTAGGAGCTTTCATATGAGGCTAAGCAATTATTTTTTGCCTAGATATATTGAAAAACATTGAAATTAATAGCAATATAAATAAATATTATATGACCAACAATTCATTTAACTTTACCTGAAATAGAAAAAGGCCAAATATCAATACAGTTATTTTTGCCATTATGAAAACCTAAGAAAAGATATTTCAACACTTTGTATGCAGCATGGTTTTGGAATTATTAGTGCAAATATGAACAAGCAATATTTGATACCTAGAGGTATTAGTAGGCTGCAACTGCCAAAACACCCGGAGTCATCTCCTGGTTGTAATGAGTTAAATTATGGATTCTCAAAGTGCCTGCATAGTACATGTTTTGAAATACATCATGGATCAGAAAAAATGGTAACATGACTGTCTCTAATATGTCAGACTCTTTCAAATGCATGAGGGAACTCCATGTATTTTACTGTATTTTGGGGTAAAATTTGGACAAACACAGACTCATGCAGAATCACATATTGACAAATTCAATAGTCTCAAACTTAAGACATGATGAGATTATCAATGCCTCTTTAATCCCTTAATTACTGAAGTACTAGTGTCACAACCCCATCCAAACATAACTTTTGCATTATAATGCGGGCATATTTTCTATTCCCTTTTTCTAGTTTTACAGAGATGTCAGACTATGAGAGTGAGGGCATCTGAAACCCTGTATTTGGTATCTATGTATAAATGTATTCATGTATTTCAGCAGGTGTGCAAAATTGTATGAAGCAACTTCAGGTATGAAATAGAAAATAGAAAAGCAGCAGGAGAGACAATAAGTTGCTTGTAATATTTAATACATAAATGAAGGCTCAACACACATAGAAAAACTGTTTTCACATGTGTTAGGTTTAAGTTATAGACAGCAGCTACAATGCAAACCTTTTACAATGGGAAAATAACAGTTTGGTACATTTGGTAGCTACATATAAAAGATCATATGTTGCATCTCTTTTCCAGATTTCATTAGGACATTTTCAGACAGTAACAAGACGAACAGTTACAAAGCACCTGTAATACTACTGTTATATCCTTTATGATACTATTGACAGTTATAAATTTGACCACACCACTTTTTCTGCTTCAAAGCTTGGTATTTTAACCATGAATAGAAAATATATATTTTTACAGAAATAGTTATTACTTTTACTTCTGATGGAATTAAATCTCAATAAAAATGCATTTTAGAACAGTGTCAGATTTTACACTTTTTTAAGAAGTTATACATTTAACAACCACATCCAATAAAACTAATTGCAATGAAAATGTATGACTACAGAAGTGAACAACTATGAATCCTCACATTTGTCCTGTGGTTTGGTATCCAAGTATAAAAGAATATATTACAAATGTCCTTAATTTGATCTATGGCAAGTTACAACTGAAAAAAGGAATGTTCTCTACTGAACTATATACCTTGATATATATATATATATATATATATATATATATATATATATATATATATATATATATATATACACACACACACACACACACACACACACACACACACACACATTTATATACATATATATAGTAAAGGTTTAGTAACCCCTGCATTTTGTACATTTGCATAAAATAATAAAAAAACAAATAAATAACCCACAAACAAGGAACACAACTCTTTAATTTAATTAAGAAGTTGGGTTTCTCTTATAAATGTGATTTTTCAGAGCATAAATCTATGCCAATAACTGATAGAAAAATGGCTTAGCACCTGCATCACCCTGGTTAATCTCATATTAATATAACTCCATGGGTTCATGCTATAAATCTGCTGCCTCCCACCTTCTTCATTTCTTTGGGCTACTCTAACTCTTTATCTCAAAAGAAGTTATTTATGTATAACCCATGTAACTGGTATTTTTAATTTAAACTGCTTGCAAATGATGTAACTGATGTCAATAATGTCTGTAAAATGGAAATGATGCTCATGAATGAAACTGAGTGTAAATGAAGAAACAATGCAAATGGTGTCCATGATGTCTGCAAATGAAGATTTTCTCCATGGGCCTCCGTTGAAAAAGGGAACTTGTTCAGTTTTGAATGCACCAAAGTTATTGATTGGTGCATACATAGTAGTTCATTGACATTTGCATGTTTGACATTTTGTGGTCAATGTATAGAAAACTGATGTTTGGGTCTTTTGATTTATTTCAGTAAACCCATAGATGGATAGATAGATAGATGCAAAACATTTGTACTGCTCTTTGTCCAATGAGATTTGGCACTGGTCTATGAATAATTACATGGAGAGTTAGTAGATGAAGCCCATCAGAAGAACAATGCAGTGGAATAAGTTATAATAATCAAAATATTCAGCAACCATCTTCCTTTAAATAACTTTGCCTATTTCTTAATCCCTCCTTTACTAGGTAAGTTTGCATTAGTGGCACCAAAGACAAAATAAATTCAGAGCTACGTTTGCCATCCCCTGCCATAGTGCTATACAACTGTCACAGAATCTCTATACAGCTGTCACCAAATCTTTATATAGCTGTCACCAAATCTCTCAGTTTCTAACCAATGAAGATAGAAATGCAATAAAGAAAATCATTTTTAGTTACTTATTACTCTTTATAGTCTCCCACAAGAAACATATTTGAGATATGATACCAAGAATACCTCATGTTCTTGCAAGCATTATGTAATGGGATTTGAGAATTCTTTTCTATCCAGAAAGCACATCACTGTCTTATTCCTAAACATACGAACTGGCTTCCAATGCAGCAACACTGTGAAGTCTATCTAGTTAAATGTATTCACAAAACTCTTTAGAATAACTCTACACAGACACATTTATCCAGATTACCAGTTACAACTACTCAATATCAGCTGTGCTCCAATGCAAATAATTCATCAGTGTTACAAAGACCCATAGCTACCTTTCAGAAATTTCAAGAATATTAAAAAACACTTAGAAAAACAAGCAGCATACTCATGTTTTAAACAACCTGAATTAACTTAAGCATAACATGTTGCTGACTTTCTCTAATTGCTCTTATATTACATGAAAGTGTATCCTGCAATTAGTAATGAAGTTAGCCTTTTCATTACATATATCCTGTTTGTGTAACCATTTTAGTATCTTTGTATGTGTCATAATTTTATTGTGACTTGTGTTGTCATGACCTTGTAAACCATACCTCCTGGATTTGGTTAAAATGGTTTTAACTGGGATCAGTCCAGTACCTAATTAAATAAACAAACAAGTGAATAAATAATTGATAAATGTTTGTGGGTTTAATGTTCAATTATTTCGATTAATGTGTTATGCTGTGGGGTTATTATTTCCACTGTATTATAGTGACATCTTTCAGTAATAGTTACAATGTAGTAGAATGGAGGGCTGGAAAACACCCTGATTTGTGATGTTTTAGCTACAGCGGGCAGGAGGGTATAACTAGAGTATGAAACAGTTCAGCATTTTTTTTGTACAGAGGAACATCAAAATACTATGTTAAAGCTAAGGAGGGGATTCAATTGTAGTGAAATTAAATTTATTGCAGAGGTGTCATGTAGTAAGGTGTGTGCATCAATGTCAGCATCCAAGATCTTTACTTCTGCTAACAATGGCATCATTAGGATGACATTAACACGAGGAATGACAGTAAGAAGGCAACAGTACAGTGACTGCTACTATTTTGCAGACAATTGGAGCATTACTATTGATGTGTGTGTGTGTGTGTGTGTGTGTGTGTGTGTGTGTGTGTGTGTGTGTGTGTGTGTGTGTGTGTACATCAGCATATGTATATGCATGTAAGGTGTTCAGTAAATGCTAAACAATACATTATTCATTGATTGTTTTTATCAGTAGTGCTTTGTTACCAGATTCTCCTTGAGTAAAGATCTTTGGTACCTGATGAGCACTGAGAAATAGCCCTCTTCTCTGTATTCAATATCTCTAGAAACCCCAGTAAACTGAAGATAATTTTTTGTACATCAACACTGGCATTTCTGAAGGCAAAAGTCCGATTCAGTTGCAGATAGATTTGGTTGAATATGTTTATGGCAAGCTTCCCTTTTCCTCATTGTAAATGGAGCTACTTCTGTTTGTTGACCAGACCATGAAGTCATTGGTTTCTTTTTCACAGTGTATAGCAGTATAACAGACCTCCAGCAAACTATTTATTTATTTCCAGTTTGATGACCAGGGAAGTCCACTGGGCTCAAAGGGCCTGTTTTCAGTGGAGGCCTGGGGAGAAAAGCTCCACAATACAAAGTACAAGCTACATAATACAAAGTACACTACATAGTTGCAAAGGTACCAGTTAAACAACTTGTAACTAAGAATAGCAAAACTAAGCAAAGTTAAACTGCATCATGAAGTAAAATATAATACATATTTACATGTTTACTGGTTGAGAAACAGTAGTACAGAGTTAAAATTTGTACAGAGGTTTGAAACATATGAGAATGGTATAAAAGTAACATTAATATAGGGTTAATCCCTAGTGTGCAAGGAAGAATGAACCTTATGTGTAATTAATGTATTTATGTATTAAGCAGGTTAAGTATGTAGAGTCTGTCTGTCTCTGTTAGCTAAGCAGTTAACAGAAGTCAAGGAAAGCAGAGGGAATAAAATGAAATATCTGAAAATCTTTGCAAGTCTTTCCTGAGTTTGGAATTTTATTTCTTTCTCTATTAATGGAGTCCAGCTGTTGCCACCTAATTCTTTTGACAGTATCAGTCTTGGGAACAGCAAGTATAACTTTCCCCAGTTTATTATTTATTTGACTAAAATGTGGACTGGGAGAGAAGTAGTAATGCCACTGCAGAGATTAAGTTTTCTTTCATAGTCAGTGAGTTTTTCCCTTTCTGAACTCTTAACACTTTAATGTCCAGTATACCTCTCAACCTCTTACAGCAAGAAATCTGGACAATGCCTTAAATAAAAGTGGGACAAAGGCACAAAAATAGGGACAATTTTTAAATATTGCTCTTACAAACTCAGAAAGTTGATAGAATAACTGTTTTTGCATTAGCATGAATTTTGTGAAGGGTATGAAGTCTGAAACTCAAATGCCTGTCATTATTTTCTAACTTCAGTCTTCAATGATTTACCACTAATTTGCTGGAAAACCAGACTTTTATGAAGCACAAACCAAAATATGAGGCCAAAATCTGGACATTCTGTGAAAATCTTCACAGTTGAGAGGTACAATGTCCAGGGCATGATAGTGTTTATTTTTTTATGAATCCAGCTTTCTTGGTCAGTTTTTGGTAATGGGACCTCTTTGTCTGTACTCCTTTTGGATGGCTGAAGGCAGATACTCAATGCAGAGGTCTAGTATGTAAGAGGTCTTTATTTTCTGCTATGAAAACAAGTCTGAAATTGCATACCTTTTCCTGAAAAGTTAGGAAAGTAAATCTTTTAAATGACATGGCTTCATTCATTCATTCTGATTTTCAAAGATTTTGTTACATACTATTACATGATATTAGGAGAATAGCATGGTTAGTGCACAGCAATAAATGAAGGCAGAATTAATAAATGTAATCAATGCACCGTAGTCATGGTACTATGCAAGTAACATACAATAGTAGACAAAATGGCATTAACTACAATTGCAAATATACTAATAAAAATAACATTAATGATAACCCTATCAATATTAGTAATTGATATACATATTTTTCTTCAATCAAATGTTTCTCACTGTGTGTGTGTGTGTGTGTGTGTGTGTGTGTGTGTGTGTGTGTGTGTGTGTGTGTGTGTGTGGGTAGGGGTGAGTATGTGTGGAAGTGTAGTATAAATGAGATCATTGAATGCTTCCCACCATGTTTTTTTCTTTCACTACCTGCTGACTATCAGACTCCCTCTTGGCCAACTTGGTTATACACTCCCCTTCACTGGGAGTCTCCACTGGGGATTTAACCACAGGAATGTACCCTCTGAGCTTGCACTGCCCTCTCCCTTACCCTCCCAAAAAGAGGTGATCTGGTAAAGCAGTGTCACCTCTGTGCTTCTCCCTGCCAATTCCAGCAGATGCCTTAGCTGCTATTTTAACATGGCTTGCCTGGATCCTCATAAGGGCTTTAAGCCTCTGTTTCAACAAAGCTGAAAATTATTTCTACAATTTATGCATTGTTTTATCCTGTATGATGGAACTTTGTGATATGTATGTTATTTATTCTCCATTTAATTTACCTCAGATTTCTAAGAAACAGAAACTATCTTAGTGACATTTTTAAATATAAGTGCATTGCTACCTCAGCTAGCCTTCCATCAGCCTAAGCTATAGCAATGTGTAGCTGACATTTTTGTCTTTGTAATTATCAGTATAAATACTTGTTCTTAGCTGTGTTTTTGTAGACAAGCCTCTACCTAGAGATTCTGTGATTTTTTTTTTCATTGCAACAGCCTATCAGTATGTGTTACTTCCCATCTGTCGTCTTGTGCTGAATGTCATCTCAGTAGGTAAACTACAATAATGTTGAGAAATCTTCTTTATGGAGTTGCCATTACAACAGAACAAATAAACCTATATATTTTGAAAGAAAAGAGACATCTGTTTTCATTAAAATTATGTACCCACTTAAGGTGGAATGAAACCTTGGCTATAGTCCAAGCTGCTATTTAGCAGCTTGAGTTATTCCCAAACATATCATGGAAGTTCGGCATGCTCATACCTCTCAAATGCTCTGCATTCCGTGGAGTATTCCAATTACAGCCCACATTTTAATATCTGTTCCCCTGCTCTGATTTGGCCCCTAAAAGCCCAGATGATTATGCTGATATTTTAGTATCCATTTCACTATTTTAATTAGGCATTTAATAGCTCAGGTGTAGAGCCACTGAGAGAAGACATCAAAGTCAAAATGGAGTCAGCAAACTCATCTCGGGCTTCTGTATATATTATGCTTTGGTTTGTTGAACAGACCAATATCACAGTGCATTTGGAAAAATAGACCGATAGCACAGTGGGCTTCTAGATGCCAATACTATTAGTCCATTTTTCAAGCTGCATTAAGCTATGTTTTAAGTTCAGATCATTTTTCCCTCAACAACTGCTTAGTTAGAGGGGTGTGTGGACACTCCAGTTTTAGTCATGTGCTATGATTTACAAAGGCCAATATTATGATTTTTAACATACAAAGGTTAAACAATGTTGTTGCCATCATCCTGGATAAAGGGGGTGTGTTGCTATGAGTAGATTTGTTTATCTAGCCCTGGTGGTAGCCACGGTGTGCAAATATCACTGGGCTGGGATCTGAGGGTTGGCTGATAATGTGCAACTTCTCTAGAGCCAAAAGCAGATATGTCTTCACTGACTATGCCTCATTGGCCTTGTCCTGTTACCCAGGCATGCTACTGGAGTAGCGTCAGTATGCTGGGTATAGATCCTAATGAAAAACAATATGCAAGCTGTAATGACTGCTTACCTGTCCTTGCCCCAGTCTTGATAACTGGTAGTTTGTTCCCTTTAGAATCTACACATGTGTATCTTCATGCACCAATAATAGTTTTATAAAGCTATTTGGGTGCTCCCTTGTTTGCCATTCAATTTATTACATATGTGTATGTTTTGCAATATTCAGACTATCAAAATCTTTGCATCTCTGATTTACATTAGTGCATTTTTATGAAATGAGAAACAAATATAATACAAACGTTTTTCAGATAAACTGGTATTTGCTGTCAGGGAGTATGATATACTTTAACACACTTATTTTACTTTTTGCAATCACTTGTTTACTTATGGTGATCTAACATCAATTATGATAGACACAAGCACATATCTGTTTGGGGTTTGTCTATGGATTAAAGGGGAGGACAGCAGCATGATCAGAGATGAGAGTGTGGATGCCTATAGTGTCTGAATTTGTTTCATAAACTGTCTTGGGAGAATAGATAAATTGTGTATTATATACAATTGCAATAGTTCTGTGGTGCTCGTTGCCCCAGTGAAACATTAGAGTAATAACCCACAGCTAGTTGTGAGTAATGCTGGATTTACCCACAGCTGGCTTGGTTTCATCCTTGTGACCATACAAAGCCAACCGTGGGTAAATCCAGTATTATCCACACCCAGCCATGGGTTATTGCTATTATACAATGGTGTTAGTTTGAGTTATGTTGCATTTATGTTCTTATTATTTAGGTTTCTATTGGTTTTATTTCTATTCTTCCACTTTTTCTGAAAGAAAATAGTCCCATACTTTTAGTTCAAGTTTATTGTGTATTTTCTTTTTCTTTTAATTTAAATGCAAGTTATTATTAATTTTTCAAGAGATATAAGGAGAGAATTATATAAGTAAAGAAAGTTTATACTGTTTAAGTAGATCTGTGCATTTATTATTTTGTTTTGGCAACTATAATAATTTTAGGTATTGGTTGGTAAAATCCATGGGTTGTTGTGGTTATTTTAAGTGTTTATTGGGGTTTTAACAGTTTTTCTTTGTGTTAAGCAGGGAAAGTAGTTTAGTATACTGTTACTGAATTGCAAAGGCTCAAGTAGTGCTTTTAACTGTCAACTGTCCAGATTTTTGCAGAGCATCCAAATTTTTGCTTCATATTTTTGTTTTTTCCTTCATAAAATGTGTATTTTTTCTGAAGTCAGTGGGTAATGTAAGGATTAAAGTCACTAAATAATTGCAGGCATTTGAGTTTCAGACTTCATATTGTTTAGGAAATACTTGCTAACACAGATTCTGGTATTTTAGCAAGCTGGCAACTTTATAAAAGCAATATTTAAAATGTGTCCATATTTTCAGGTGTTTTTCCGTCAATTATGTCAGGCTTTATCTAGATTTCTTGCGCATAGAGGTTGAGAGGTATGGCTAGTGCTTTTTTGGTGTTTCGTGGTGTTCGTGGTTTGTTTGAACTGAATTAAAATGGAAAAACAAAAACTACACTTCCTGAAGGTGCCTTCCAACCAGGACTGCAATCTTTAGGTGAAATTGACCTCCCACTAAGGTAAATTTCACCTACAGCTTTCAGACCTGGTTGCGAGGCACCTTCAGGAAATGTTTGCAGTTTGACTAAGTTTGAAGATGTTGTATATGCAAACAGGAAAGTTCAGATGCTCAATGATACTTTAGCAATCAGATTTTTCTCTGTTGGCACATGCTAGATTTACAACAGGCACCCTCATTTGCTTGGCCAGTCAGTATGCTTGTTTTTCAGAACATACGATGTTCCATTGTATAATATTCATTCCACATGGTTTCCAGTGGAGTGCTTCTTGTATGATGGAATTTGTGTAGATGGGTTATGCTTGCAGGTTATTGTTTTGTACAAGGACACTGACCACAGTCACTGTCCAGCAGTGTGGCTACAAGCACCTCATTCTTGGTACTGTAATACAGCACTGCAGAATTGCATGTACTATGCTGATAGAGTATATATGATGAAAGGTGAGGTGATGGGGTGTTTATGTTTTCAGGATTACTGTAGTGTATAGATGCAGGCCATGGTGATTGGACTGTACAAGGGATCACAGATTAATACAAGCATCTTCTTCACATGGGTGTAATGCTGTCCACTGCCTATTGTGGTGGGTGAAAGTTTGATGCGTGTGCTGTTGCTGATTCTCCTGGTATACTTGCATATGCTTGGTCTTCTCATGCCTGTTGTCAGGTACATAAAAGTACCAGATATAAGTACAGTGCCACAAGATAGTATCATATGCATTACAAGATAAGGTGAAATATGTATGCTGACAGGACATGACAGAGATCCACACCAAAAACATCACTGTTGGGTATACAGGATTTGAGTTACTTAAAGGTGTTCTGCAAAAGGCCATAAAATTCTGACATATTATCCATATTTACAATAATAAATAAAACAAATGGAGAATGATATTCTTATTTTAGGGGAACTATGCAAGAAATGAGTGGCTGAAAACAAACAGTATTAAGTGCACTTGGGTAAGAGACTCTCGTCAAGAAATGTAACCATTTATTTGAAGTATTCTGTATTAGTATTAACATATGCTAGCCTGTGTCAGTAACATAGAAGGATAAAGCTGTGACTACAGCCAAGGCAATCCAAGTTCAGTTAAGTGCCTAGCTACTTGATGGCACAGGCAGGGACTAAGGAAATTGCTATTGTGGGGGGGCATCCTAGGTGACGTTCCCCAAGATCTGGTGAAAGATTGGATGCATACAAGCAAGACATCTATACTGGGGCATGTGGGAGGGGTGAGAAAGCATGCTGTCCTATAACACAAGGATGGGTATGATCTCAGACCAATCAGCATAGCTGTCCAGCTTAATTCTGGGATGTCAGCATGTGGGAGTGGTGTAGGCAAGGGTAGTTTTAAAACGGGATCAGCTACTGAAACACAATATCTCTTCATCTGTCCCATCTTACTGTCAAGTGTCTGGTGGTGCAGCTCCTACAACCTGACATGGAGTGCAGCCCTCCATGTGCTACTGCTCCCCTGGCATTGGAAGCCTCTCTGTGTGGGTAAAACTGGGAAACCAGCAAGGCACTGGAGATGAAGAGATGGGTATCAATAGGAACATGTGTTGGGGATGCCAGAAGCTTGAAGAAGACGTGAGAAACCATAAATATTAATAGATAGGTAGGTAGGTAGGTAGATAGATAGATAGATAGATAGATAGATAGATAGATAGATAGATAGATAGATAGATAGATAGATAGATAGATAGATAGATAGATAGATAGATAGATAGATAGATAGATAGATAGATAGGCAGATATATTGATAGTCAGATATAATTATTCTAGTATTAACACTAACATCTCATGAAAGCAGATCACAAGTCAGGAAGTGAGGAGAGCATTTGCATTCTAACAGGATATGATAGATACTCTAATATAAACATCACTGTTTCACATATCTATAGTAAGAAAATAAAAATGGAGTTTAATACTGTTTTACCAAGTATGGTTAGGCAGGTAATAGATGCTAAAAAGTAAGAACATAGTGTATTAATATTAACAATAAAGTAAAACTGAGACTGATATCTTCTGAACATTTTGGTAAGGTTGTGTGTCAGGGAGCAAACACTATTTAAAAGCTGAAGTAATTTTGTGTGCATACACATTAAAACAGTCAGTACTGGGTTTGCTGAGATGGAATTATTACCAAATATTTGCAAAATTTATGAAAAATATAGCATATTTTCCATATTCATATACTTTATGTAGAAATAGGGTGAAATGGTGTCATGTTGGACTGGCATATGTGAGGAATGGGTATTAATTACCAACTGATATTAAAACTGAATTTGCTGTAGACTGACCAATGCGAGAACAACACAGAGAAGTGAGTTGATAGGCTGAGGCAGTGTGCTTTGTTGCTGAGTCAGTAAAGTGGGGTTTAATCCTGTAGAAGGCACCAAGTTTTTTTTCCCATCTTCATTATATGAATGTCATATTTTAGCTTCTTGTCAGTTGTAATGCTAAGAAGCTTGGTATGGGTCACAAGTTTGATTGCTGTATTATTAAACAAAGTTACTCTGAACAGTATTTTCTTTTTATCCAGACATCTGGGTAAAAATAATCTGTTGGATTTTTTTGGATTTAGCAGTAGTTGCTATCTATTGAGTCTTGTTTCGATGGAGAAGAGAGAATCCTGGGAAATGTATCTAGGCATTATGCAGAGCAGATGACTGAATCAACAACATACTTCACAAAAAAAGCATGCTTGCTAGCTGCGTGGAAATCCTTTCTGAAAATATTAAAATGCACTGGGCCATGGACGGAACCTTGGAGAATACCTACTGATATGAGAGGGAAAAGGGGAGATGCTGGTCTTTGATTTAATTGCTTGATACCTACTGGAGAGAAAGCTTTCAAAACAAGGCAGAGATTTAGAATCCAATTCCATGGAGAATAACTACATGAATATTTATATATGGAAAAAATGTTGAAGGATTTTGCTTGACCAAGGAAGATAGCAGAGGTAAAATTGCTTATATAGGGGGTTATGACTGGGCCTCTGATCATAACCACATTATTATGCAACATGGATGCCAAGAAATTCACCTTGCAAACTATCTCAATAGGTAAATCTTAGCATCTATGTCAGAAACACATAATAATGAGTCGAGACCCAATCATAACTCCTTTTCGTACATGGAGTTTTATCTACTCCATGAACTACTGTTTATATATATAAAAAAAAATCCAAAGTGCTTTATCAGTAGAGGAGCTACCTTTGTGTAGGGGAAGGGTTTAACAATTTTGAACCAATGTTAGGCACATAAACAGCAAGTAAATATAATTGCAGGGAAAAGTCAGGAACAGCTTTCAAATACTGCCTTAATTTAAATAAGCTACTTACATACTGATATCTGTAAACTTTCACCAATATATGAACAAAGATATTTAAGGACTATTGCGAGTGAAAGAACATCCCTTTCCTGATACCACACCATAACAGTGGGTAGGGGATGCATATAGTACAGTTGTGTAAAATCTTACCATAACAGTAGATGTCCTTCCCTTCACTGTTGCAGTATTCCTTAGTAAAGGGATCCCTTGCCTAGGGTAGACCAATGTCTGACCAGCATACCAAAGCTTTAGTTTCAAGGACATCTTACATCACACATATGGTCCCCACTCATGGCATAGGCCATAAAGGCGACTTATGGATGTACATACCACAGAAGTGAGAAAAACACAGGAGGAGAAACAACAGTCCAAGGAGAAAAGGAGGACATGTACTTCCAGAAGGAAAAAAGAAAAAGGCGTAGAGAAAAAGGGGAAGGGGGAGAGCGCGAATACGGCAACAGTGAAGGGAAGGACAGCTACTGTTATGGCAAGATTTTACACAACTGTACTATGTCCGTCCATATCACCATTACAGTATTCCTCAGTAAAGGAAGAGTACAAAAGCTTAAGAGGAAAGTTGGGAGGAAGAAGGCCCAGTGGAGTCCTCAAGAAAGCCATGCAGGGTAGCCATTGCAATTTCATTTCTCACCCTGGGAACCACATCCAGCTTTTAATGTTTAGTAAAAGTATATGAAGTCCAAGTAGCAGCCTCAAGTATGAAATTGGTGTCCAATCCCTTGAAAAATGTCCCAGAGGAAGCCACAGCCCTTGTATAATGAGCCTTTACAGAAGCAGAAAGGCTTTTCCCATGAAAGGAGTAACAAAAGGAAATGGCCTTAGAAATCTAAGGAGAAATAGTTTGCTTTGAAACAGCCAATCTTAGCGATCTCAGATGAAAGGAAACAAAAAGTTGCTCAGGCTTGTGAATGGCCTTAGTATTATCAAAATAATATCTGAGCTGCCTATGTAAATCCAAGATGTGAAGAACCTTGTCACTAGCAGGCTGTGGAGAAGGGAAAAAAGTGGGCAAATTAATAGACTGATTAAGAGACAATTCATTAACCACTTTGGGCATAAAAGAAGGATTAGTGCAAAGAGACACCCTGTCTCTATGAAAAACTAAAAAAGGAGACACAGCCAAAAGGGCCTGAAGCTCAGACACCCTTCCAGCTGAAGTAAGGGCGAAAAGAAAAACAGTCTTCCACGTACAATGCAGCAAGGAAGCTGAAGCTACTGGTTGAAAAGGAGCCTGAGTCAATTTTTCAAGAACAATATTAAGGTCTCAGGAAGGAGGAATAGGCTTCCTGGGAGGGCTAATATGATGGACGTTTTTAAGAAATTGTTTGACCTCAAACCTGGAAGTCAAAGGAGGAGTCAGAGGCAGACAAGCAGAAATAGCTGAAAGATGAGCTTTAACTGAAGAGTATGGCAACCTAGCATGGACTAATTCACACAAATAAGAGATAACCAAAGGTGCTTCCACAGAGAGTGGATCCTGCTTATGAGCAAGACACCAGGCAGAAAATCTCTTCCATTTAGACAACTAAGATTTCCTAGTAGTAGATTTCCTGCCCTCCTGCAGAATCCAAAGCACATCCTTAGAAAAAAATGTGCCTAAGAGGGATGATCAAAACCCTATCACTCACAGTGTCAGTTGAAGAGTGGAGAAGTGAGAATTGATGAGACCCTTTGTCTTGTGTGAGTAAGTCCACCTTATGAGGTAACTTGTGGTGATTGCCCTTGGCTAGGTGCAGAACAACAGGCAACTAGTGCTGCCTGGGCCAAAAGGGAGACACCAACAAGATTTTGGGGACTCCTGTTCTATCTTGAACAGGACCCTTGGTATGAGATGAAGGAGAGCATAGAGAAACATCTCCTTCCATGAAAAAGAGAGGCCATTCATCTTCTATGCCAGAGGACTTGGGACTCTGATGTAAAAGAGAGGAAGTTGTCTGTTCAGAGGGGAGACAAAAAGATCGACTTGAAGAGTACCCCACTGGTAAACAATGATCAGAAACACATCTCTGTGTAGCGTCCACTCGTGATTCTGTGTTATGGACCTGCTCAGAGTGTCTGCCACAAGGTTCTATTCTGAAGAAATATAAACAGCCTGAAGAGTCACCTGATACTGGACAGCCAGATCCCAAACCTGTGGAACTAGTCTGCACAGGAGATAAGACCGGCCCCCTTTGGTTTTTGATGTACCACATCACTGCAGTGTTGTCTGTAAAGAATTTGAGAGGCCATAGAAGGAAAAGATAATGGAAGGCCTGAACAGTCAGAAGAACAGCTCTCATCTCCTTGATGTTGATATGTTCTGCCCTCTGATGAAGGGACCAAAGGCCCTGAACCTTTAGAGGGCTGAAAGAAGCCCCTACCTCATGTCTAAAGGATCCAAAAAAACATTCCTGAGAAGGGAATAAGGGCTGAAAAGGAAGCCCTATGTTGAGAGACAGCTGATGAATCCACCAATGAAATTCTAGCTTGAGGCATGGAAGAAGTCCAAAGGATGAGAATGTTGAGGCCATACTAACATCAGGAACCACTGTATCTTTCTCATATAGAGTCTAGTTAGCGGAAGCTTAGGCACAGAGAACTGAAAATGCAAGGAAGAAACAGAGAAATGCAAAAAATCTCATGAAATTGGGATAAATAGAGATGTGAATATAGGCATCCTTGAGATCTGGAAAGACTAGAAAAGCCTGTGGTAGAAGAAGAGGTTACAGGGTCTGAGACAGCATTCAAAAGGAGGGAACCTTTAGAAAGTTTTTGAGCTGAGAAAGATCTAGAATGGGCCTCCAGGTTCCTTCTTTCCTGGGAACCAAAAACATTCTGGAATAAAACCCCTTCCCTCTTTGAGGAGCAGAAACTGCTTGGATGGTGCCTTCAGATAAAAGGCTCTGAAGTACATCCAGAAAAAAGGGCAGCTGTTCCTGAGGAGGTTGAGGAATACCAAAAACAAGAAGGAAGGGATTTCCATACCATGAAATACCCTTGACAAATGATGGACAGAATCTAAGAATCCTGGATGATCCTTAACCAATTGTGAAGACACAGGGAAAGATGAAGAGATAAAGGAACCTGAGTTAGGCGGGAGGGATGAAATTAGTCAGATAGAACCTGGTTTGTTTGGAAAAGGAGGCTTTTGAGTAGTTGGAGTCTGAGTAGACTAAGCAGGAGAAGCCCTTATGTACAAAGGCAGGCTTGGAAAGATAATTCCTCTGAAATTTGGGAACAGGGGAAGCAAAAATATGTTTCAATTCCTGCAAAGCATTACCCTTTTCCTGTAGGGACTTAAAAAGTTCAGCAGCTGCAGAACCAAAGACTTTTATTGTCAAGAGGAGCATCCATCAATTTAGTATTAATATTATCAAGCAAAGATTGTAGATGATAATAACGTCTTAACACAGAACCAAAGGTGGCAGCTCTAAAAGAAGCATTTCCTGCAACATAACTATATTTAATAGAATGATGGGCTACTTGAGAAGAGGAGCCCAACAAAAAAGGGCCAAAACCTTCTCAGAATCAGGAAGGTCATAAATAACCTGATAAGCCTGAGAGAGAGAGAGGGAGAGAGCTAAAACATACCCGATCATATCAGTCTAGTAGTTAGTAGCCCAAAAGGCCATTGTAGCAGCAGTGTACACCTTTTTGACGAACCTTTCCATTGCCCTACTGTCCTTGTCAGAAGGCAGCAATTTAGTAGAGGGCAACAATTTGGAGTGTTTGTCAGAAGAAACAAAGACAACAGAGGGATAAACAGGACATTTGTAAAGAAACTTACAATTATCAGGCACCTTATAAAACCTATCAGTTTTTAGGGGCTGTGGGCTGGGAAAATCAGAAGCCTGAGAAGCTGCTGAAAAAGTATCTAACAATAACAGGAGGAACAGCTGAGGGCTTAGTAGATTCAATTTGGAGAAGTTGATGATGATAACAACCAGGCTCTCTCACCACGAAGCTGTAAAAGCAGTTAGGAAGTTCTGTGGATGACTCAAAGTTCATAAAAATCAAGGCATTCAAATCAGCAAAGCCAAAACGACAACTTCACTTTTCCAGTAAAAAATCCAGTATAAAATCAGCAAAGAACCTTTGTTAACTGTAAGCGCCAGAAGTTACCACTACGCTTCATCAGACAGTACATATAACATTTAAAAGCCTCTATTAATACAAAGAAGTGGAAAAAGGCGCCAAAATGAAACAGATGAATTGTTCAATTATTCAATTATTTAGTTAATTAGATGCTGTGGGTTGATGCAGGCAATTCAAAAAGAATCTCATGGTCTTAAAGTTGGCAATGTTATTCATAACTAATCATTCAGCTATTGACCAAAACTGAAGCATGATGCTAAAAACAAGTAATAATAATAATAATAAATAAACAAATGGCTGTACATCAATTAATACGGAAAAGCACAATAAATACACATGATAAGAGATAAAACAGAATTTTTGTTTTACTAATTTGGAGAAGTTCATAATAATTATTCTGGATGTCAGAAACCTGGGTACAGTCCCATTTAAAATATTCCATCATACGAAAGATAGCATCCTAAAAGGAAAGTTCTTCAAAGGGAGAATCTGGGCTAATGGAGTCTTCCTCCTCAGAGTCATAGTCTAATGGAGAAGGAATTTGAGAGGAGTAGACCAAAGACTCTTCTCTAAAGTCCAATTCCTCATCTGAAGAGTTCTGCACCCTAGCCCTCTTAAGAGGAGCAAACAACCAAGGGAGGGTAGGAACAGAAACTCCCTAGGGAGGCTTCAAGGCCATGAGAGCATTAAACAACCCTTGTGTAAAATTCTGCCATCCACAGTGAGGATCCTTAGGAGTAGGGGAAATATGTTTTGTTTTCTGTTTCTTTTTCAAAGGGACATCAGCCCTAAAGATCTTAAAAGGGTCAGACTCTTGCCGACACTCAATCAATATAGTTGGAATCTCCTTCCTAACAAGAATCTGTGGAACACCCCTCTGTCCCTAGGATATAATCAGTTACAGTTCCCCCTCAATGTCCGTAATGCATATCAGCCTCTGAAATGGTGACAGCAGAGGAATCTGATGGAATAACCAGACAACCCACCAGGCTTTCACCAGCCTCAAGCGAGACATCTGGGGGAGGCAAAACAGAAGTCTAATCCAACCTAACTTTTACAATCTTCTTCTTGATGGACTACTGACCCTCGGGCCAGGATGATTTCACCCTGCACCAACAACTTAAGACATTGGTTCTCTAAGTAGATATATAAGGAGGACAGATGACTAGGAAGAGTCTTAGGGACAAATGCTTGGCCAATTGGGCACAACATATGTTCATGAGATGCACCCAGCAAAACAAACGCTGCTCATGATGGTCCTTATAAGGAATCTGTCTCCAACACTGACATTTTCCCTTACTATATGACATGTTCTTCTTTTTTTCCTTGGACTGCTGTGTCTCCTGGGGCTTTTGAGTTCTGAGGTATGTACGTCCATATGTCACCTTTATGCCCTTCATCATGAACGAGGAGCATACATGCGATGTACACCATCCTTGAAACCTAAAGCTTTGTTATACTGGCCAGACGTTGGGCTATCCTTGGCAGGGGATCCCTTCAGTAATGAATACTACAACAGTGATAAGGAAGGACATTGAATGTTAAACTCCTCTGAAAACTTTGTTACAGGAGATGCAAAGAAAGAAGGAAAACAGCATTCATGCATACATGGTATGATGAATCATTTGAGCTCACAGTAAAGAAAAAAATAGAACAATAACTGAGGATACAATAGAAAACAAAAACATTGACAAGATATATATATAAATACTCAATATATACCAGAACAAGTATTTAGACAAAGTTTAGACCCACAGTATATTGCAATAGTAAAAGAGTAGTAAAGTTATTTTTCATCACTATGTAAAGTTGAGGAGAGTACAGTATGGTGTATGTGGCCATGTAGACATAATAGTACAGGATAAGACAGAATATTACTGGCAAAGTAGCCATATTATAGACGTATGAGATAGAGAGAGGATAAGGATAGTTTAGAAGAAATTACCCAGGTGTGGTACGTGAGCAAAACCACCGAGACATTTAGTTGTTGTTTCCAAAGTAGCTTGAAGGATTTCAGATTGTTAGTTTGTGTAAGTGAGAGGGGAATGAAATTCCAAACATTAGAGACATGACAGGAATATGAATCACCTGTAATGTTGTTTGATTTAACTGGATCAATTAAGAATTTGCCAGTAGACGGAAGAGTCTTAGAGGGGAAGGGAATAATATTTTTAGTGTTAGGCATTTTTTCATGTTGGAAACTTAAACTGTGAATAGTTTTTGTTTGTCTGAATATTACATGCTGAGGCACTTATAGCCAATTTGTCTGTTTTAGCAATGTGCAGTGATAGAATTTATAAGGTATATCAGCTGCAAATGTAGCTATATTGTAGTATTTTAGTATGGTTATTGAAGAAGCTTGCAGGCTGAAAAAAGAGCTGCATATAGGTGGGGTGGGTAACAGTAGAGTAGAGGTAATACTTTGCCTAGCCTGATCAATCAAGTAAAGTTTGACTCGATACACAGTGCCAAGTATTTTGAGCATTTTGCTGATAGTTTTTTATGTGGTAGTCAAATTTCATGGCATCCTCTAATTTAACATCTAGAAGCTTGGTATGAGTTCCTAGCTCAATTTTAGTTTGGTCAGAAGACATGATTGTGTAGAGAGGTTTATCATTAAAGTATTGCTTAGGTGTGAACAGAATAAGTTTGGTCTTCTTAGGGCTTAACAGTAATTAAGAGTTACAGAACCACGTTTCAATGGAAATGAAGGATTCCTGTTTTTTTTATTTGAAGTTGCTGTAGATTTTTAACAGTGCAGATGAGTGTGGAATCATCAGCACATTGAATAATGATAACAATTACTTGTAGTATGTAGGTCATTTACTGCGGTGGTGGTGCTGCGGTAGCGTTGTCACCTCACAGTAAGACATTGTCCTGTTCGATTCTCAGCTAGAGCGTCTTCTGTGTGGAGACATGCGTGAATGGGCGTACCTTCATTGAAGGTTGTGCATCAGGGCCGGCAACTCGGCACGTAAAAATCTACTGCCAATCATTAGCAGACCAGAGTTCTGCTGTGGCGACCCCTAACTGGGAAAAGCCGAAAGACACAACAACATGTAGGTCATTTATGAAAACATTGAATATCAACAGGCCAAGGATAGATCATTGAGGCACCCATATGTGCACTGAGAGAAATATTGAAATGTCATTTTCTTATTTTGCTGTGGCGACCCCTAACCGGGGGTTAGTCGAAAGAAGAAGAAGCAGTCCGCAGGTTATTGCTGAGGTATCTGTTGAACCAGGTGAGAGATGAATGCTGATGTCCTAGGAGCTAGACTTTTAGAGTGTTTTTGCTGAAGAATAGTTTCAAAAGCTCTTGACAAATAAAGGAGAAGTACAGTTATTCATTTCCATGCATTCGTGTTATTGTTGGTGGTGGTAGCAAAGCTGAGCAGAGCTATTTTAGTACTACGGCTTGGTTGGAAATCAAGTTGTGTTGGGCTTAGTAAGTTGTTTGTGGTATGAAATTTAAGTAGCTGAGATTGGTCATTTTGTTCTAAGACTTTGGATGGGAGGACAGAATAGCAAGGGCCCTGTAACTGGAGCTATCAGTATAGGAGCCACCTTTGTGTAGGGGAAGAGGGTAACAATTGTTTACCAGTTTTAAAGACATAGCTTTCCGTGATGGTGCAGTTTATTGGGATGGAGACTGGGTAAACTAGGGTGTCTGCTGCATTTAATGTACTCTGTTAGAGGACTGCTTGGGGCAAGTGGAGTTGGTTTCACTTTGAGAAGATATTTCCTGACATTGGATATGGGGATGAGTTCCATATTAAATGTGCTTGGATTATCTGTTAACACTGGAAGAGGTGAGGTGTTACAGGTGATAGAGCTGTTTAAGGTAGAAATTATTTTGTTAATAAAATGTGCTTTGAACTGGCTGGCAGTGCTTCCATTGGTGTAGTTAGTCGAAGAGGTTAGCTGAGTGGCGTACTCAGGATATTTAAGTTTGTTGATAGTGGACCAGAGAAGTTTGGGGTTACTTTGCTTAATGTATTGGAAATTTTTATGGAATTGCTTTGTCAGGTTTGGTCATGTATTTTACTGTGTTTCAGAGTTGTTTATAGTTTTAAAAGCTGACTGAGCTTTAGCTTTTTTCCAAGAATTACAAGCTTTATTTCTTTCTTTCATTGTCATTTTAATGTTTTTTTAGTTTAACAGTGTGTAGAGTTTACTTTAACTCTTTTGTTTCTTAATGGAGTATGTCCATTTAGAATGAAGAGGAATGTATCACTGACAGTAAGTATGAATGTACTTCTTAATGTGTTTCAAACTGGACAATAAAACATATTTATGGAAAGATGTGAGATCATGTACTAGATTATATTGATAGTGTTTCATGGAGGATTGTAAAAGCAGAGAGGTGACTACTGAAGGAGTCAGGTAAGGAACCAGAAGCAAAAATATAGTTTGGGGTAATTTGTAGGTATCCAGTCAATGGTAGAGTTTTATTACTGGTATTATTATATCTAGTAAGCATGGAGATGAAGTTGAGTGAAGCAATATAAATTGATTATATTATTGTTGGGCTCATTAATAATAATTTGTAAATCTATATTATAGCCACTTAGTATTATAGTTTCTTGCTGGATATTTGCCAAGGCCCATGAGAAGGTTTCCTGTATTTTTACCTGGGATATGTTGATAACAACATTGCATAAGGTCCTATAGCTATTAATTGTAAGTAAGGATACAATAATCTTGGCAGTTTTAGTAGCCAGGGGGCTATAAATAGAATGTGATAGCTGAAGGGTGTTATTACACTTTATTGCCATGCTGTCTGCTTTTTAGCTTGTTATATCTAATCTAAGCATGTTATACCCTGGTGCTGGAATCTCCTCATCTTTTATTATGTTTTCAGGCAGGTGGAGGGCAATCTAAGCACGGGTGTCTGGGAGTTTATTCCTAATGCTTCTAAGTTTAATGCTATAAAGGTGTAGGTTACTGGTTTTAGTTGGATAATAGACTAAAAGAGGGAGAATGAGTAATAAAAGCTTCTAGAAGAAGATTGACTATGTGACTATTCTAAAGTCAATAAGCATTAAGGGTGATGGATAGGCTCAATACTTAGCAGTTAATAAGACTGATAGGCAGCATGTGGACGGAAGGAAAACTAACTCAGGGGAATACCACAGAAAATGCAAACATGTACGGTTTAAAGATTAATAGCTGGAATGTTAATAGGTTAGCAACCTTTAAAATGAGATAGAGTGCTCAATGTCTTGAAAAAGGAGAACTCAGGTATGGCAATGTTGCAGGACAACATCTAGAAAGAGAGATGAACAGCAAAAGATAGGAAAGAACGACCATTCTGTTACAGAGAGCTTTCATTATGAGGAACTAGAATGAGGGGTGTAGCACTACTAAAGAGTAGGACAGTGCTGCTTCAGGACTTAGCAGTTAGAGAAGATCACAACAGGTGTACGGCAGCACTTAATGGCTAATATTTAAGTTTGCAATATCACAAGTATATTTGCCTTCCTAAAGGATTACAAATCTGTGCAAGAAAATGTTATTAGAACCATGCATTTCCAGGAGGGTATCCTAACATTAAAGGGAGACTGGTACTTGATGTTTAGGGAGAATGAGGGGAGAAGAGGGATGGTGTCTAATAAAAAGAGCAGAAACGTGAATGAAGACCCTGTACCTCCTAGGACTCAAAGACATTTGGGAGAATGTTAGAATGGGGGGGGGTGTAAAGACTATTCTTATTATTGAGAAAACTATTTCAGATAGTCATAGATAAGGGCTTTATAAAAGAAGAACACTTGGATCTAGTAGTGGGAGTTCCTGTGGCCCTGATAACTGACTCTAAGTGTAAGGGTATGTATGGGCAAGATCCAGAAGGCTCTCCAACATGTCACTTTCCAGTAATGACCATGAATATAGTATGGACCTTCAAACATCACTCCAAACGTTGTAGAAGAAAACACATTTATTACTGTAGTAATAGTAATACATTTGTTTTCTTCTACAAAAGTTTGGAGTGGTGTTTGAAGGTCCATACTATATTCGTGATCATTGCTGAGTTTGCCTTGTGGATTTGCATGTCACTTTCCAGTGTTTAGGCTGAAAGAGGGGAAATAAAGAAAATGGATGCAGGAATTACTGGAGAAAGGAACAGAACTGAAAGAAGTAAGCACAGAGAGTTGGGAAGGCTGGGAAGAGAGAATGAAAACAATGATGAAAAATGAGGTCATGAGGCTTTATATTACTCAAAGTCACCACAGGGAGTGAGAGCCCTGAGCCCCGACAGCCAGATTAAAGCATCAGGTAGTGGGGAGAACCATAACCTATATGGTGAATGTATGAATGGGGGACACTGTGACAAAGCTGAATGAGGTGTTCAAAATGTTTAAAGACTGCTATGAGGAGTTATACAGAAGGCAAGGAAAATGACAGGCCTTAGATGGGTGGACATATACCAGGCTACAAGAATTAAACCTGCCAAAGAAAAGTGAAAATAATCACAGAGAATTAACTAAGAAAATCAGTTAAGAAGAGGTTAAGAAGCCAGTCTGGAGGCAATAATCAGGCAAGTCCATGAGGCTGGATGGACAGCCAGAAGAAGTCTGGAAATTGCCGTGGAAAAAAATGTTGACAACGCTCTACCTAAACTGATTATACAAGTTGCAGAACTACAGTGAAATCTGTGACAGAAGTAAGTCTAGATGCTAATAAGATATTCTTATTTGTCGGGTAGAGAGATATAGCTTTGCTGACATGGTTTGTAGATCTTTTGGGAAGGATATGCTCATAGTCCAAAGAATGCAAGAAAGTTAGAGCTGGTAAATCAACAGAATTTCAGTTGAGGATAGGAACCAGACAAAGGAGCCCTTTCTCATCCTTCTTGTTTGTAGCTTATCTGGTACCATTAGCAGTGAAAATCAGGCACTGAGTGATAAAGAGTGATACACAGTATAGAAGAAAACTAAAGATAGCACTGTATGCTGATGACAATATATTTACATTGAGAGACCTAAGAAGGAGCTGCAGGAGGTTTTTAGGCAAATAGAGAACATTGGAAGCTTTACTGACTGTAAGATAAATATGAATAAAACAAAGGCCCTAAAGATTAACATACAATGGGAGGGAAGCTGCAAGAGAAATATGTAAATTTATGGACCCCCTGCAAATAAAATATTTAGATATATATTTAGGGAAAAACAGAAGACTCAATGGAATGGAAGAATGTCCTACAAAGGATAAAACAATTTCACATTTAGGTCTAGAGTTGGATCAGCAAATGCACATGTTGCACTGACATGTGCTTCTATATCTCTTGTACCTGGGGCAAGCCTTTGAAACTGTGATATATTCAAAGCAGTTAAAAAAATTGAAATTAACTTTCCTTTGGGGGGCCCGGCTCAAAGCAGGTTGGCATGGGAAAAATAACAATGATGAAGATGAATGGTTAATTAGGGACCACTGATTTACCAGCATACTTGCAGGCTGTCCAGTGTTTGATGATATAACAGTGCAATAATGTGAATTGCCAGGTAATTTAAGAGGAGATGCTAAAGCAAAAAGCTAACTGCTTGGGGGGGGGGAAGTATTCTAGATGCATTCTGAGGGAGAAAAAGAAATTAACACATCTGCTTCTAGTAAAAGTGCTAGATGCATTCTGGGGGAGTAAAATAAATTAACACATCTGCTTCAAGTAAAAGTGAAGCAAGAAACAGGTAAAGTCTGGAGCTAACTGGAATTCACATGCCTTACCCGTAGAAAAGAGGAGTGCATATGCCAATGGGAAAACAAAGACCCAGAGATGGAAAAATAAAACCCTAAACTGAGGTATTGGTAATAGCTGGTTGAAAAGGGGTAATTAAAGTAAAGAAGAGAATATAGCTGATTATTTAACTGCACAGAGCCTGGAAAAAGAGTTTTATTTGTTAAAATGGAAAGCTGAAAATACTAATTGGAAGAAGAAAAAAAATATGAAACATGACTCCAGCAGGTTATGTGCATAAAAGAAATGAGGGAAGGATTTATGATGACAAACAGATAACTAGACTGTTTGCAAAACGACAGAGCAGTTGTGGAGTTTAGATGTCAGAGCTCAAAAAGTTGGTAAACGGAGGTAGAAGTGAGGATATATCCTTGAGGATGGGAAATAATACAGTGGTTGCCAGGAAAATTTTTTTGGATCAACAAAATTCATACCTTTGCTTGGCAATTTTTGCAACTAGTTCTTTTACAGCCCAAAGAGATTGCAAAATGATTTTCCCCATCAATAGAGGTATATGTTGGAGATGTGATTTAATATAAGAGGGAGACTTTTTACATATTCTCTGGAGCTATAGGAAATTAGATAAATTAAGAACTGCATTGCAACAATTGGTTTATAAACTGGGAGGAGAAGAGAAAGTTTTTAGTAAAAGAAGATAATTATTATGGATCGGCAATAGGGAAAATACCAATAGGTTAGAGGAGTTGATGATAATAATAATACTAGCTTCTAAAATGTAGTAACTAGACTATGGAAAACAAGGGAACTCCTGTTCCTATATGAGGTAGCTTGTACAGTGGAAACATTTATGATGTAATTTAGCAGAAAGATGCTCACCTTAGGCATAATACATAGCTTGTAGGCCTTAATAAGCAGAGGAATTTACAAAGATGTAAGCGGTAAAAGAATAGAAACCAGGTGGAATACTCACTCCTTACCTTACATTATTAAATTTGCATCCTTTTAGTTTTTGATCTTATCTTCTTTTTTTTTTATTTACATTGTGATGGTCATGTGAATTGTATTGGTAAAACTAACAGATGAACTGAATATGCAATGCATGAGCCTGTAAATTCAAGATGGGTTTATAAATGTGCAGAGATGAGAAGTAGTATAGGAAATCTGTAACAGGTGTATTGTGCCAACCATTATTGTACAATAGGATATGGGCTTGTATTGAGAAAATTAAATACTGAGCCACTTCTGGGATAATAAATGGCGCCATACATGAAGATGGAGTACAATGAACATTAACTGCTGTGTAAAAAAAGTTGTAATAAGAAATTGTGCATTAATAAATGGATTCCTATTAAATGATTGAAGACGATTTCTTTCAAATGCATCTTGATCGAACTTGAAAGCAAGAAAAGACAAAATAGCGAAACGGCATATACGTAAATTCTTTCCCTGGGAAAGAAATCACTTGGCCGCTTCCATTACTTTGCTGTTTTCGTGACTGTAGTGCAATCTCAGAGTTGATATATTTAAGCAGGGGGGTGTGGGGGGCACAGCCACCCACTTTATGTAATGTTTTAAATTTTTTTGTTTGTTTTGTGGAACAGCGATTTTTTTTTTCCCTTGGAAAAATAAAATCACTGTTCAAAGCGTTTGAGATTGTAAGCTTTCACTTACATGGGTTTGATAAATCATCGTTCACTTTTTTAAATGTTTGATGATTTAACATAAACCCAAATAAATAATGCATGTACAATCTCCTGACTGCCCATGATGTTATGACATAATGAAGAACTAAGTTATTTTCAATCCCTCAGCTGAGTGTGGCATCATAGGCTATTTATAGGCCCCTCAATAGTTGGGAAATCCTTATGAATTACATTTCCAGTGAGGCAAATGATGCGTGATTACTGGTGAAATTGCACATAGTAAGGAAGTTGAGGGGGTCTGGTCTTTGTCTATATAACACAATAATTTCAATGTGCTTTTTGGTGTTCTGTTATTTTTTTTTCAGAGCTGTGTGTAATCCCTATTCTGTCTGAATTCCACTGGGAGAAGATACCAGTTTGTTGGAATAAACTTTGTCATGGCTCTTCTTGCCTGAAGCTTGTCTAAATAGTCGTCAAATTAAAGTATATTTATATATGTATATAGATATATATATATATATATATATATATATATATATATATATATATATATATATATATTTATAGTCCAGATTATTGACAGAGTAGAGTGAGGTCTGATTTGGAGTTTGCTTTTCGGGGATGACCAGAAACTCCATTTTAGGAATTTAAAGGTAAAGGAGGATAAGAAAAGGGCAGATCATGTTGTGACTGGTAGCTTGTTAGTACTTTGTAAAGTAAAACAAGGACATTTTAATTTCTGTGAGATGTTAATGAATCTGCATATATTGCTTATTGCTGTTTGAATCCTAACTGTATTGTAGGTGGATTGTAGGGTGGTAATTGGTAGCACATGCTCAAGTCCAAGGATGAATAAATTTTATTTAGTGTTTTTCTGATCTCTGATGAAGTGTTTTGGTATGTATTAGGAAGTTTTTATTTAGGCAGTAACTTTAGCAACTACCTTGACAATGTGATTTTTGAAATAGAAAGTTGTAAACCAGTACAAAGCAAGCTGCACCTCTGTCTTACCTTTGTCTCCCTATTTCTATTCCACCTATCACAATTCCCTCCTGTCTCATACAACTTTTGTACCCTCCTCTACAACTCCTCCTCCATCTTCTTTGCCTCTTCTTCATCGTCTGTGTAATACCAATGTCTCCTTCATCACCTTCTTAATACCTAATCAGTTTCTGGATTCTCTCCCTGTCACTACCCAAAATTTTTAAGACCATTAACTTCTTAACTTAAATGTTATATTTTATTATTCTATTAAATGTGTAAACGCACTGTCTTTTTGTATAATCAATCATTGTTTCGCCATTCTGTAATATCTGCAAAGTCATATATTTTGTATCATTATTATTTTTGTGGAGGTTTTCTCCCTGGGCCTCTACTGAAAATAAGTCTCATACCCAATTGCCCCTTCCTAATAAACACATGTCAATATTTAAATAAAGAAATATATTAGCCCAAAGTACTTCCACTGTTCAGCCACGAAGACAACATCCTTTCCAGGGATTGCAATAAGTAGGGTAATGGCCATAGTATGTTCTGATGGGATCTAAAGAAGATTGTTGCAGTTTTAGAGATGCTGAGAGTAAGGCTATTTTGAGTAAGCACATTAAAGATGAACGTAGAGTCCTTTTGAAGTGCAGATTTAACAGAATGGAATGAAAGACGACTTCAGTGAATGATTCCATCATCTGCTTCGAACATTAAATTATCTTGCGTAAGGAAGGTGGTGATGTCACTGATGAGTGAGACAGAATAAAATGAATGTGCCCTAGAATCGAGCTCTGAGGGACCCAAACAGAGAAGGTCCCACAGTTCAGTAGTTATGAAGCCTGTCTTCTAAATAATAATGGTGCCACTAAGTAGCACCAGGCTATATTGTGCTGTGTCATTATTAACCCTCTGTCAGTACCAGGTGCAACTGTACCTTTATTGTCTGACCCACTGAGCTGGAATTCCACTGCACTGCACTTACCATTTATTATGCTAGCAAAAGAACATTTAATCTGTTCACTCATACTGACACTCAAAACTATTTTATATTTGTCAATAACTGGCATATTCTTTACTCTTAGGTCACATGATACAACCTATATATGGAAGGAGGTGCTTCATCTACAAGTAAGAAATTGTGGATTTCAGAGGTGTCTGCTATCTGGATTCTGCAGGTCCTCCTTATTTCTGTGTGCATTTTTTTTTTTTTGGGAAGGTGATCTGGTTTCATCCATCATCCCAGAGACATTCAGTAAGTGAATTGGAAGCTCTCCAAACTGGCTACAGATGTGTGTATGAAGTGTGTGAGTCAGAGAATGAACACGAGCCTTGCATTAGACGATATCCTGTCAAGCTGATGAGGTCCAAGATAGTCTCTGGATCCCCTATAACCAGTGGCGTCTGGTGACTTCAAATTAAAGGGGGGCTGCAAGAGACAGCTGAATGGGTGGGGCCAATGGGAAGGGGTGTGACCAACTAGAAAGGGGTGGAGCTATGCTCAAAACCACAACAACTGGAACTTTAATTAAATACGCTGCCCTGCATGCCAAACCGTCATTATGAGAGTCCGATCAAGACAAAATGAAGTGTAGAAGAAAAAATATTTCAGTGCATTGGCTACATGACAACTTACTTAATATCAAGATGGAAACACAAAGGTTGTGAGGCATGAAAAAATAAATTGCTTTTTAAATACATTACTGGAATGCCAGTCAAAATCAAGTATAAAAAAAACAAGCAGCACTCAGCTCAAAACACTTCTCCTTGTACTGCAGTTCTAATTATAATTTATATTCAGCTTTATAAAATTACCAAGCAACATGCTGAAAGTAGCAATCTCTGTAATACCCCTACTTGTAAAAATGTTTCTTATCCAAAAAAGACCTGCTGTCTGACAACAACTATCTACTTTTTTCATGGAGAACACATGATCAAAGTAAAAAATGAACAGTGAACAAGAAACAAGCTCAAGATAAACTGCTTAAAGGATTACTGCACAAGTTATAGACTACACGTGATAGATTGGCATTCTATTCAGTTTACGGGTAAAGCCTGCAAAGATAACTGCAAGTCTCCAACAAATGTAATGAGCTTCTGAAAACACTGTAATCCTGTCTTTTATTATAAATACTGTCATATGCATTTCAATACCTAAGGCTTATTCGTTATCTAGTTATGTAAATATTCTCTGCATGGCAACAATGAAAAGGCTTTCAATGTTGGTAATTCTTTAACAGTATGCTTATTAAAGCTTACTTACATCTTACAATCTCCGACAAGTTTTCCTGATGGTCATTAAAGCATTGCTACTTTAATACAGAGCAACAGGGCACTGCAACAGCATGCATTTTCTGAATAATAAGAAGCATACATCAACAGTATAAAAATATGACAGAAAACCAGAACATTCTGCAAAATCAAGGACAGATGAAAAGCCACAGTCATACTTGTGGTCTACCTTGGATGGGGGAATACTCTGCACACTTACACTGCATAACTGCTCCTTGCCTTGCTTGGACACATCCAGAGCCACTACAATGAGGAGTGGAGTGCAATAAGTAGGTCACAGTTTGAAATGTCTCTGGCTGACAGTGATGGCTCTGACACTCATACCTCTCAACCTCAGAGCAAGAAATCTGGACAAAGCCATACATAGAAGTGGGACACAGGACCAAAAATAAAGACAATTTTTAAATATTGCTCTTATAAACTTAGAAAAATAATAGAATAGTAGTAGGTATTGCATTAGTATGAATTTTTGAAGGGTATGAAATCTGAAACTCAAATGTCTGCCATTATTTTCTAACTTCAATCTTTAATGATTTGCTCCTAATTTGCCAGAAAACATCAATTTTATGAAAAACAGACCAAATATGTTATGTAAAAATATAAAATTGCCACACAATACAGCTGGGAACATGTCAAAGAAGGGACACCTTTTTAAAATTAGTACTGTTAACTTGAGCAGCTGACAAAATAAGAGCATCTACATGCATTTCTGAAATAAAAGTAATCTATAACTCTGATCATTACAGTTATTTATAATTGTAAACCCTCCAAGTTTTCTTCCAAAATTGCCATTTTGCAGAGGGATTTATTAGGGGGAGAGCAACATTTTGAGCCAAAATTGGAGACAGTTGAGAGGTTTGGATATTCCTAATTCTATAAAGCGATTTATTTGCATGTACCTCTCAACCTCTTAATGCAGGAAATCTGGATATGGCCAAACATATTGGGGGAACATACAAACAGTACTAAAAAGACAGTTGATAGAATAACAGGTTTTGCTTTAGCATGCATTTTTCTGAAGGTTATGACGTCTGAAACTCAATGTCTGTCATTATTTAGTGACTTCATTCCTAAATGATTTGGCAGAAAACCACAAATTTTATGAGGAACAAACCAAAAATAAGAAGCAAACATCTATTCATTCTGCAAAAATCTGTACAGTTGAGAGGTATAGTTCAGCTGGGGCTGTCTGAGTTTGCTGCCCCCCCTCACAAAATCATGGTCAAATGGAGCGTCCCCCCTGCAGCCATTCCAATGTCGCATTCCTTGGTTATATCGCCCCATTTGCCATAAACACTCTAATGTGCATACTGCTTTACTTCTGCGATGATATGGATTTCATTTGAAAGTTTTATTTTACATTTTACAGCATAAACCCTAATAGATATCTGCTAAACAAAGCAATGCAGTCTCACAATGAAAATAGACTTAGCATTAAAACTTCTCTGCCCTTGAAACTCACATTCATTGAAACAGCATTGAAACCCACATTCAAAGAAAATACATTTTGCCAGTGGCAGATAAACATTAATTTTGGTCTGTTTTCAAATCATAGGCCCCTTGAACATGAAACATACACATGCTCTTTGATACACCTTCCTGATTGTATTAAATTATATTCCTTCTACAATACAGTACAGCTGAACTGCCCAATTCAGAACATTTCCATCATAAAAGTCTACTCAAATTTCAACAGTCTACCAGTATCAGTAAATATGCATGATCTCTGAAGAAGTAAAAGACATCTAAATAATTCCACATTAAAGAAATCTGTTAACTAATGAAGAGGTTACTGCTAGCAAACAACTTTATATGTCATTGTTTCATCTACAAATAAAGTGCCTGTTGCCCTTGAGGAATAAATTGCTTATGTTGCATTAAAAAAATTATAATGCTAGTAATATTGCAATAGGGAATGGATGGAAAACTGATAACAGGTTCATAGTTACTAGGTATCTTCGCCAAAGAGGACTGCAGTATCCATCCTTTTTAAAACAGAGTACAGTATCAGCAATAGATCTACCTACTGTGGGAGTAGAACCCACAGCCTTCTGCATCAAAAGCAAGTAGACTACCTGTTGTGCTATTTACAATGCAAGCAGATTTGGCATAAGCAGCACTAAACTTTTGTTCCCCAGCAGCTCTCAGCTCCTTGTAAAATCTACTCGACACTCAGCTGTATCTCTGAACTTTGCAGCACAAGAAATCTGGACAAAGGCAAAATTTATTTGGGGGAGGACAAAAGCCCAAAAACCAGGGACACATTTTAAACATTGCTTGTATAATGTTGGAAAGTTGCTAGAATAAAATGCTATGTTACCAACATACATTTCACTGCCAAGTATTGAAGCCAGGTCCCTGGGCAAAACAGCCAGAGTAACATACCACTATGCCAAATCATCTATTTCTATGAAAAAATGGAAGACTGAAACTTAAATGGCTACCATTTAGTGAATTCAGTTCTCACCATAGCTGTCAACATCTTAGCACAAAACACCTGAACAAAGCCAATAATGGGGGAATACAGCCCCCAAACATATTCAGTGAGTTCAGTTATCACCATAGCTCTCAACCTTGGCACAAAAAACCTGGAAGAAGCCAATAATGGGGGAATACAGTCCAAAAAAAATAGGGAGAAATATCACTGAGGACACCAGAGCAAACCCCCACAAACACAGGGAGGACATGCAGAATCCACACAGAAGCCATCCCAGCCAAGAATCAAACCAGACAACACATAGCTGTCAGGCAACCCTGCTACCACTGCACTTCTTTCTGTTTTAAGTAACAAAAATACAGAAACCACAGATTTTATGAGGAACAGAATAAATATAAGGCAAAAATCTGCAGATGTTTTAGAAATGGTGGTGGGTAGGGAATTCAGGCTCTTTTCACTTGGGCCCAAGGTACAGGGTTCAAGCCTTATTCTCTACCCACCACCATGAAGCAACTGGGGCATTACACACACACACACACACACACACACACACACACACACACACACACACACACACGTCTCCAGAGATCCTGTTTCCCTGCTCTCCACACTGTACTCAGTCCTCCATACTGGTGTGATCCTGCAGCTCTAGACCATGCATACTGGTCTCAGTCTCCTGCGAGATGTGAGGAGGCTGGAGCCTCCTGCTAGTGGTCCAGACTGTGGGTGATGCAGTCTGGTGACCTCTCCTGCGAGATGTGTAGTGGTCCAGACTGCGGATGATGCAGTCTGGTGACCTTCTGGTTTGTGCGGTCATCACTGCACAGATCTCTAGGTTGGGGTTTGTGTGGTGGTCACCTCACAGATCTCTGGGTTGGAAGGGTGGAGTTTACTCTCTTCCCTATCCGGACTGCCTAACTGAGCAGTCTGGAGCTCAAAAATGTCTAAGCATGTGTGCTTGGAGTTCTGGTCTGCCTAACTAAGGAGGCATGCGCGGAGTCCGAGATATTTTTTTTATTTTTATATGTTCTACGGGGGACTGGGGACTTTATTTTATGCACAGGTGGGGGGCCCATTTTACAGGTGGGAGGGCTGCAGTTTCGCAGTCCTATAGCACGAGCCACCCCTGCCTATAACCCTGAATATGATAAATAAGTACCAGAAGATGAATGAATGTTTACAGGGGAGATTATTTTGTTAACTGCTGTAGAACCTACTCTCATTATTTAAGTCTTGAACCAAACTGGCAATAAAAAGTCCTATATGAGACATGAAAGCATGAAATGCATTGTAAAAGAGGTTAATTGTACTACTACTACTACTCACACCACCACTCATGTCTCACCCTCACTCAGCTCCCCTCCCACCAACTCAAGAAACATCCCTATGCACCCCCCACATATTCTACCAATTATATTACTCAAACATAAAGCATCCCTACAACTTAACACAGTAACCCTCCCATCATACCTATTACCCACAGGGCACAATCATAAAGTTTCCCTTATAAACAAACACATTCAAAAACTGAGAAAACTAATAACCTCATGCATATCTAAACTAGCCCTAAGTGGAGATATCCACCCCAACCCTGGCCCTACCATCTCTAACCCCAGTCCTCATCAGACTAGAAACCACAACTTCTCCCATATTACAGCCAATAGAAAGCCAAGTGACTTCCTTCTACTAAGCCTAAATATTAGAAGTATATCCAACAAAGTCCATGAACTCCATGCCACCATAGACTTGTACTCCCCAGATATAGTCATCCTGACAGAAACCTGGCTAAAACCTCACATTACCAGTGAGCAAATACTCCCTACAGGTTATGGCATACTAAGAGTAGACTGGCTAAACAAGAAAGGAGGCGGTGTAGCTATAATATTTAAACAGCATCTAAACATCTAGATCTTAAAATCATCAGCTCCACAAATAGGCAATGAAGAAATAATATATACCAACCTCAAAATAAACCAAAACCATCAACATAATTGGATGCTACTTCCCACCTGGCCAAAACATCTCTCCACTAGAAAACCTCCTCAGTTGGTCTACCCACCATCTCCCCCAAGAAACTATCATTTTAGGTGATTTCAATATTGACTGGCAATCCTGTTCTGGCAACCATCCAACCCATCATGTAAACCTTCATGGCTTCACCCAACTAGTCCAGACGCCAACCAGGATAAATAAAAACTCCAGCAAGCACACTACCCTGGACTGGATACTAGTCAGTAAGAACCCCCAGTCATATATAACATGCTGCTTATCAGATAGCCTCAGTGATCACTCCCCAACATTCCTACTCAAAAAATACCTATACCACGCTAAACCTGTCATCTACCATCAAATACGTAAAAAACTAAACTTTAACCCACTCACATTCGTCTCATCCCTCAAAGAATGTAACTGGCATCATCTAAAGTACCTCAGTCTTGATGACGCAGTTGAATTTTTTAATACTACCTTCCTGAGCATGCTTAATTACCATGCCCCCATAAGACTTTCCAGAATCAAAGCACAACCCTCCCCATGGCTACAGAAAACCACTAAGTCAGAAATGAAAAACAGGGATAAAGGCTGGGAGCACTGGCGCAAAAACAAAACCCCCTCAACTAGACAGAAATTCCTAGAACTACGCAATAGAGTCAAAAAGCTAATAAAACAGGACAAATTCCAATACTACCAGTCTGCCCTAGACTCCTCTCAACACAGCCCCAAACAATTCTGGTCCTCCATAAACTCCATCCTCCAACCAGGTAAAGTCAGTACCCCTCCTCCTATTATCCCTCACTCCTCAGAAAATATTGCTACCTCATTCAACACACACTTCACACAAACCATACTATCACTAGCTAAACAACACAACCCCCCTCACCTCCAATCCACACCTTCAACTAGTAATCTCCCCACTGCCTTCTCTTTTTATCCTGTACCTACCTCCAACATAAAAAACTCTTAACTAAACTTAAGCCCACCAGATTAGCAGCAGACAACCTCCCAAGTGAATACCTACAAATCACAACAGATGCTCTGGCCTACCCAGTTATCCATCTTGATTAACCGATCTCTGTCAGAAAGTTACATTCCCTCACATATAATTCCCCTCCACAAAGGCGGACCCTCCACAGAACTAACCAATTACTGCCCCATAGCTATTCTCTCTCCACTCTCCAAAATACTAGAGAGATGCATACACTCTCAGGTCTCAGAATACCTCCTTACTAACAACCTCCTTTCCAGTACTCAGCATGGTTTCCAACCAAACCATAGCACCACCACTGCCTTACTCTCCATTACTAACACTATCCTTCAGCATAAAAACAATGGCTATCTCTCCTCTGCTACTTTCCTAGACGTATCTAAAACATTTGACATGGTCCCACACAAACAACTTATCTCTGTCCTCAATAACCTATCCTTCTCACAATCAGTCACCAACTGGTTTCAGAGTTACCTGTCTGACCACCAACAATCCATTGTATGGCAGAATGACATATCTCCCCAACTACCTGTCTCCATAGGGGTTCCCCAAGGATCCATCCTTAGACCCCTACTCTTCTGTGTTTTCACCAATAATCTAGCCTCTGCCACCAAACATGGCACACTCATACAATACGCAGATGACTCAAACATCATCTGCTCAGCCCAGTCCCTACCCAAACTGCAAAAAGTCACACAGGAAGCCTTTTCCTCTGTTGAAACTTGGTTATCCGATGCCCAATTAATACTCAACCCAAACAAAACTAAACTACTCATCTTTCAACCCACCAAACATACTCAAAACAACTCTCACTTTAACATCACAGCAAAAGACAACACCACTATATACCCAACTGAACACACCAAATTGCTAGGAGTGGAAATAGACAATAAACTAAAATTTGACATTCACATATCCTTGACCATAAAAAGAGTCCACAAAAAACTAGGAGCACTATACAGAAATAAGCAACTTCTCACCAAAGCAGCAAAGATTTCAATAGCAAATTCCCACCTTCTCTCCACCCTACTTTATGCCTGTCCAATATATACCAACCTAAGGCAATGCGATCTAAACAAGCTAGAGACCTGCTACAACAAAATTGCCAAATTCGCCACAGGGGCATCCTACTGTAGTCACCACTGTCTTTCACTTGCTGAACTGGGCTGGCTTGAACTCCCTCACCTCCTTCAATGGTATCAACTCTCACTCACCCACAAACTAGTAAATCATCCACTAAATGTCCCATCCCTCCAGAATCTACTCCAACCCTATCGCACCACCAGACCATTAAGATCCAGCAACAAAAATCACTTGCAGATCACTAAAGCCAATAACTCTGCTGGTGAAGCACTATTCTCTTGCACCATAGCCAAATTATGGAACTCCCTCCCACCCACAATTACCTCCGTAACATCATGCACCTACTTCAAAACTTTACTAAAAGCACACCTAAAAACATGCTGGCTATGCCCTTGCAACTCCCATTCTAATATCACCCTCCCCATCCAACCACTACCTTTCTTTCCACTCCACTAACTACTTTGATTTTAGCAAGTTCAGATGCTCATAAGCCAGTACTTATTATACAGCAGGAACTTCTTCTTGTAACATTTGTTAATGTCTGTTATGTACTTCACAGATAAAGATTCTAGTTGTCTACTGATGTACTATGTTCTTCATCTGTAAATATGTTGTAAGTAATTGCTATGTAAATTGTTAATCGCTATGTAATCCAATGTAACTACTGTCTGTTTATTTTAACTGTGGAGCTTTTCTCCCCGGGCCTCCACTGAAAATAGACCTACATCCAGTCGGACACTCCCGGTCAACAAATATAAATAAATAAATAAATAAATAAATAAATAAATAAATAAA
Source organism: Protopterus annectens (assembly GCF_019279795.1). NCBI lineage: Eukaryota > Metazoa > Chordata > Ceratodontiformes > Protopteridae > Protopterus > Protopterus annectens. Next base: position 568,696,711 of record NC_056725.1, read on the forward strand.
TAATTCCATGTCTGGCAAAGCACATGAAAAGCTTGTCATATTTATTGCTTTTTATTTACCTGGATGGCCTGACTAGGCACTTAAGCCCATTTTTAATGGAGGGCCACAGAGAAAAGGTCCATTAAAGTTACAAAAATTGAAAAAAAAAATAGAGAGAAAAAAGAATTTAAGTTTCTTAACAGTAGAAATTGTGTTTTAGAATCAGGCAATGGGTAATACAGTGAAGACAGTGGTTAATACAATTTAATTTATGTAGGAGTGTAATACAATAATAAACATATTGCATTTACATATATAGAAATATACAAATTTAATTTACATAGGAGTGATGAAAAGCAGTATAAAATTATAAATCTGGATATGATTTATTTACATTATTTACAGTATGAGATAGGAGAGTTGGTAGTCTAGAAATCTGAGAAAGAGAGAGAGAGAGACAGAGAAAGTTAGGGTGTGAACAAGAACAGAGCCAGGAGGAATTTAGGTAATATTTTAGGTTGTGCTTAAACCTAGATGCACAGCTGTCCTCTTTTAGTGGGATAGGCAGGGAGATTCATTGTCTAGTGGCATATGACAAGGATAGCGAGTCTCCAGTTGTATAATGGGATTTGAAAGTTATTAGTAGCATATGATTACCTAAGTGAAGGCAACATGGTGGGGAGTATTGAAAATGTTTTATACAGAAGTACATATGTGGTTTGTTTATTATTTTGTGGGCAATTTCAATTTGAGTGACTGTAAGGTGGCTAGGTGGATATAGCCAATTGAGTTTCTTTAGTGTTAAGCAGTGGTGTCTACAGCAGGGTGCATTAGCTGCAAACTTGGCTATTTTGTTAAAGCTGTCTCTAATTTATTTAGTAGGGTGGTCTGAATGTTGGTTACTGTGGGTGATGCATAAAGAAGGGAGGGAAGAAGGTAGGATGATGCTAAGGATTTTCTTGAGAAGTTTGTGAGGTAGTGTTTTTATTTTGGTAGAGGAAGCTCAGTTTTTGGTGAGTTTTCTTGATGGCCAGGGTGATATGCAGATCACATTTTATGTTATTGTCGATTACAATGCCTAGTAGTTTGGTATTGTTGCATTTTCTATGATGTTGGTGTTTATTGAGGTAATATTAAAGAGTGCACTGGTCGTTGAAAGAGATCTGGGTTTTAAAAGCATTCATTTTGGCGGGTTTTTTTTGGTATTTATGATATGAGCCTTTGGCCTCGATTGTATGGAAGTAAATGAGTCTTGCTTCATTTGCTGAAGTAGTGGAAGGGTTGAGGCTGAGTAGATGATGCATCATTGGCACTCTGTACTAAGGTGGCAGGTTTACTGGCTTTGTTCAGTTCATTTGTGAAAATACTGAAAAGTACTGGGCCTAGAATTAATCCATGTGGTACACCGACAGAAACACGGAAGAAGGGGGATAGGGCCCAGTTCCATTTTATGGCCTGTTGTCTGTTGGAGAATTTGCTAGGGAACCAAGTAAGAGCTGAATGAGATAGTGATAGGGAGGATAGTTCGCTGATTAGGAGTTGGTGGGATACCATATTAAATGCTTTTAACAGATCCAGGAAAAGAAAGGATATTAGGTTGCTATTATTTCTGCTGGCATTTATGGTATCCATGAAACTAAGAAGAGCTGTTGTGCTGTGATGTGGTTGAAAGCCATGTTGTGTGGGGGAGAGCCATTTGTTGTTTATGAGAAGGGTTAGGAGTTGTGAGTGTATGCATATTTCTATGATTTTGGACAGAGGGGAGAGAACTGCAATGGGGCAGTAGTTGGAGAGGTCTGCGGCTGGTCCACCTTTGTGAAGTGGTATAATATGGGATTTTTTTCCATATAGTGGGTACATCGTTTTCTGTGACAGATTGATTTAGTAGTTTTGAGATGGGGCATGCCAGGATATCAGCAGCTAACTTAAGGTATTTGGGTGGGAGTTTGTCAAGAGCTGGTACAGTGATTCAGTGTTTGAAGGTGATTTCTGATAGTTGAAGTAGATATGTGGTGCAAAGAAAACAGAGGGCTATTGTGAGTATTGTTGGTGGGGATAGAGAGATTGGAGGGAGACTTAGATCCTAGTAGATAGAGGACAGATTGAAAAGAAGTGTACATTGAATTGGGTGGCTATGGGGTCTTTGTCATTGTTTGTGGTAGGAGATGGGCTGGGAATTTGACCAGGGAATAGTAGATGTTTTTATGGTTGTACAGAATTCCTTGGGATTGTGGTCATATTTGCCTTGAAGTGAGTGAAAGAATGCAGTTTTGACTAGTTTGACCTGTTGTTTACATCAATTTCTAAGTTGTCTAAAAGTTTGCCACTTTTACTCCGTAACTTCCAGGCTTTGCCCATATTTAGCATGAACTGTTCTTTGTTGAGCCATGGAGAAGGATTGCTTTTGGTTCTTTTTGTTCTTATGGGAGCTAACTCATTTAGTATGTTAAGGGATGTGTTATTGAAATGTTTAACAGCATCTTCTAGTGGTAGGTTTTTGGAGTATTCCAGTTGTATTGGGAGAGGTAGTTTATAAAACTGTCTTTGTTAAAAGATAAGAGTCTACATACTTTGTTACTGTATGTTTGAGGATGTGATTAGTTTGTCTTGTGATGATTGTGAGAAGATGGGCACTGATGTTATCTCACAGTCAGCCAAAGGTGTTTATATTTTAAGGTGAGGTGGTAAGGATCCAGTCTAGCAGTGAGTGCCTGTTGCTGTGTTTGCTGATTCTAGTGGGTGAGGTGATGACTTGAGAGAAACTGAATAGGTTTCCAGAGAGGGTAGGGGAGTCACTCTTTACAAGTAAACAGTCAATTATTGCATCCCCAAGTATAATAGTTTATTAACATTAATGGGAAGTCATTGAATGATGTCTTCAAAAAAGGCAATGCTGTTGCCTGGGGGAAATAAATATACAAAAGCTTTTGTGCTTGTTCAGGTGTAGGATGGTAATAGATGTATGTCCTTACATTCACCGATGCAGTATTCCTTACTGATGGGATTCCCTGCCATGAAGCCTTCCATCTGCCTAGTTTACAAAAGAATTTCTTTGCTTTAAGGCACGCTGAACATCACCTACTTACTCTTTGCGTAAGGTAGGGCATAAAGGTGACATTCAGGCGTACCATCCTCAGAACTTTTTTGATGCTAGTTTGAATGCTGTTTTAACCAATGGTCTGTTCCATACATCCATTTTTTTTTTTGTTTGTTTTTTTTACTTTTTTTCTATTTATTGGTTTTTCTGTGCTTACTCCTGTTTGCTGCAGTCCTCACAGTTGCAAAATAGTACCCAGTTGGGTTTTTGGTTACTTTATTGTTTATTTAGTGCTGTTTGGAGTTAATGTCATCCAGGAAGGGTAAATGCCAGTGTAGGAGATTGATTTCCAATAAAGACCATCATGATAAGTGTCTTTTTTGCCTTGGTGCTGCTCACAACCATACATCTTGTTCAATTTGTCAGGCACTTATTCCCAAAACTCTTCATAGTAGGCTTTCTTCCCTTTGCTTGTACCTTGAGAACCAGCAACTTAAGCTTCTTGCTGCAGGTACTATGGATGGAAGTTCTTGCCCTGAGGGTCAGCCATCTGGGAAGAAAAAGGTGCATAAGGTAAGGCTGGAATCTTCCATTGTCCAGCCTCTGCCGGGTGTTTCTCCTGAGGTTATTTTGCACCCATAGGCTCACCCGGTTGTTTTGTCAGATTCTTCTACCACATCTAGGTTGGAGGCAGGTGAGGATCTGGCAGGCAGCATATGTCTGACGAGGCTTTGCAGGTGTCTGTTTTGGGCGTTCCGAGGGAGCCACAGTTGACTGTTTCTGAGGGTTCTAATAGAGTTCCACAGTTTCTCTTTTGGGAAGAGGTTCCTACTGCAGCTGTGGAATGGTGTCCTGAGATTGGGCCTTCTCAGGTTTCCAGGATGGCAGTCCCTTAGAAGAAGAAACCAAAAACTGACCATGTCTCTTCTGCTCCTAGAGATCCACAAAGTGAGTGGCAGGCCTTTACTCAGGAGTTATTTAATGCTTTACTGCCGTTGCGGCCTCCTCAAGGGGTTTCAGTTCCTGCTCCTCCTTGGTCCACCTCTTCCCCTAAAAGGCCCAGAGAATTCCATTCTTTTGAGGTGGATTCTGATGATGACTTCCTTGCTTATTCTGGCCAGATTCCTTCTTGTTTAGACTACAAGTCTGAGGATGAGGATTCTCTTACTCTTGATAATCCCTCTGAGGAAATTTCCTTTGGGGACACGAGCTCTAGGATGATGGACATTTTTAAGTGGGATTGTGCCCAGGTTTTGGATATCCATAAGAGGTACTATGAGTTACTACAAATGGAATCTCCTAAACCTGCATCCATTCCTCCTGTCTTGCCTGCTTTACTGGATGTTTTTTCAATTGCCTCTAAAGTGCCTGATTCTCTGCCCCCTGCTCCCAGGAAGTCTGGTGGGTTTTACAGGGTGCTTGAGGATTGTTCCTTTTTGTTTAAACATCCTGCTGCTGACTCCTCTGTGGTGTCTGTAGCCTCTGATAAGCAATTTCAATTGCATCTTTCATCCAAGTTACTGCCTTCTGACAAGGACAGTAGGACCATGGATAGGCTGGGTAAGAAAGTTTATACTTCCTCTACCCTGGCTTTTAGGGCTATTAATTATTAGACCCATATTTCTAGGTATGTCTTGGATCTTCTTTCTCAGGCCTGTCAGGTTCTTTCTGATCTTCCAGCCTCTGAGGGTAAATCTTCTGCTCTTTCCTTGCTTGAGACTTCCTCTCAGGTGGTTCATCATTCTAGCAAATGTAGTTATGATGCTGCAGATGCCTCTTCAAGGGCTGCTTCTTCTGGTTCGGTTCTGAGGAGATATTCATGGCTTTGGCTTCAACCTTTTCCTGATAATATTAAGGCTAAGTTGCTGGATGCTCCTCTGGATAATACTCTTTTCTTTGGTGAAGTTGGTCCTGGTTTATTTAAGTTGCTTCAGAACAAGGGGAAGGCTTTACAGGAGCTTAAGCATGTCTTTGTTTCTCCTGTGCCTAAATTTCAGTGGAACTACCCTTCTAAGCCAGCCTTTGTTCGTAGGCAGTCTTCCCCTCCTTCTAAAAGTAAAAAGGGTAGTCAACATACTCCTCCTGCTAAAACCAGTCAGACTGCAGGGATTCTTAAGCCTTCCTTTCTGGACAAACCAGACAGTGTCTGACTCTCCACCCATTCCCAGCCACATTCCTCTGTCTCTTCACCTTTCTCTTTCTCTTCCTGTTTGGCTCCGGATCCCCCAGGATTATTGGGTTTGTCAATCAGTTGTCAAGGGTACTTCATGGCTTGGATTTCCCATTCTCCTTTTATGGGCATTCCTCAGCCTCCTCAGGAATGGCTTCTTTTTTCCCAGAGGTTTTTTGGGACCTCTTGTCTCAGGGTACTATTCAAGAAGTGCCTGTGTCCCAAAGGGGGAAAGGGTTTCATTCAAGAATGTTTCTAGTGCCCAGAAAAGAAGGTACTTGGAGACCTATTCTAGACCTCTCCAATCTGAACACCTTTCTGAAGGTGCCTTCCTTTCGGATGTTGTCCCTTCAGTCCCTTTTTCCTCTCTTGCTCCCTCAGGCCATTCTGGTGTCTCTGGACCTAAAGGATGCTTATCTCCATATTCTGACCCATCCTCTTTTCAGCAGATTTTTGTGCTTCTATGTTGCTTCCTGGCATTTTCAGTTCTGTGCTTTGCCCTTTGGCCTTTCTACTGCCCCAAGGGTGTTCACCACATGCCTCGTTCCTGTGATTGCCTTTTGCAGGCTTCAAGGGATCCAAATGTTTCCTTATTTGGATGACTTGCTGATTCCAGATGTCCTTTTGCAAAATTTTCATTTTACCATTTCTCTTCTTCAGATCCTGGGGTTCACAATAAACTTCAACAAGTATTTCCTGACTCCTTCTCAAGATCATGTCTTTTTGGTTTGCAGGTTTCAATCGGTGCCAGTGCTGGCATCCCTGCCTCCTCCAAAGGCATTAACTCTCATTTCCTTCTTTCAAACTCTTCTTCCCCTGGCCTCCATTTCAGCCAGGGAGTTTCTGAGAGCTCTGAGGTTCATGGCTTCTACCATTCTGATGCTTCCTTTGGCTAGACTCCATATGAGGAAGTTCCAGTGGTTTCTGAAGTCAGTGTGGCTTCACCATGCGCATCCTCCAGATTTTCCTGTTCCTCTTCTCCTGCGTCTCAAGATCAAACTTCTGTGGTGGATTTACACTTGTCTCTGAATTCAGGGCTCCCATTTCAGCCTCTACTTCCCTCTCAGGATCTGTTCACAGACATTTCAGATGTGGATTGGGGAGCAATGCTTGGCTCCCTGAAGGTTCGGGGAGTGTGGTGACCTCATTAGTGGAAGGAGCACATCAGCATCAAAGAGATGAGGGCTTTTCTGCTGGCTCTTCAGGCCTTTCCTCCTCTCTTCTCTCCAGGGCCTCTCAAGGTATTCACAGACAATACCACAGTCATGTGGTATATCAACAAACAGGGGGATACGAGATCCTACCGTCTTTTCCGGCTGGCACTTCTGGTATGAGATCTGGCTATCCAATATCATGTGACTCTTTAGGAAGTTTACATTCCTTCGGATCAGAATGTTGTGGCAGACAATCTGAGCAGGTCCTTCACTCAATCCCATGAATGGATGCTTCACAGAGATGTGTTTCTGGACATTGTTCACCAGTGGGGTACTCCTCAAGTAGATCTCTTTGCCTCCTCTTTGAACAAACAACTTCCCCTGTTTTGTGCCAGAGTCCCAGGTCCCCTTGTCTGGAAGGTGGACACTCTCTTATTTTCTTGGAAGGGGATGTTGCTTTATGCATTCCTTCCCCTTCCTCTCATTCCGAGAGTCCTGTTCAAGATTAAATGGGATGCTCCCAAACTCTTGTTGTTGACTCCTTTTTGGCCACAGCAGCACTGGTTCCTGTACTTCTGCATCTAGCCAAGAACAATCATCGCAAGTTACCTCACAGGGTGGATATCCTCACAGAACATGAGGGGTCTCTCATCCATCCCCACCTGTCCACGCTTCATCTGACATTGTGGGTGATAGGGTTTTGATTCCTCATAGACACCTTTCTTCTGAGGATGTGCTGCAGGTCCTGCAGGAGACCAGGAAACCTACTACTAGGAAGTCCTACTTATCAAAATGGAAGAGGTTTTCTATTTGGTGTCTTTCTCATGACCTGGTCCCACTTTCTGTAGATGTTCCTTTGGTTCTTTCTTATTTGTGCGAGTTGCTCAATGCTGGTTTTGCCTATTCTTCTATTAAGACCCACTTATCAGCTCTTTCTGCTTGTCTGCCTTCAACTCCCCCAGTAGCTTCTAGATTTGAGGCTAAGCAGTTTCTTAAAGGCATCCTTAATATTAGACCTCTCAGGAAGCCTGTTCCCCCTCCCTGGGATCTTAATTTTCTTCTGGAAAAACTGACTCAAGCTCCTTTTGAGCCGGTTGTTTCAGCTTCCTTGCAACATTGTTCTTGTGAGATAGTTCTTTTGTTAGCTCTTACTTCTGCCAGATGGGTGTCTGAGTTGTAAGCCCTTATGGCTTGTCCACCTTTTTTGATATTTCATGAGGACAGGGTGTCCTTGTGTACTAATCCTTCTTTCATGGCCAAGGTGGTTAGTGAAACAAATAATTGGTCAGACTTTCTGATAGCTTTAACTTTATCCAAATAAAATCTGAGCTGTCTATGCACATCTAAGGTATGTAACACTCTCTCCGCAATCTGACAGTGAGAGGGTGTTACATACCTTAGATGTGCATAGACAGCTCAGATTTTATTTGGCTAAAACTAAAGCTATTAGGAAGCCTGACCAGTTATTTGTTTCCTTTCACCCTAGGTCTTCAGGTTTGGCTGTTTCCATGCAAACGATTTCCACTTGGATTTCAAAGGCTATTTCCTTTTGTTACACTTTTCATGGCGAGAGCCTTCCTTCTTCTATTAAGGCTCATTCCACTAGAGCTGTGGCTTCTTCTGGTGTGTTTTTCAAAGGCTCAGATGCTAATTCTATTCTTGAAGCTGCTACCTGGATTACTGTCCATACCTTTACCAAACATTACCAGTTGGATGGTATCTCCAAAGCTCAAGCAGGTTTTGCTGCTGCCATTCTCATGGTTTCTTGGAGAGCTCTGCTGCTTCCTCCTCCCAAGTTTCTTCGTGAGCTTTTGCCTCTCCCATTAGTAAGGAAGACTGCAGTGGTGGTGCAGCAGTTAGCGTTGTTGCCTCACAGAAAGAGGCTCTCCAGTTCGATCCTCGGCTGGGGTGTCTTCTGTGTGGAGTCTGCATGTCCTCCCTGCAGTCATGTGGGTTTTCTCCGGATGCTCCGGTTTCCTTCCACATCCCCAAAGACATGCTGCAAGTCAATTGGACATGCTAAAATTGGCCCTATGCATGAGTTTGTGCGTGTGTGTGCCTTCCATGGAAGGTTTGGCACCGGGCTAGCAACTCAACACCGTAAAACTCCACTGCCAATCATGAGCAGACAAGGTTATCAGCTGTGATGACCCCCAAACCGGGAAAAGCTGAAAGAGAGAGAGCGGTGAATGTAAGTACATAGTGCAGTTGTGTCAAATTTTACCATAATGGTAAATGTCCTTGCCTTCACTGCTGCAGTATTCACTCCCTCACTCCATCCCCCTGGTCTTTTTCTCTTCCTGGCTGTGCAGATTCTCCTTAGTTTTCCTTGGACTGCTGTTCCTACTGAGGCAATCAGTTCTGAAGATGGTACACCTGAACGTCACCATTATGCCCTACCTTACACAAGGATTAAGCAGGTGACATTCAGTTTACCTTAAAGCAATAGAAATCTTTTGTAAACTGGCCAGACAGAGGGCTTCATGGCAGGGAATCCCATTAGTAAGGAATACTGCAGCAGTGAAGGTAAGGACATCTACCATTATGTTAAGATTTTACAAAACTGTACTTTCTGTGTTGGGACAGTTGAGATGACTTAGATGTTGCCTGGTGATGTTTTGTTTGTTTTTAAAAAGCATTGCAACACCTCTAGTTTTTTGTGTCCTCTATCATTTCTTATTATATTGTATCCTGGGGAAGGATTTTTGTCATCTTTCATGTTTGGTTTTATCCAAGTTTCAGTGACAATTAGAATGTCTGGGTTGTGTGCTGCAATGCATGCATAGAAATCTGGAACTTTTTTATATATGCTTCTGACGTTTATGTGCATTAATAGTAGGTTGCGGTTATGATTACGGGGCTGTATATTAGTAATGGTGGAAGCTGGTGGGTCAGATGGGGTTTGGTCAGTTTGAAAGGATGGTCCTGGGTTTTGGTGGATGTGGGAGTCTGGAAGTGTGGTGAGAGAAATTGCACCTTGTGTCTTTTTGGCTTTTCCCGGTTAGGGGTTGCCACAGTGGAACTCCGGCCCGCTAATGATTGGCAGTTGGTTTTTACGTGCTGAGTTGCCAGCCCTGACTCACAACCTTCAACGAAGGTACACCCATTCACGCATGTCTCCACACAGAAGACGCTCTAGCTGAGAATCGAACCGGACAGCGTCTTACAGTGAGGCGACAATGCTACTGCAGCAAGAGAAATTGCACCATTTTTTATAATTATCTCTTAGGTCTGATACTGATATATGGCTCTGGCAGTTCTCTTTGATGTAGCTGTAATTGCAGAGGGCATGTGCTCCTAATGAGTGCAGACTGTTTGCAATGTTGTAATTAGTGGATGTTTGATGAGTAGGAGTATAGAGTTGGGGTAAAGAGAGTGCTCGAGGAGGGGGAGTGTGGTAGGATGTTTAGCATAATTATGAGAGTAGACTAGAAGTAGCATATTATACAGAAGTTAGGGGATGTTAGAGTTATCTGGGTGGAAGTTATATGCTATTTTTGCTGGATGTTCTTGGAGAAGATTTGGAGAAGTGAGTTAGGTGGGCATGTGATAGGAGTTTGTAAGTAGAGGAGTTAGGCCAGTTAGATGCCCCACTGAATTTGGTTGTTTGTTTTGTTGTGGATGGGGATAGGATAGTAAAAGTTTAAATGAAGTGGGGGTAGGTTGAGAGCCGGAGAGTGGTGAGGGCAAATGGAGTTTGCAGTAAAGGTGGTATAGCTGCCATGGGTGAAAAAATATCTGTAAGAATGAAAGTTATACAGGCACAGGCAACATATATGTGTTTCAGTATTGAGGTAAAAGAAGAGGTTTAAGTGTGTTATGAGTATGCAAACTACCAAATTCTGAGATTGGTAGTTAGGAAAAAGAAAGTTTGGAAAAATGAGAAAATATTTTTTTCTTAACTACTTGTAAAGTTAATCACTTTTAATGCTCAAAGTAGAAGTTGTTTGCTCATTAGTTATCAGTGGAAACTTCAGAACATGGAAAAGGGAAGAAACAACAACACAGAACCGCCTATACAAGCAAAGAGGGAGAGTCACAAAAGCAGCATTAAGAGCAAACGTTCAGGCTGCCAGCCAGAGTAGGGTGGAGCTAACTGACTGGAGAGGGAGAGGGAGGGGAAGATTAAGGTGCAGTGGAGGCTAGAGCCAAAAAGCAGACCACTAAGTACTTGCCAATCACAGAACAGACATTAACCTTGGTACCATTTTCAACAGAGCATGACTAGGATAACAAAATGAACAAGTAAATTCCGCTTACACTGAGTAAAAAGGCAAGCTTGTAAGCTTTGGCAGAGCTGGATGTTGTAATTATTCTAATGCAGCCTTTGGGTTGGGGGGGTGCAGTCCATGACTATCTGGCCAGTACAAATGGTTGAGGGTGGACAGTTGTTAGGGGTTGTTTAGTTTTTCCATATGTTTATGTAAGCTTTATAGGTAAGGTTGACCTGGTTATTTGGCGTTTTTGACATGTCTTAAAATGTGCTTATAATGTAAACCCAAGCATTTCAGACTGCCGTTCACTTTCTTCCACCATTTATAAACTACTCCCACTCTCTCTACTTGGGTCCATCTGTTCTATGCATTTTCATAAGCTTGATTACATGTAAGTAGCATATTACATATAAAGGAAGCCACTAATAAATATAATATTTGCAGGTTACTTCATGACTATTATGACATTTCCTACTACTAAAATAATTAACTGACATTGTCAGGTAACAATCATAAAGTTATGCCATGGTCCTGAAGAATTATAGCATATGTACATGAGATGATAAAGTATTAATGCTTTTATCTAATTGTTCTCATTTGTATATATTTTATGACATAAAATGCAAAATATTAATGCTATCCTGTTTGCATCTTCTCAATGATATACCAAATAGTTATACATTATGATTCAAAATGTACATGTCAAAAAATCTTTTATGTAGAATCTTAAGCTATAATAGTTGGAAGAAACATTTCTAGTCATTCTTCAACCAGCAAAGAACCCCCGTTTTTTCTGATTAAGCTTAAAACAGCCTTTTAGCTGGAAGTCTAATGCAGACAAATGTTTTTTTTTTCTTGAAAATGATCCACATTATTTAAGCATAATTCATTCTTCAGTTAAAATGCTTCCTTATGTGTTTGTTACAGAATCATAGATCAGAAAGTGCAATAAAATTAAATATTTGCTCTTGAAATAAAACAGAAGATGTGCCTAATAGAAATGGGACTGAATGTCTCAGTTATGATGTTATTTAATATTCAAAAGACCAATATAAATATATTGATTTAGGGAGCTGTCTAAATACTAAATTGTCTACAACAATCTACAGTAACACTTTTCAAAATTTCTACTGGCTATTTCAGCAATGTGGGAACAGTATTACCACTGCAGTTGTGCCTTCTAAGTCTGAAAAATCCATATTGCTCTACCCCAGTTACCCAATTGCATAAATAAATATGTATTTTATGGATAATAGGAGGGTTAGATGATGGAATCTGATCTCTTGGCAGAGCAGAATATAAAATGTGCCATTGTTTTTATTATAGTATATCTACAGATAATAGTGCCATGCACACTGCCTTCCCACATATTCTAACCTGTTAAGCTTGTTTGTAGAAAATAGTTGAATTCTTAGTTATTTTTTTAAGAACTATTGTAGTCGTGCTTAGACTGCAATATGCATTTAAATGTTACCTTATCCACAGTATATAC